>NC_023755.2:25338299-25647885 GCF_000499845.2 Phaseolus vulgaris
GGGAGCTCGGCAGACGTCATGTTCTGGCCAACATTCAACAAGTTACAGCTGTCCCCTGATCAACTGAGGCCATATATCGGGTGTCTCTACGGTTTGCAGGAGATCAGGTAGAGGTGCGGGGATACATTGAGCTGAGGACAACGTTCACTGACGGAACGACAGCCCGCACTGAAAAGATAAAGTACCTGGTGGTGAACGCCCCTTCTGCGTACAACATTTTGTTGGGTAGGGCCAACCCTCAATAGGTTGGGCGCAATACCATCAACGAGGCACATGAAGTTGAAACTGCCATCGATAGAGGGAAATGTGATAACCATCAAGTCGGATCAGGCTGAGGCAAGACGCTGTTATGAGAACAGCTTGAAGCAAAAGAGAAGTGTGTGCCACGTCACCACGAAACCACCACCAGGCGTGCGCGAAGAGCGATCGGTGGTCAGGGAGACACAAGGCGCTCAGAGGATGGAAGATGCTGCGGTGGGGGGCCCCCAGGTAGCCCAAGTTGAAGAAGAAGAGGAAGGCGCGATCGCTCCTCGCGAGTCAGGGATCGCGAGGGCGGTCATCGCCAGTGAGAGAAGGCCCCACCTAGCTGAAGGATGGGTCGAAGTGGACATCGGGGGGAGAAAGTTCAAGTTAGGGGGATCCCTCGCTGAAGAAGAGCGAAGGCTGATCATGGGTGTGATTGAGAAGCACATGAATGCCTTTGCATGGTCAGCATCCGACATGCCAGGAATCGACCCCGATTTCCTTTGCCATCGTCTGTCGATGGATCCCAAGGTTCGACCTGTGCGACAAAGGCGAAGGAAATTCAACGAAGAGAAGAGGAAGGTGATCCACGACGAAGCGCAGAAGCTCCTTGCTGCAGGGCACATCAGAGAGATCCAGTACCCCGAGTGGCTAGCGAATGTGGTGCTGGTTCAGAAGGCAAGCGGCAAGTGGAGAATGTGCGTGGACTTCACTGACCTCAACAAGGCGTGCCCCAAGGATTCTTACCCTTTACCCAGTATAGATGCCCTAGTTGATAGCGCATCGGGGGGAAAGCTACTCAGCTTTTTTGGATGCTTTTTCAGGGTACAACCAGATCAGGATGCACCCCATGGATGAGTGCAAGACCGCGTTTATGACAGAACGGTCTTGCTACTGCTACAAGGTCATGCCATTCGGGTTAAAGAACGCGGGGGCTACCTATCAGCGGCTCATGGATAGGGTACTCTCGCCCATGCTGGGAAGGAACGTACATGCCTATGTAGATGACATGGTGGTTACGTCCCAAGAGAAGAAACATCATGCAACTGATCTGGAAGAGCTATTCACCACCATTGCCAAATACAGGCTGAAGCTCAACCCTGAGAAATGTATCTTTGGTGTGGAGGCGGGAAAGTTCTTGGGCTTCCTCTTAACAGAGCGGGGAATCGAAGCTAACCCCGAGAAGTGTGCGGCAATCGTGGCAATGAGGAGCCCAACGACGGTGAAGGAGGTGCAACAACTCACCGGACGCTTGGCAGCTTTGTCACGGTTTATGTCCGCTGGGGGGGAGAAGGGTCATCCATACTTCCAGTGTCTTAAACGCAACAGCAGATTCCTCTGGACACAGGAGTGCGAGGAGGCCTTCATCAAGCTAAAGGAGTATCTGGCGAGCCCACCAGTCTTGCGAAAACCCCAGGTAGGCATCCCTCTTCGTCTATATTTCGCTGTGACGGAGATAGCAGTCAGCTCAGTCCTGGTGCAAGAGCAAGACCAGACCCAGAGGCCTGTTTACTTCGTGAGCAAGTAGCTGCAAGGCCCTGAAACAAGGTACCAGGCCCTCGAGAAGGCTGCCCTGGCAGTGGTGTTTTCAGCTAGAAGACTCAGGCATTACTTCCACAGCTTCACAGTGGTGGTGATGACTGATCTGCCTATCCAGAACGTGTTGAAGAAACCTGATGTAGCAGGCAGGATGGTCAAATGGGCGGTGGAATTATCAGAGTTTGACATCCAGTATGAGCCCCGAGGACCGATCAAGGGGCAGGTGTTCGCAGACTTTGTAGTCGAGTTGTCGTCGATCGCGACACCTGCAGAAGGATTAGATTTCCGATGGGTATTATCGGTGGACGGTTCCTCTAATCAGCAGGGGAGTGGCGCTGGAGTCATTCTGGAAGGCCCACACGGGGTACTGATCGAGCAGTCCCTCCGTTTTGCCTTCAAAGCTAGCAATAATCAGGCGGAGTATGAAGCCCTGATCGCAGGAATGTTGTTAGCAAGAGAAATGGGAGCAAGAAATCTGCTGGCCAAAAGCGACTCTTTGCTGGTCACCGGGCAGGTTACAGGGGAGTTCCAAGCAAAGGATCCCCAGATGGCAGCCTACCTGGAGTATGTACTGCTCCTGAAGACGTCCTTCACCGAATTCGAATTGGTACACGTGCCAAGAGAGCAAAATGCCAGAGCAGACCTGCTTGCCAAGCTGGCCAGCTCAGGCAAAGGGGGAAAGCAGAGGACTGTCATTCAGGAAACCTTGAAGGTACCGCGAGCGTTCGTGTCGGATAATCAGGTATTCCATGTGTGCAAATCAATGGAGCGTCTAACGATCGGTCATCGGTCGTTGACCCAAGAAACGCTGAGAGCACCGAGGGTGAGATCGCGACCGTCGAAGACCGATGAGTCGATGGAGGTCCATGCGGAGAAGGAACCCAACACCTGGATAACGCCATACCAGTTATACTTAGAAGATGGTGTACTCCCGCTCGACGTGGCAGAGGCAAAAAGGATAAAGAGGAGTTCAAGTAAGTTTACTCTAATAGATGGAAACCTCTTTAGATTTGGATTTTCTCACCCTGTGCAGATCTGTGTGCACGGCGAGCAATGCACCAGACTCATGTCTGAGCTGCACGAGGGGGTGTGCAGAAGCCACGTAGGTGGTCGCGCTTTGGCAAGTAGGGTACTCCGCGCGGGGTACTACTGGCCAAAGCTGAAGGAAGATTGCATAAGGTTTGCTCAGCGATGCAAACAGTGTCAACTGCATGCAGACTGGCACAAGGCACCCCCTGAGGAGTTGAGGTCCATCCATAGCCCGTGGCCATTCCACACATGGGGAATCGACATCCTAGGACCTTTTCCCCTGGCGATAAGGCAGATGAAGTTTCTCATCGTGGCCATCGAGTACTTCACCAAGTGGGTGGAGGCAGAACCAGTCGCACACATCACCGCACAGAAAGTCGAGCACTTCGTCTGGAAGAACATCGTCTGCCGCTTTGGAATACCCAAGAGGTTGGTCTCCGACAATGGCACCCAGTTCACGAGTCATCAGCTGAGGAAGATGTGTGAGGAGTTAAAAATACAGCAGGTTTTCGCTTCAGTGGAACACCCACAAACCAATGGGCAGGTGGAGTCAGCAAATCGAGTACTGCTCAGGGGGTTGAAGCGAAGACTAGACAAGGCCAAAGGAGGCTGGGCAGAGGAGGTCCCCAGAATTGTATGGTCTTATCATACCACCCCACAGTCCAGCACCCATGAGACACCCTTCAGCCTTGTCTACGGGACAGACGCCATGATTCCCGTGGAGATACAGGAGAGCTCCCCCAGGTTCTTGAACTTCGTTGCCGAAGAGTCCAATGAAGAACGAAAGGTGAATCTAGACCTGCTGGACGAAGTGCGAGAAGAAGCCAGGGTCAGTGCTGAAGCCGTAAAGAGAAGAGTAGAGCGGAGGCACAACTCTAAAGTGAGGCCCAGGCGCTTCCAGGAAGGTGATCTGGTGATGAGAAAGGCGCATCAGAATGACATGCAGAACAAGTTGTCCCCAAAGTGGACAGGCCCGTACAGAGTGGTGGAGACTTTGGAGAACGGAGCCTATCGCCTAGAGACTTTGGAGGGAGGAGCAATCCCCAGAACGTGGAACGCCACCCATTTAAAATTTTATTTCAGTTAAAGTTGTACAGTAATGGCGTTCTCGCGCTAAAAGATACACGCTTTGTATGTGGTGGAAACAGTTGAACAGACAAGGGGGCACTCTTTTCCCTAAGGAGGGTTTTTAACGAGGCCACCCAATTAAAGAAAATTTCCAGCATATCAAGTGTGCTCAAGTATTAAAGTTAAAGTCCTCCTTGCCCCAGGTGCAAGTGCAGGTGATTGGTTAGGCCCTACTTGCCCTAGGCGCAAGTACTGGCACCGATCTAAGTCTTCCTCACCCCAGGTGTGAGCGCAAGCAATTAAAGGTTTGAAAAGCCAGGGGTGCTAGTAAGACCAGGGGAAAGGAAAGGTTTTGACAAAGTGTCCTTACCCGCTTGGCATGCACCAATATTGGCCCAGTAAAGCTCTTAGTCCGAAACCCTTCTCACCCCAGGAGTGAGGCAGGGAATGAACGACTAAACGCCCCGAAGGGTGATGACCTTGGGAAAAGTAAGAGGGGTTAGCGAGAAACACTTTTATTTCCCCAAAACAAGGCATCACCTCGAGCGATCGATGTCAAGGTTCTCTATGCACTTAGCACTAGAGCGACAGAGAAGCTAGGTGAAAATCGAAGAACGATCACTGATGAGTCGTCAGTGATTGGTTAGTGGTGTAAAGCAGCGCACGAGGACTGTCAAACACCAAGCTAAGGGAATAGCCAGTCGTGATCAAGTAGAGGCCAAGAACAAGAGAAGCAGATCGCGCTGGGCCTAAGCTAGTTAACACTTAGTCGTGTGCGAAGCGAAAGAACAAGAGAAGCAGATCGCGCTAGGCCTAAGCTGGTTAACACTTAGTCGTGTGCAAAGTGAAAGACAAAGCCTAAGATCGCGCTGAACCTAGCTAGCTAACGGTTAGTCGCGTGCTTAAAGAAAGGTGAAACTCAAGAAAAATACAAGAAAAGAATCTCATACAAATTGAGAGTTTATCTTCATAGCCAAGTTTTATACAAATTTTGAGGAAAGTGGTGCAGAAGTGAAAATTTACAAGAAGGAGAAAAGTTTGAGGGGCAGGAGGGATGAGCTTTCCATCCACCACTTCGTGATAGATGCTGAACTGCGAGAGGTCCAGGTCTGGGAGAACGCATTTGATTTGCTCGAGTGCTAGCTCGAATCCATCAGTAAGGGCATCAGCACCCACGTTCATCAAATCAGCCTTCTCCGCCTCCGCAGCATCTCTCTCCGTGGTAACAGCAGCAAGAGAGGAGGCAGCTTCTGCTAGTTGGCCCTGCGCTTCAGAAAGTTTGCCCGCCACCTCCTTAAGCTTTTTCTCTCCAGCAGCCGCCGCTTCTTTGGTGGACTCGAGCTCCCCCACTAGCTGAGTGTTCAGTTGGCGCAGGGAGGAGGTCTCGGCCCGTAGTTCCACCACCGCGCAGTCCAAAGAGCTCACAGTCTGCCCCATCAAGATCTCCGTCTTGATGGTCTCTTGGACCTGCGCTAGGTACTCCCTCCTAGCTTTCTCCACCATGCCCCGCATCAGCTCTACAGATCCTTGAGCAGCTTCGAAGTCACTTCGCAGTGACTCCTTGTCGTGCTCAAGTTCTTTCACCCTCTTCTCCAGGGCTAGTTGCTTGCGATGCTGGGTGGAAAACTCCAGAGAGAGCACTACCTGCTTGGCCAGGTGCATGTCCACCTCATCACCATTCCATTCGACGAGCTCCCAGTTGCTTATGAGCTGTCGAACCAGGGTGATGACCCTGCTGAAGTTCTCGTGGCTGGCCCCAGAAGCGCTTGGGCGCGAGCTGGACCCACCACATTCAGCAGTGGCGGTAGGGATTGGCAGCAGTGGTGGTGGTGCACCCCCAGTTTGGGCAGAAGCACCCCCAGCGGGACGAGCAGATGGACCAGGTGATTGGCCTGCTGGGGGGGAAGATGGCAGTTGAGAAGTTGGAGGCAACTGCTGGCATGGAGAAGGAAGGCAGGTGGGCTTTGAGGCAGGTTGAGCACAGGGAGGTGGGGGAGACCCTTCCTCTACTTCCACCACCTCGATCTCTCCAGGCTGGAGAGACGAAGCCCCCTCAACTGCTGGCTTCTTCCTCTGACGGTGTATAAGAGGAGAGCTAGAGCTCTCCTCTTCAGTTGAGGCAGCAGTAGCAGCAGCAGCAAGTAAAGTGGAAGCCTTCACCAGCCTCTTCCTTTTCTTTCCTTGCTCGGGGCCTTCAGCTGGCGCGACCGAGAGTGGAGGGGCTGCAATGGGCTCAGTTGTAGAAGAGGAGGAGCCAGTGCCCTTGGTTCCCCGACGCTTGGCAAGCTCTAGCAAGGCCAGCCTCCTGTCTTTCCCCGACATTGAGTCTGCATAGACGAGAAAAGGAAGGGTTAGTTGGCCAAGTTATGCAAGTAAGTCAAAAAACACATAAAAACATGCATGAGAAGAGACGAGAGTCCTAAGAGGTGCAAGAAGAGCTACCTATATATTTTTTCAGAGCCACCACATCAAATTCATCCTTGATGAGGCGAGCGGAGTTGTACTTGGCCCCCAGGAGCAGCCCACATAGCTCGCGCTCGTAGGGGGCCATGGTTTCGAGGTCCCTGGATTTCTTGAATTCAACCCCAGGAGCCCAGTAAAGGGGGTACCCCTCGAGTAGATTTGGACTTTGTCGGGTGGCAGATATCATGTAGAATCTGCCTTTCCAGTCTTTGAAGGATTGCTGGTATAGGCCCAGGAGCACCCGTCCAGCAACCCCGTTCAGGCTGACCCAGGACCTGTCCCCAGGATTCTTCGCCTCGAAGAAGTAGAGGAACACATCCACGGAGGCGTTGTGCCCGAAATAACTGCAGAGGATCTGAAATGCCCGGATGAAGGCCCAGGCATTTGGATGGAGTTGGCAAGGCGCGACGTTCAACTCCATCATCAGCTCCTTTTCGAAGAAGGTGAAAGGGAGGCGCAGCTTCAACCTCTTGAAGATAGCAGAGTAGATGAAGACGAAGGGCACCCCATTGGTGGCCCTATCGTCCGCGCAGATGGGCATCCCTCGAGGAGGAATGCGGATTTGGATATTGAAGTCATTCTCCCTGTCGATGGCGCAGGAAGGCTCATCGGGATTGTGACTTAGCAGGGACGTGAGATGACCCTTGGGCAGTAGGGTGGAGGTTTCAGCGAGCAATGCCAGGGGAGCCCAGTCGTAGACCCTGGCATTGTCGTGGTAGGAGGTAGCCACAGGCGGTGGTGGAGCTGGCGCACTCGCGGAAGGCTGTGCACCAGAAGATGGGGCAGTAATGCGCGCAGTTTGTTTCAAGCGAGCCATCGCGAGATAGCTGCAAATGGAGGAAAACCGAAAAAGTCAGAATGAATGGAAGAAGAGGGAATGATGAATGTTTCGGTGAAAACAGAGAAGGGAAAGGAGAAGGAGATGCCCAGGTGAAAAGAGGAAGAAGAAGAAGCAGAAGCCAGAGTGAGAGCGTGAAAAAAAACCCTAGCGCGGGTTCGAGAGAGGGAAATAGAGAAGATGAATGCATGATAACCAGAATGATAAATGCAATCGGTAAAGATGACCAAAAAGGGGCCAGGGAGAAGAAAAACCATACCTTTGGATGATCGCAAGAGATTTGGAAGCAGAGAATTTGAAGAAAGATAGGTGCGCAGAGGAAAAGTTCGCAGAGAGTCGGGGAGTCGAATGAAGAAGATGAAGGAACAGTAAAGGAGCGCGCCAATTTGAATAAGCGAAGCGCTAGCGACACACCACGCTGGCCGTCGATGGGGCCACGTGTCGCGAGATTAAGGAAGGAAGTTCAAACGTTAAAGAAGCAGCACGTGAGGTGGCACGTGATGCGGCTCCACTTGCCACGTGGACTGAGAGCACGACCACTTAGTCTCTTCGCTGAGAACGAGTTCTCGACTCGAGACTGGGGGGCTTGTGATCCGATCGGTCATCGGTCGTAGATGACGTCAGCAGTAGAGAACCACGTGGACCGCTCGCAGGGTGACACGTGGACCAGGTGGCAGAGAGGTCAGAGAGACGTTCGCCAAGAGCGGTGATCGGTGGTCAGTAAACAAGTGACCACCGACAGATCAGGCGGCAAAGAGGTCAGGGGACAGATCATCCAGAACGGTGATCGGTGGTCAGTAGCCAAGTGGCCACCAACAGACCAGTTCTCAGACTAACGCCTGGGGGCAGAACGCGAGAAGCAAATAAACACTGATCAGTCGTCGGGTGCATTGCCATCGGGGTCTCGTGTTACACGCAGTTAAACTGGGACTGAGGTTCCCAGCGAGAGCGTTACGCATGGACCTCGCATGAGCACATCCCAGGGAATCATGCACGAGAGTGGCCTGAGGGAACTAGTAAACCAGTCAGTGATTGGTGATTCCCTCAACCCATTACGTGCGTGACACCGAGAAGGGTGAGCTGTATGCGCAGGGAGCAGCGTTTGGTGAGTGTGCCTAGACTAGCCACACCTGACGTTCTCCTAAGAGTATACACTTACCCAGATGAGAGAAATATCCTTTGTTACTCCGCAAGGGCGTAACTTAGGCACACAAAGAGAAGCGCTAGAGCCCTTCCTGGAAGTGACACGTGTGTGGTTAGATGTGAGTTGCAGGCCTCCACGTGTCATCTTCTGAGAGGGGTGCGGTCCAGACAAAGGAGCACTCCGTACCACTAAAGGTACAGACAGACGCAGCCAAGCGCAGAGACGCGCAGACATGCACAGACTCTCATGCTCCCACTGCTGATTCTGAAGGTACACTTTCTCTGAAAAGCATAACAGGGTTCTGACATATGCCAGAAAAGCATAACAGAATTCTGTTATGCCCAGAAGCAGGGAAAGAGACATAAAAGAGAGAATCAGGGTGAGAGTGGGGGGGATACGAAAAACAGAGAGCAAGAGTTTTTCACACACACTACTAGTTTCTCATTTTGGTGGTTCTGAGGACTAACTTGATCGTCGGAGTGCAAACGGCCGCTAGAGGCGCCGTCTGTGTGTTTTGCAGGTCACGTTTGGGAATCCAAGAGAAGGTTCTAAGGGTGATTCTGCAAAAGACGCAGTCGCGTAGACGGGGCAAAGAGTGCTACGAAGCGATTCATCCACGATTCGAGTTGCCGGCAGGATCACTTTATTTGATAATTCCCCTAGATGGACGTTTGATCCGGGAGGGCAAGCATAGTTGAAGAAGCAAGAGGCTGCTATCCGAGATCAAATCTCTAGATCTGAGGATAGATCTTCTCAAGGAGAAGGAGATGACGGACACCATCCAGCCACATTCATTCCCCTAGCCATGAAGAAGAAGAAGCAATGGATTTGAGGACAAATCCTTTTCAAGAGGGAGGGGATGATGGAAGAGGCCCAAGCACAAGCCCACATGCAAGCCCACCAAAGGGTAGATTTGGGCCAACCATAGAGTTATGGCCAAGAGGATCCAAGAAGACGTTCTTTTACATGTTCAAATGCCATAAACTCTAGTGTAGAGTAGACTTTAATTTCTTGTCAAAATTAGCATAGGAACTTTATTTGTAATTTTCTTAGAATTAATTTTGGCACCTAAAACACCAACCTAGGTAAACTTAGAGTTTCTAAAAAAACCTCTAAATTTACCAAGGCCGGTCTAGAAAGCCCATGGAGGGGGTGAGCATAAAAACTAGACACACCCCTCCCCATGTGCTCATTTGTGCACCCATGTGCCATGTGCACCCATGTGCTTCACATTTACATTTCATTTATCTAGCATTAGGGTTGCATTATGGTCCTCCTTAGCCTATAAAAGGAGGAGCCTACACCTTGTATTTTCAAGTTTATTGTGAGTAAAGTTATGCTGCCATTTTGTGCCAAGCTTTGCTTCTCCCTAGAACTCTAGGCTCTAAACTTCACATCCTTCACCTTTCCTTGGGCTGGCCGAACCTCCCAATGTTCATACACATCATGCACCTTCAAGATCAACATCACTCTTAGGAGGATCTTGCACACACATCCATGGCTTCCGCACCATCTCTTACATGATTCAAGAAGAACTTCATGAAATTATCCATAAAGTATTATATCGATTACGAAGCATCCAAGGAACATTTGTCCTAGTAATAAACGCAACACAAACCAAAGCAGAATCACATTCCAATCATACATTAGTATGCTCCATCTTTTGAGTTTCCTCCATACCATGTATAACCCCATAAAACTCAACAACCAGAGCAGTCTGAACTTCAAGAAACGCAGAAAAAGCTCCAATAAATTCTCCCATACTCCCACGAAAAATACCTCCACAAGTAGAAAGACCAGGATATCCCCTAGCAGCCCCATCAGTATTAATTTTAACCCATTCTGGTGAATGAAACTCCCATCTAACAGGAAGAGGACGTAGAACTTTACCAATACGAGTGTTAATACCAAAAAACTTGAGCACTTTGAAATCGAACATATCATTCTTCATTGAAGTTTTACACGAATTACCCACTAGACAAGTTAAATCTTTAATAACCAAACCAACCCTAGAAATCTCAATCTTATCCTGAAAAACGAGCATAATTCCTCATACACCATATCATCCAAATAGAACAAGTTATCACAACAAGCTTAATCAATTTAACCAAAGGACTACCATCACTCTTAGTAAAAGAAAGAAGATCATCCTTATTAGAGAAATTAGAAGTACGAGAAATGTGTCGAACTCAACTCCAAATACGCAAAGCATTAGAACATTCAAAAAAGAAATGTTGAATAGATTTCTCGTGTTTTTCACAAAGCGTACAAATAGAACAAATATGCAGACCTTTATTTTGAATATGTTGATCTGTAGGAAGCTGCCAATGAAAAAATTTCCAAAGGACAAGAGTTTTGGAAGGTGGAATATATGAAGATCAAATAAATTCACCCCAACCATAAGAAAGTCCTGGATCCAAGAAAAAAGTCCTAACTGATTTAAGAGTGATACCATCAGACTCATCTAGAATCCAATTAGGAGTATCTTGTTCCGTCCCAACCATGATATGAGTAAAAAGATGAGACATCTACTGTAAAGACAATGAAATATTCCAATCACCATTATAACTTGATTTCAATTTGTGAATAGATATAAAACATTACTTTCAAGCAACATTTTAGATATTTGGTTATTTCTGTTGAACCAAGTAGTGTTCAATGTTTTGAAGAATCCAAATCCTTTGAAGGATGTTGAAGCCTCTACTTTGCTTGATGTTGTTGTGCTGGTTTAAGCTTTGTTCTGGGGTAGTTTAATGTTGTAATCCACCCTTAGATTAAATCTCAAGCAATTAGCATCTCAATCTTTATCAAAGTAAAATGTTTTTCAAACTAAGTTGAAACAACCGATTGTTTTGTCGAAACAACCGATTGTTTACACTTAGGTGTTTTGAGAAAGTTTGAAAACTGTTTTTGAATGGTGAAAACTGTTAAGTACCAAAACAACCGATTGATTCGAGGAAACAACCGATTGTTTGTTTTGGAACCATAACAGAAAAACTGTTTTCTTTGACTGAGCTTTAAATGCTTTAACTGAATACGCTCCAGTCATTAAATGCTTTGACCAATCTATTTTAAATGCAATTAAGAGTTTGTTAAGATTTGATAACAAACTATATCTTTGTATAATTTCAGAAAAACTGTTTTTTAAGAAATAAGAATCTTGACACAAAGTTTTTCACTAAGAGTTTTTCAAAGAGTTCTGAGATTGCTTAAGAGTTTAGAGATTGATCAAGGTGCTGAAATAGGATTCTACTTGTATTGATTTCAGATATTCATCTGTAACAAGTGTAATCTTTGTAAACTGTTGAACAATTCGTTTGTGTGTTTTGCTGAGATTGGTTGTGTGTTCTTGAGGTGTTCAAGATCAGCAATCTTAGTGTTGGTCAAGGAGAGTGTGTTTCTTGAGGTGTTCAAGGTCATTCTCTTGGTTGTGGTGTAAGTGATCAAGTGGTGATTGCTTAGTGGATATCCTCAGGGTTTCTGAGAAGACTGGATGTAGCTCTAGTTTGGAGTGAACCAGTATAAACAACTGTGTACAATCTCTCTATCTCTAACTCTTTAATTTCAGTTTGTTTGTTGTTTGCTGGTATAAACAACCGATTGTTTCGAAGAAACAACCGATTGTTTTTTCTAGTACTGCAGTTTTTGCTTGCTGTTTTGGCTAACTGAATTGCTGAATCAATTGGTTTCTGAAATAAATTCATTCTAGCTTTGAAAAGTTTGCAAAAACCCCTTTAAACAATTCACCCCTCTAGTTTAAAGCCATCTTTTCTAACAATTTCAAGTTTGATTTAATGTAATGTGTTTTACATAAACATTGCATTGAAATATATCTTCATCTCTCGGTAGAAACTAAACTATTCATTTTGATGAAAATTTCCAGCAACTTTAAAAATCACATGTGGATCACAAAATGGTCAGGCTTTATATTCCATCGTGAGAAACTAAACTTCTTATTCCCCTATTTTCCTTAACCATGATCAAAATTGTTCAAATGGAGTCATTGGGGACAAGGACAGGTAAAGATAATGGGGTTTTCTTTTGTTTTTTGGATTCGTGCACAAAAGAATTCTATTAATATTTTTTATCTTATATATATAAAAGTGGTTAGATATACTACAGTAGTAATACAAACAGTGAATAAGATATATATATATATATATATATATTATTTGTTATATTGATTTATTTATTAAAAAATTAATTTATCAAATACAAATAAATAAATATAATAGATATAAATAATTGTGGTTGAAAAAAAAACATGAATGCTTAAATGATAAATGGAGTAAAAAATCAAATGTTCTTAATTCCAAAACATATGATATTTTACGGGGATTTTGAAATCCATAATATTTTACGATGTTTTGAAACTCATTATATTCTATGGAGGTTTCGAAACCTGTGATATTTTACGGAGGTTTTGAAACTCATGATATTTTATGGAGGTTCTAAAACTCATGGTATTTTACGCTGGTTTTGAAACCCATGGTATTTTATGAAGGTTTCAAAACCTATGGTATTTTACGAAGGTTTTGAAACTCACGGTATTTTACGGAGGTCCTAAAACTCATGGTATTTTACGAGGTTTTTAAACTCATGTTATTTTACGGAGGTTTTGAAAGAATTTTTTTGAGGTTTAAAAATACCTCGGGGAACACGTTCCCATGGATGATTTAGCGGGGGAAACTACAACCCTGAGTAAATGACTTAACGGAGGTTTTAACCTTTGGTAATGTAAAAATAAACCTCGTTAAAATAATTTTTTCTTGTATTGTCATTACGAACAGATGTTATAAAGCAATTAACATTTCAAATCTATTCATAGCATTCAAATATGTTAATCATTAACATTTAGGTCAGATGCTTAGAAGTACTTTCCAATCAAATCTAAGGATCAAAATCATGAATAATTCAAGCTTTGAGAATAAAATGATAATATCAATCATCAATAAAATAACTAGATATTATAGATAAATACCACCTCAATACATAAGAGTTTGAACAGATTACTCCTAACCCCAATGGGAAGAATTGACCACTCATGTTGGTCATTACAAGCATGGAAAGCAAGAAAAGAATATCTAGGATGTTTCTCCTTAACGACTACCTCCTTTAGGGTTTTCTATCTCTCTCTCTCTTCTCTCAATGATGTCTAGTGGCATGCCTCACGTCTTCTATTTAACCTAGTTGGGATTGGGCTAAGTGACATCTCGCTTAAGCGAGTTTGACAAGAAAAAGCTCAACTTCACTGAAGTGAACTTGCTTGGGCGATTTACTCTAGTCATCTTGTTTGGGCAAGTTTGGACGAGTTTCCAATGTTCCAACTTTTCGTTTTCATCTTGTCCATTCTCCTTTAGCCATTTCATCTTCATTTTCCTCAAAATCCTGAAATTAACACAAATTTGGGAATAAATCGTTCTCATTCATCTTATAATCATAAAATATGTAAAAAGGTTTAAATTCCTAAATTATAGGTTGAATTATAGCTCTTTTATCGATAAAAATACATATGTGCTTATCTTTTAATATAAAATATTACTCAAATATGACACTTATCAATACTTTATATTATTAATTTATTTATGTATATTACTTAAACGCCCCCTAATAAGTTTTTTAATTAGGACATACACTGGATATAACATATTGAGAGGTCAACCAAGTACAAAGTCCCAAAAACCGATATGATTACACCTACAAGTTTTGTAATTTTCATTATTAATTTCCTCCTATCTTGTGAAATAAATATCATTATTAATTTTTCATTAATATTGAATTCTAGTGCAATAAACAAACGGGAGGATATGTGATGGATTGTGCCTTCATAGCCGATTGGAATTCTTTGAATGTTGAGATGAATTGTGGAAGCTTCAATGGAGGAAACGTGCAAGGATGGCTCTCATGGAGCTATGGATTCCTTGAAGGTGCATGATAGGTAGGGAGAGTGATTGGTTGGGCCATATCACTTGAGTTAGGTGAAGAAGAAAATTAAAGTGTCTATCCTAGAGAGGCAAGACAAGGGAGTGAGATGGCTAGCAATTTCACTCATTCATTAATCTTAGAAAATTATAGCCAAGCACCTCAATTTATAGGAGAGAGGACTGAACATTTTGGAGCCAAAATCTTAAAATTCAAAATAAAACTCTCCAATGAGAAGGTGCCATGTGGTGTCATGCTTTCCATGTTTAGCTCACACCTTCCATGCTAAATCCTCTCCTCTCCTAGGTTTCCATGTGGACATCCATGTGCTCCATGCCAAGGTGATTTTCATTCTCCAAAATACCCTAGACGTTTTAGGGTTACATTGGGCTCAAAGAAGCCCAATTGTTACCTCAACTAGTCACATTTAACCCTAACTAGACCTATTTTACTATTGGCCAAAAGCCTATGCTACTTGGCCCAAATATTGGGTCCAATTATTTTATGCTGCTATGCCCAATACATGGCCCATGAAATCCTAAACAACTTTATACAATTTATTTAAGCTAAAGCTTGACCCATAAATAATGTTGATTAGCAGAAACTCAGTCTTCTTGTGTTCTTCTGGCCAAAACTCTAGTTTATGTTTTGATGAGTTGGAGGCCTTCTTGGATATGTTTGTACATTCCTTAACCCTAGAGTTGTCCTCTTGATTGGGGCTACAAAAATAAACAAAAGCCCAGTTAGACCCATATTTGCAATTAAATCAATAAACAACCTCTAGGTCTTCATCCTCCTTATTATGTGGTTGTGTGTGGCTGGAGGCTCTGCCATCAACATGAGTGTGACTACTATGTAATGCAATGGATGACAACCATTGTAAGAGCCGGAATTGACAGAGGTTGGGAGTAGATAATCATGTTTAACTAATTGTTTATATAAAACTATGTGTAGTTCATGGACTCATTTGAACTAATTCAGTAATGCAGTATTTTATAGATGTTCAACCACTGGATTCGTAATCAATGAACTATATGAAGACGCTTGGACCACATATTTCATTAGATTCTATAATACTCTAATATAGATGATGATCAAAATAGTTAAATAGTATGTTATTAGTTTTAGTTTTGGTTTTTATGTTTTAGTGTATAGAAATTTTGACTTTAAACATTAACTTATAATTTCATTTGCTTCATTATATATTGTTTAATAAGTATTTATAAGTTTTTTTCATTGTTATTGAATTTGCATAAGGTTTTAAACAATACAGATTAACTTAGAGGAGAAAATGTAATAAACAAACTAAACCTAAAAAAACCCCACACAAGCGACAATTCACAATCGTAGTTTATAGGACATTATAGGTGATAGTTTAGACAACAACGTCACTTATGCTTTCCTTCTGTGTTATTTTACATGGCCCATATAAGGTGACGATTGGTCAAGTAACCATCACCTATAAGGTATAAATAAGCAACGATTCAATTAATAATCATCGTTTATAAAAAAAATAGTCGAAAGCTTGAAATATCATTTATATTTTAGACGATGTCTCAATAGACTACGATTTTGAAATTTTCGTTCAACGACTTAAAAATAATAGTAGTCTAAACATCTTTTCCAAGCATGATCAAAACAAAATTCAAGAATCAAAATTATATTAAATATTTATAAATTATTAAGTTATATATTTTAGATTTTATAAATAATTAATAAATCTTGGGTATGTTTTTATAAGTTACATGGTCAGTGGACTCTCTTTTATAATAAACTTGTAGCTTTTTACATGTCTAGGTATGAGATTTTGAAAAGACACACATCATAGTTATTACATTTATTGTACGCATTTCGTTTTTCAATTTTATTCTTTATAATATTAAAATATAATAAATTTAATAATTATTTATTTTAAATTGAAATTTTAAATTTTAAATTTTAAAACATTTAGAGAAATTTAAATTAAAAAAAATAAAAAATAAAAAATCCAATTTCTTACAATTTTATACCCTAAATAACTACCTTTTGTTAATTAAAATAATTCTTCCCAATAAAAACAAACCACCTACACAATGAAAAAAATTACATACAACAAATTTTTTTAAACAATATTTTATAATTACTTCTAATAAAATTATTTTTTATAATTAATAATATATTTTTATTTCAATAGTTATTATAATAAGTATTTTTTTATGAAAAGAAAAAAAGTGTAATAATTATTATAATAAGAAATTTTTATCAAAAGAAAAAAGTGTACCGTACTTAGGTTATTGATCTTTTAATAAAAAGTAATTTATTTATTTAATAAAATAAATATTTGAATAATTATTTTTATTTTAAAATAATTGAATAATTATTTTTATTTTAAAATAATTGAATAATTATTTTTATTTTAAAATAATTGAATAATTATTTTTATTTTAAAATAATTGAATAATTATTTTTATTTTAAAATAATTGAATAATTATTTTTATTTTAAAATAATTGAATAATTATTTTTATTTTAAAATAATTAAATAACTTCTCTTTTTAAAAATAATGATTAAATATATATATAATATTTTTTACCTTTTAATATATATAAGTTATCTTTTAAATAAAAAATATACTCATTGTTAAAATTCAATAAATAAATTCATTAACATAATATTTACTTTGTAAAACAAAAACAAATACTTTATCAGATGGTAGATGCTTTTCGCTTTAGGGAGGTAACAATATTGGTTTGTTACATAATGAAGGAGAAAATGGGATCGGGAGTTTATTAACCATGTGGCATAAAGAAGTTTTTAGTTGTGAAAACCATTTAATAGGTAAAGGGTTCATAACATTTTTTGGTAAACATGTAAAATCCAAAATGAACATATCGATAATCAATGTGTATATAGAGTGCAATGGGTGTGAAATAAAGGTTCACTAGTGCAAAAAAGTGATTTAACGACGGTTAAAAAGGTCATATGAATACGATTTTGGAATCGTCATTACTTTGAATGTCGTTATAGATTAACTGTTTATAACAACGGTTCCTGAATCGTCGTTATAAATACATATTAACGAAACGTATAAAAAATCGTTGTCATTCGGGCAAATGAATAAAAAAAATGAATTTCCTAATATGGTTCCAACAAATGGGTAGAGGGCAGCGAGGCGGACTACCTAGGTCGTGAGTGGGGAAGTAGCGCAGAGCTCCAAAGCGCAAGGGAAGAGCTGGTTGTTGGTGTTGTGGGGGGGAGGGAGCGCGCGGAGTCCATGAGAGGCGCGTGTTGGGGCAGGGAGGCATGGGATTAGGTGTGCGTGGGAGCGATGGCGGAGGACAACCAACGTCAGGACAACAACGGTTGAGGTGCAGGTTTGCGGGTGCAGGGAGTTGTCGGTGCAGCGGGAGCGCGACGGAGCGGTGTTGGAGTGGAACAGAGGTGGCATAGTGACGAGCAGCGGAAGTGAGAGTGAAAAGTGAGTTGGAGTGAAGAAGTGAAAAGGGAAGTGAGATTGAAGAATTGAGGATGAAAAAGCATTGGCGGGATTTTAAAAACACATAATTAACGACAGTTCTGCGCACAATCATCGTTAATTGTCTATCTATTTGATTATTAACGACAGTTCAAGCATAACCGACATTAAAAACGCTGCTGAATTACAAGTTTGCCATCATGTTTTTATTAACAATAGTTTCTTTTAACTGTCTTTGTATGGGGTCGTAGTATTGCTATTTTGTACTAGTGGCTTTTTGGGAAGAGCTTTCTAACATTAAATTTGCACATCATAATTATATGAAAGGAAGGGAATCAGTGACAGGGGTAATCAAAGGAGTGACATCAGAAGGTTTAGTAGCTTCATTGATAATAATTTTTTGCTGGAGGTACCACTTGTTGGGAGGAAATACACATGGTATAAGTCAAATGGAACAACAAAAGTTAGATTAGATAGAGTCTTAGTACCTGATGAATGGTTCCAGAAATGGCCAACGTGTAAACAGTGCATTCAACCAAGGGATATCTTTGACCATTGTGTTATTGTAGTGAAATCTTCGATTTGGGATTGGGGCAAAATCCTTTTAGGTCAATCGATGCTTGGTTTTTTTAGAGTGGCTTTAAAGAGCAAGTGAAAGAGAAATGGAACACATACATTGTATAAAGAGATGGTATAAGTAATTTTAAAGACAAGTTGAAAATTTTGAAGGTTGATCTTAAAGTTTGGAATCGAGATGTGTTTGGGCACTTAGATACGACAAAAAGGAATATTTCAAAGGAAATAGAGGACCTGGACAACCAAAATGATAACAGTAAGCTAAAAGGAAGTGCTAGATTGAAGAGAATGGATCTAGACAGTCAGCTCAAGGTGATAAATAATAAGATTGACTCACTTTTACGTCAAAAAGCTAGGTCATATTGGCTAAAGTATGGTGACTCAAACACAAAATTTTCTATCATTCTATTATCACATGGAGAAGACTTAGGAACAAAGTCAAAGGAGTAGATATTGGGGGACAAAGGACTAAGGAACCTGAAATGGTTAGTAGGGAAGAAAAAAATTGTTTGAAGACAAATTCTCTACCACAAAGGATTTTGGGGTCAGACTAGGAGCAATTGAGTTTAAATATATTTCCCTGAAAGATAATGTAATCCTTATATCAAACTTTTCAGAGGAAGAAGTTAGGGAAGTGGTGTGGCAATATGATGGCTCGAAAAGCCTTGGACATATGAGTTTAACTTTAACTTTATAAAGAAGAGTTGGGACTTCTTGAAAGAAGATATTTTATCAGCATTTAGACATTTCTAGGACACAAGAAGTATCCCTAAGGTTGCAATGTATCTTTCATGGCTCTCGTTCCTAGAGTACGTGACCTCACAAAGCTTGATCAATATATACCTATATCTCTAGTGGGGACATTATATAAAATCATTTCAAAGACACTATTTAACAAAATTAAGAAGGTTCTACCTTCGGTTATTGACGAAAGTCTATCAGCTTTTCTAAAAGATAGAGGGATGTTCAATAGTGTTTTAATAGCCAATGAGAATATAGAGGACCTTAGGAGGCGTGGGAAGAGTGGGTTATGTATGAAAGTGGACTATGAAAAGACCTATGACTCAGTCAGATGAGAATTCTTATTCAAAATGTTACATACATTTTGGGTTTCCATAACAAATGGATTAATTGGATCAGATCCTGTTTGGAGTCTGCATTGGTTTCAGTGTTGGTTAATGGAAGCCCTACAACAAAATTTAAACCAACGAGAAGATTGAGGCAATGTGACCCACTTGCATTGTTCTTATTTATTGTTGTAGCGGAGGGTCTTGCAAGAATAGTAAGAAAAGCTGTGAGATGCAATATGCTTAAAGGTGTGAAACTAGGCAGACTTGAGGTAGAATCTTGTGTATTACAATTTGCCTACGATACCCTCTTTTTTTGTGAAGCTAACTATCATAGTGTGTTTACAATTAAAGTTATTCTTAGATGTTATGAGCTAACATCAGGGTTGAAAATCAATTTTAATAATTTTATGCTTGCGACCATAAATGTAGAAAGAAATACATGTCATTGTTGTGCAAAGACTTTAAATTGTGCACAAATGTCTCTTTCAAGTATTTGGGCATGGTTGTAGGGGGTAATCCAAGGAGGAAAAACTTCTGGGAACCTATCTTGAATAAATTAAGGGCTAAATTAAGTGCTTGGAAAGGGAGATTCTTGGTTTTGGCGGGAAGAATTTGCTTGATTAAGTCAATTTTTACAGCTCTACCACTATTCTATTTATCATCCTATAAAGTCCCTGAGTCTGTATATAAAAGTATTGTTAGTATCCAATGGAGATTCCTATGGGGTTGGGGAAAGGACTTTAGAACCATATCGTGGGGGAGTTGGGAGCAACTTTGCAAAACTAGGGGGGAAGAAGGTTTAGGGTTTAAAGATATACAAAGTTTTAATTATGCACTTTTGGCTAAGTGGAAGTGGAGGTTAGAGAGTGAAGAAAAAGGGAAGTGGAAAGAAATTATAACATCAAAGTATGGAGTTGAGCAAGGAAAATCACATACTCACACAAAATATCAATAGGTGGGATGGTTCCGAAAAGCAATAGGAAAATTGGATTCGGGGATAAAGTTATATTTTGGGAGGATATATGGATCCACAATAATAATCTTAAATTTGTATACACCAGGCTATACTCAATTT
This sequence comes from Phaseolus vulgaris, assembly GCF_000499845.2. NCBI lineage: Eukaryota > Viridiplantae > Streptophyta > Magnoliopsida > Fabales > Fabaceae > Phaseolus > Phaseolus vulgaris. The sequence continues at coordinate 25,358,721 of NC_023755.2, forward strand.
CTTTGGATCATAGGTTAAAGGTGGGAGAGGTAGGTGTGTGGGGAGGATCAGAGTGGCAATGGAGACTAAGCTGGAGATGAAATAGGTTTGCATGGAACTTGCATAACAAGAAAAAATGCTTATAACCTTATCAGATGTAAAACATAATAGGGAGGTGAAAGATTTAAAGGTATGGATGGGTGATGTGTTCTCAATCAAATATGCTTATGAATGTGTATAAAATTATGTCAATGGTGTGAGTATTGGAACTTTTAAACATCTATGGATGTCTAAAGCATTACTAAATGTGTTAACCACGGCACAGAGGGCTTTGTTGGATAGACTGCCAAAAAGAATGAATTTAAACAAGCGAGGTGTTGTGATTAGTATTCTTAATTGCGCTTTGTGTCAAGATAGGGCATAAATGAACCAAACCTTTTTTTGGAATGTGAGATTGCATATCAGGTCTAGAGTTACTGTTTCAGGTGGATTGGAATTTTGTTCGTTCAACATAAGCATTTAAAGAGCCACTTTGAGAATTTTTACATGGTACATGTAAATCTAAAGCAAAATTTTGTATGGAAAGGTATGTGGGCGACTATTGTATGGAGCATATGGGAACAAAGAAATAGAGTTATCTTCAAGCAATGTAAAGTTGACATGGTAGAAATCCTCCATATGGCACAACTTAAATTATGGCTATGGCTAAAATATAGGATGAAGTCCTTCAACTATTCTTTTTCGAACTGACTTTTAAATCCTATCCTATGTATTAAAAGTTGTTTTTGAAAATGGGAAAGGAGAATCTAAAAGCGAAAACGGAATCAAAGTAGGCTGAAGGAAGGGGGTGTTCTCTTGGAAGGGCAGGGTTGGGTGCTACTGTATGTGTGCATGTACTGTATAAACAGAGCTTGGTTAAATTGTTAGGCACCAGTACTCTTGTGCAAACAACCAGCTAAACCAACTAGTTGAGGTGGGGGAAGTATTGAAAGAAGTAAGATAAGGAAGAAAGATAATGGAAGCATGAGAGGTTTAAGGTTCTACAACAAGGAGATGGTTGAAGAGGTGTAGCAGTGTGACCCAGCATAAACAGGGTTTAAATAAATCTGTTTTAAAGCAAATCTAGATGTTGTTTTTTTATCTAATTCAACTATTCTTGGGACCTCTCTATGTAGAATATATTGATGGGTAAGTTAGTTTTGGTTTTATGAACTATTTTACATTGTTTTGGTTCTGCAGTTAAAGTGGAGGTGATAAGGTTATCTTTAAAAGAATTCACTTACTCCTTAGCCAAGGAAGGGATTTTTTTTAGTTCTTTTGTTGTAGGTATATGGCAATTAAGGTTGTGTTGAAGGTTACTAGGAACTTTGAAGGAGGCATTGTAGGTTGAAGGAGGAAGTAATGGAGGAAGGAAGAAGATGGAAGACTGAGCCATTGTAGAATAGTCACTGCAGCAATGCAGTAAGCCTTAGACAATTCCCTTTTTGGCGGCAGGTATGAATCACACTAAGAGGAAGTTTCTATCATGGGAGTAGAAGTGTCTAAGAGGAATAAGGTGTTGCAGCAAGTGAAGGAAGGAACTCTTTGAGGGCTAGTAGTATGGTGCAGAAGAAGTTATAGAGAAGTTGTCTAGCATGCTTTTATTACTTCTCTACATATATATGTCTAATTTATAAGCAATAGGAATGTTTATATATGTTTTTACTTATATTTAGGATGAGAATACAAGGTGTTTAAAGAACTTTGTGTTTTCTTAGAAGGTGTACCTTTGGCTTCTATAATTTATGTCATAAGGTACTTTTGTATAAGGGTTAGAGTATTCCTAAAATGCCCCATTTTAATTCATTTTATTTATTGCTGATAAAAAAATCAACTAGTAAGTATTGCAAATCTATAACCATTTACTTTTAGAATAAAAAGATTTAACAAACACATATGAAGTCAAAGAGTGTTTTGCATATGCTTTTCCCTATAAACAACTAAGAAAGGTTTTCTGGCCAAAAATATAAGATTGTTCAACCATAATCAAACATTCAATACTTATAATATTCATTCATAACATAGTGTTATGCTTACACAACAAGACTTTTAAATCATAAAAGTGGTAATAGTTAAGTTGTTATTACTCTATCACAGATGGTGGAAAACATCGGAATTTGCGACAAAGGTCCCTTATGCAAGAGAAAGGATGGTGGAGGGTTATTTGTGGCCAATGGCCATGTCTTATGAAGTTGAATATAGTATTGCAAGAAAGATGGTGAGCAAATTGATTAGGTGTATGTCTCCTCTAGATGATACGTATGATGCCTAGGCATAATGAAGAACCTGAACTCTTGACACAGACAATTTAGAGGTTGATCTCAATCCAAATTATATATGATCGACCAATTTTACATCATACTATCACAATGGGAAAGTTAATGATTTGAAAAGCCTTCACACTCATGAATTTGTTTCTCAAATTTTCATTCAAAATTCTCCTTTTGTTTGTATCATACTATTATAATGGGAAAATTAATGATTTGAAAAGCCTTCACACTCATGAATTTGTTTCTGAATTTTTCATTCATAATTCTCCTTTTGTTTTTATGAATTTCATATGGGATATTAGTTCCATTCAATCTCTCCCAGATAGCATGAATGTAGTGTTTAATGCAATTGTAGAAGTGTGTGATGAAGTAAAGTTGAGAACCCTAAAGAGTAACAAATTGGTTCAATGTGTTAAAGAAGTTGTAGGTTTTTCATTCACATACTTTTAAATTAGTTAACTCCTTCACTCCTAGAAAATCATTAAACAGAAACCAAATTTAAAGACAAAAAATAACTAGTTGTTGTTAGATATTGTGTTTTTGTAACTGCACATAAGTGCACGTGATATTTTATTCTTCTGTTTCAATTATTGAATTAATATTTCTAAGTAACTGTTCATAAAAGCATTTAAGAATCAGTTACTGCAAGTATTATAAATGTAATTGTTAGCAAAGATAATGAATATTTTGCTTTGCTTTATTCATCAACACTAACAATTGGTATCAAAGCTATCTTCTTGAGGAATCTATGAGGTTAGTAGAGTGCATCAATGCAAGAAGAGTCCAATTTTTCAGCAATGACACCACCAGTCTTTGATGAAGACAATTATCAGATGTGGGACGTTCATATGGAGACCTACCTAGAAGCATTGGATCTATAGGAAGTTGTAGAAGAGGATTATGAAATTTAGTCCCTTCCAGAAAACCCTACTGTGGCACAAATAAAATCACAAAAGGAAAAGAAGATGAAGAAAACAAAGGCAAAAGCATGTATATTTGCAACTATATCTCTTATCGTATTCACAAGGATAATGTCCTTGAAGTCAGCAAAAACAATTTGGGATTACCTCAAGGAAAAATATGCAAGTGATGAGAAGATTTGTGGAATGCAAGTGTTGAATCTAATCAAGGAGTTTAAATTGCAGAGAATGAAGGAGTCAAAATCTGTAAAAGAGTACTCTGACAGACTTCTAAACATTTCCAACAAAGTGAGGTTGCTTCGATTTGCGTTAAATGATTCAAGAATAGCGGAAAAACTGCTGGTAACAGTTCCAGAGAGGTTTGAAGCCACCATAACAACCCTGGAGAACACAAAAGACTTATAAAAGATTTCTCTTGTAGAACTCTTAAATGCTTTACAAGCACAAGAGCAAACAAGGGCTATGAGGGAATCAGTTACTGTTGATGGAGCTTTACCAACCAAACATGAAGGTGGCTAGAGAAACAAAGGCAACAAGATCAAGTAGAACTAGCAAGAAAATGGAGAAGTTGTTGCACATAATAACAACAAAAGGAGAAATTATCCTTCTTGTAAGCATTGCAACAAGTTGGGTCATCCACCGCTCAAGTGCTGGAGAAGACCTAATGCTAAGTGCAGCAAGTGCAATCAACTTGGGCATGAAGCAGTCATTTGTAAAAACCAAAGTGAGCAACAAGATGTAGATGCTTAAATTTCAAATGAGGAAGAGGATGAACTTTTCGTTGCAACTGGTTTCTCCAGCAATATTTCAAGTGCATCTTGGCTAATTGATAGTAGATGTACAAATCACATGACCTATGACAAATAACTTTTCAAGGAGTTGAAGCCTTCAAAAATTTCAAAGGTCAAGATGGGTCATGGGGGTCACATTCTAGTAAAAGGAATATGAATCATTGTTGTAGCAACACATTCAGGTACTAAAACTATTACTGATGTGTTATATGTACCTAACATAACCAAAATTTATTAAGTGTTGGTCAGTTGTTACAAAAAGGCTTCAAGGTGTTTTTTTGAAGATAACCACTGTTTGATCAAGGATGCTACAGGACAAGATATGTTCAAGGTAAAAATGAGAGGAAAAATTTTCTCATTAGATCTATTTCAAGAGGAGTAGACAATATTTTCAACAAAGAAAAATATTGTTGAGTTATGGCACACGAATCTTGGTCAAGGGCTTCTCGAGATGCAAAAATCTGAAATGAAAGATGATCCACTAATTAAAGGCACTTGAATACTCTCTGACATATATAAGAGATGTAACGTTGTAGTATGTGAACCTGCTGATCACACAGAAGTTATCAATGACCTAAAGTGGAAAAAGGAAATGGAGGAGGAGTTGTATATGATTAAGAAAAATAAAATCTGGGAGCTTGTTGACATACCTCGAGATACGTACATCAAATGGATGTCAAGTCAGCATTTCTAAATGGATTTCTTGAAAATGAAATTTATGTTGAGCAACCTAAAGGTTTCATTGTGGAAGGAAAAGAAGACAAAGTGTATAGGTTGTCTAAAGCTCTTTATGGCTTAAAAGAGGCTCCAAGAGCATAGTACAGCCGAATAGATAATTATCTTCTCATTTTAGGCTTTGACAAAAGTCTTTCAAAATTTTCATTTTATGTCAAATCCAAAGGTGTTGTTGAATGGAGAATAAGCAAAGCGAGGATGAAAAAAAAAGTTGCATATTTGTTTACCAAGTCACTTCCAACTAGCAAGTTTGAATTCTTAAGACAGAAGATTGGAGTTTGTAGTTCAAAAATCAAGGAGGAGTGATAGATATTGTGTATTTGTAACTGCATATAAGTGCACATGATATTTTGTTCTTCTTTTTCAATTATTGAATTAATATTTCTAAATAACTGCTCATAAAAGCATTTAAGAATTAGTTACTGCAAGTATTATAAATGTAATTGTTAGCAAAGATAATGAATATCTTGCTCTACTTTATTCATCAACACCAACATGTTCTATTGGTTAAATTAGATACTATTTTAGAGATTAAAAAAAATTACTGGTATCTAAATTGCTTTTGATAAGTAGTTTCTACTAGTATCTAATTAGCTACCAAATTTTTATCTACCAATTATTTAGATTCTAAAGTTGGTAGTTAAAACCTTGGTAGTTAATTAAATACTAATTTAAAAATTATTTATCAATAATATAAACTAATTTAGATACCGATAATATTTAATTTAGTTAATATAGCAATTAATTATTTTTTATCTTTAAAATTAATTTTTATTTAATTTTTTCTGGTAATTTTTATTTAATGATTTTTTTAGTGATCTTATTTGATGAAGTAACTGAATAATATTTAGGTTATTTTACTTGCAGTTTTGTAACTTGGCACGAGCCTAAATGGAGCCAAGAGGTTTATGTTCCAACATGTGAAGAGTATAAGGATAATGGAGTTATATCTTCTATATACCCATTTCTTCTCCTGACAAAATCTTTAGCCCAAGACATGTTTGATTGGATTTTGAGTAACCCACCAAACATTAGAGCTGTTTCACTTATGGGCAGACTTCAAAATGACATATTCTCACATAAGGTACAATATATTTTTTATTTTAACTCAAATATAAACAAAATTAAGAAAGTTGGTTAATATTAATTATTTAATTTTAAAAATCATATTAAAAAATTGTTTTCTTCTAAAGTGTCTTTCATTAGAATTTGATATCAGAAAAAAAAAACATCTCAATTATGATGAATATTTTTGAAATATTATTATTAATTATGATGAAAGTGGTTAAAGTTTATTTATATTTAATTAATCATACTTTTTATAATTGAGAATAAGCATTTGATATGAATTTTGAAGCAATTTACTTCACAAAATCTCTATTATTATCCATTAGTTTTGGCTTACTACTTCCATAGACATGGAAAATTGTCTGGCGTATATCTAACATTGGTGCTTGATGTTTTGGATTTGGTTTGATTATTTGTAGTTTGAACAGCAAAGAATGCAGATGGTTTCAGCAGTTGAAGGTTGCATGAAGATTTCACAAATTGATGGCTTCACAATATGAGATTTCAAGATGGCTTCAAATTGATTAAAGAAGAGATTGGAGATTTGTGAAAGGTTATAAATGAAGAGCGTCTTAAGTCAGAGATTGTCCCTAAATTTGTGGTTGATGCACTAATGCAAAAAAAAAAGGCTTTTTACAGCGATATATTAGATCGGTTAAACGAGAATTAATGTAAACAAAAACATAGTGATATTTTTGTAAATATTTGATACATATATTATATTGGTTGTCCAATCGGTATAATATATCATGCTAAAAAAAATCAATGAAAAAATCGATGTAATATGTCTCCTAGAACTGGTCTAATATGCCTTTTCTACACTAGTAATTGTATTGTTAATGTGGCTCGCATATCTAAACTTTTCTATGAAAACTTCGAGGATAAATGGGAAACTATGAGTCTTGATATATTGACACTGTCTAATAGTAACACAAATTTGACGCTGCAAACGTGGCAATGATGTGACAAAGTGAGATTGTGTTTGGTAACGTAACAAATTCAAAATATGGTAGTAACGTGAATGAACAGTGAGGCGTGAGCTTTAAAATAGGGTAAAAATATATATGACACCGGTTCTTTGTAACAACCGGTGTAATATATTATTTCTTTTACTCAGAACATATTACATCGGTTAAACCATCTAACCGGTGTAATATATGGCCCATATTCAAAAGCTTTTTTAGAATTTTTTTTTTCATGAAAAGTGGGTGACCATAAACGTTACATAAGTAACCACTTACAAACACATGGGTAACCAGTTTTGTGCGTGTCAGTATATGTGGAGGAACTTGTGGCTGGGTAACCAATTTTGATAGGGTGGGTGTCCAATTCTGCCCTGGGTGTAATACAAGACCCATATTACACCAGTTAAGTCACCGAATCGATGTAATATATGACCCTTATTAAAAAAGAAATTTGATTTTTTTTTCATGAAGAGTGGGTGGTCATAAACGTCACATAAGTAATCACTTACAGACACACAGGTAACCAGTTTTGTGTCTGCCAGTACATGTGGAGGAACTTGTGGCTGGGTAACCAGTTCTGGTAGGATAGCTATCCAATTCTGCCATAGGTGTAATATATTGCCCATATTAAAACAAAAATGAATTTTTTTTCATGAAGAGTGAGTGGACATAAAGGTCACATAAGTAACCACTTACACACACACGGGTAACCAGTGTCACATCCTCACCTGATCCTGCCTGTTGGCCAGAACGTTGGAACTTGCCTCGTCAAACTTGGATCGACGTGTGCACCGCTTCAACCTCCGTCCTCCGTCACGATCCACCTCAAGAACCTGCAAAAGAACAGAGCGGCGCCGCTGCGGCCGATCGCACTCCAACGCCCAAGTCAGTGACTGAACCACCAAATACTTCAAGAGCAAACACTCAAGAACTCTCAAGGAACCGTGCAATGTTCTCTCTCACAGTATGCTCAAGAACTCGCAAGCGTAAAGAGTACAATCTGAACGTGCGTACCTCGAAAGTTCGTTGGGAAACCCTTTTATACCTGGTCACTTTCTCTCTCCTGGCAGTTACGCAGCTGGACACGTGGCTCACATCCAGTCGTACACGTGCCATCATCTGGAGCCTCCTTGACTTGGGCGCTGCTTCTGACTCTCTTTTGGCTAAGTTACTTATGCATGGTACTGCCCAGTGCATAGCTAACTTGGGAGCGCGATCTCTACTAGAATTGGCGAGTTAGGGTGCCTTCGTACACCTTCCCTGTGGTCTCGCCGGCCGCCTTCATAATCTGCACCACCTTCATCTTCGGCGATGTGCTTGCTCTGGCGATCTCCAATCCCTTGGTCGCCTGAGTTTACATCTGGCGACTTCATCTTTAACCCGGTGATCGCCGATTCTGGTATGCTGGAGATCGGAGCACGCCAAGTACATAACTGGCGACTACACGAGCCCCCCGACTTCCTTTCCTTCTGCCAATCTGGCGTCTTGTCAACACGCCTATACTGTAGCTTGATGCCACGTCATCACTTCCGACTACCAGGGCGGTACACAAGCCCCCTAGTCTTAAGCGAAGACTTGTCCAGCGAAAAGACTAAAAGAGTTACGTCAATACCGATCTACGTGGCACTGGCGCAGAATTTCAAGCGGTTGTACTTTCTGCTTCTCTGACGCTCCACCAAACACCTCACCCATCGCTCGACACGTGGCTTCATCAACGGTTACCTTCAGTTAACGTTTGCGCTTCCCAAACCCATTTCGAAAAACCCTTAAACCCATTTCGCTCCACTGTTCCATCACTTTCTTCGTATTCTCAAACGCTCCAACTCTCTTCTGCAAAAAAGCTCTCAACGTTCTTCAACTTTCTGAATCACCAACTTCCTTCATCACTCTTCCGATCATAAAAAGGTACTTCCTTTCCTTCTCCTGCTGGTTTTTCCTGCATTTTAACCGATTCGCATCATCCTTTAACTGTCTGGTGCATACGTTGTGGGTTGTTTTTGCTATTTCTCCTTCTTCGTAACTTAGGGCTTCGTCTTCGTTACAACAAACCTTCGTTCGTTCGTTTTTTCACCCTTCGTTCCTGATCGAGTCAGCCTCTGCGAACCCTGATCATTTTTCCTTTTCTTTTTCCTCTGCAGCTTCCGCAATGACTCGCTCAAAGATCACCCCAAATCCTCCTCCTTCATCACGAAACCCCTCCTCACAAGCACATGACCCACCGCGAGCACGCGGTGCTTCTTCTTCTCAGGCTGAGAGGCCTGCACCCTCCCGCCCCAACTTGGCTCAGGCCACTCCACCCGTTGCCGGAGGAGCCTCTGTTCCCTCCCCAGACTTCAAAAAACTGTACCCCTGGGCCACCTCGACTTTGTTGAGGGAAACGTCTTCTGTAAATTCTGCTGGGGCAGTTCTGCGACTGACGAAAGGGGACGAGCCTCACCAATCATTCCATAAGGAGCACGACGAACAGATGACGGTGCTACCTTGCCCCCCCGACCTGCCAGTTTGCGCCGACGACAAGGGGAACAACGGTGGACCCTTCTGCTTCGTTTACACGACCCTGTTCAAGAAGGTGAAACTTAGGTTTCCCTTCACTCGCTTTGAGAGGGAGCTTCTTACCGAGCTCAACATCACCGCCGCCCAGCTCCATCCCAACAGCTGGGCGTTCGTGCGGGCGTTCCAGGTCATGTGCGACCATCTGGGGTTGCCAGCATCAGTGGATGTTTTCTTATTTCTTTTTGAAGCCAAGCACCCAGGAGATCGCCTGTGGGTAAGCTTGAACGAGATTGCTGGGAAGTCGATCCTCTCTATCTTCTAGCAATCCTACAAAGACTGGAAAGGCAAGTTCGTCCAGGTGCGCCCCAATGACAAGGACGCTTCGTTGCTCGACGATTTCCCCTTGTATTGGGTAAACAAGGGGAACAAAGAGTCCAAGAGTAGCTTTAGGAGGCCAAGAAGTCCTGATAGCATGGGTGCCTTGGACAGAGACCTCTGCTTCTTCTGGAAGAGCGTGGCAGATGCCAACATCACCTTCCTCACCACCACGCTCATCTGCTTCGAGTTCTTCGAGGACCAACTCGAAATTCGCATAGGTTAGAACGTCTAAGTTTCATTTTCGATATCACCTTGTTAACTGTTTCTGGGTGTCTTGTGCGTTGTGCACAAGACTTTGGTTTTATTTTCTCTGCACCATTTATCTGCTTTGCTGCATACTGCCTTATGCATTTATTTTCTCTCTGAGCTAACTCATGCATTTTTTGGTTTATGCAGACCATATGTTGGGCCAAGGCAAGCTCGCTGAACTGAGGGCGCTCGCCCGGACCCACGGGTTGGCATCGGGTTCCCAAACCGTGCCAAACTCTGTGGTGGAGATCGCCGCCGCTCAGGGCAGATCGCCACCCAAAGGCCCAACTCCTCCCGATGTCCAACCCGCCAACCAACGTAAAAAGCTTGTCCTCAGGAAACCCAAGAGGAAAGCCCCCCAAGTGGTCCACGAGGAGGAAGAGGAAGACGACGAGGCAACTGAAGATGGCCTCGTCACGAAGAGGAAGAGGGTGGCACCTTCTTCACCATCTGCTCCACCCCCTCTGCCAACATCAACACCACCATCTACACCTGCTCCGCCTCCAACATTGCCACCCCCACCAGCTCCTGCCTCACCAGTCCAAGCAATTCCATTGGCGTCTGCGCCACCTGTGGTTGAGGCCCCCGAGCCAAACTTCATGGAGGACCCCCCGAGCGCCTCCACGCCTTATGTATCGGCTGGAGGGGGTCCTCCTTCAAATGCCTCAACCGCAAACGTTGCTCCAATCGGGGACGAGGTTGCCCACAACTCTCCGATTCTGATTACTGAATCCCCGACGTCGCCACCACGCCAAGAAGCACCTGCTGAGCGACCAACTCAAGAAGGTGGCGGCGAAAACCAACAGCAAACCCACCCGGTGCCTCCAACAGCAAACCTCTCTCTTGAGGTCAAGAGGATGTGGGAGCCTTTCTCGGCCAAACTGAAGATGATGGCAGAGGACTTCCCCACCATTATCTCTAGAGCTGTGGAGAGCTCCACCAGGAAGCTCCAGGATGACCTCTACGCCCTTCGAACTGAGAATAGCACTATAAGAATTGAGGCGGAGAGGCTATCCTGCAATCTGACACTCGCGGAGATTGAACACTCCTGAGTAGAAGATGCAATGAGCACCGAGCTCCGGGTGGCGCGCAAGGAGGCCACCGATCTCCGCCATAAGGTACAGCTCTTGGCTCAAGAGAAGATCGAGCTAGAGAGCAAGCTGGTGCCTTATCGCGTGAAAGTGGCTGACCTGGAGGCCTTGATCAAAGCTGATGCCGCCAAGGTGAAGAAACTGGAGCAAAGGTCAGCCGATCGGGAGGTCTTCCTGGGGACGGTGGAAAAAGAAAGGGACGACACCATGGCGAAGCTTGCTGAAGCCAACACAGAAAAGGGGAAAATCGCTGCTGAATTGGGCCAGGTGCAGGCAGAATCCAAGAAGGTTGTTGAAGACCTTCTTCAAGCTCAGGAAACCATCGAAAAACTCAAGAAGCAAGCCGAAGAGCTGGAGTAGCAGAACAAGGGGCTGAAGGAACAAACTGAAGAACTCAAGAAACAGATTGAAGAACTTAATCTGAGTTCTGCCCAAATTCTTGCTGCTGGATTCGAGGCCGCACGGGAACAGTTCGCCTGCTTGTTCCCCGATCTGGACCTTAGCATGGTGTCCCTTAACAACGAGGTGGTGGATGGGAAGGTGGTTCCCGCTGAAGACTGATCAATTCCCTCCATCCACTACCTTTATGCTTTCTCTTTGTATGTAATTGTAATGAACTTCATATTTTCCTGTACATGTGCCTTGAACTGACATTTATTTTAATGACAAAGTCTTTGTATTTCCTCTTATAACTTCTTTGGCTGTTTTAACTTTCCTTGCACAACTTTCTTCAAGAAATTAACTTAGCGATTTTGTAAGCGCGAGCATATACTTAACTGCTTCGAACCACTTCGATTTCAGATAACAATCGCTTTAAAACTTGTAATCTCAAGGCAATGAACTTCAGCGTAAAACCATTCTTCAAACAACGAACTTTAACTCAACTAATGGCTTAAGACATCGTTTCACCCGATCTGCCTTGTCAAAATGGGTCTTAACTTCTCGCCATTGCTTGAACTTTTCCTGGTCGCCAAAGACTCTTGGCGATATCAGCTTCTTTCTGGCTTCATACCTTGGCCATTGTTCCTTTATCTGGGGGTAGAGGCGCCTTTCGGATCCTTCTCTACCTCCTTGAGCTTCAGAACAAGAGACCGGGTGGCTAGGCGCTCTCTTCGAACCTACCTTAGCCACCTTCCAAACTTCTTCCGCCCTCTACACCATACCTGAACTCGTTCGAGACGAGAAGGATTTTATCTTGCCTGAACTCGCTCATCGGCGAGAAGGTCTTTAACTCGCCTGAACTCGCTCATAGGCGAGAAGGTCTTTAACTCGCCTGAACTCGCTCACAGGCGAGAAGGTCTTTAAATCGTGCCTCTACATTGCCCCAGGGGTTACATCTCCTCCCCCCCCCCCAGAAACACTGAGGACTTTCGCTGGTGCCTCTACATTACCCCAAGGGTTACATCTTCTCGCCCCCAGAAGCACTGAGGACTTTTCACTGGTGCCTCTACATTGCCCCAGGGGTTACATCTTCTCGCCCCCAGAAGCACTGAGGACTTTTCACTCTTCCTCGCCTGCACTCGCTCGACGGCGAGGAGGTCTTTATCTCGCCTCAGAACGCGCGAGGGCGTTGAGGTCTTTTAACTGGTGCCTCCGATCGCCGAAAGACGATGAGGACTTTAACTTTAACTGGTGCCTCCGATCGCCGAAAGACGATGAGGACTTAACTTTAACTGATGCCTCCGATCGCCGAAAGACGATGAGGACTTAAAACTTTAACTGATGCCTCCGATCGCCAAAAGATAATGAGGACTTTGAACCTTTTAGAAAGCATGCAATATATCTTTAACTTGCCTTAAGTCACGTATAAGCGACAAGGTCTTTCCTCAAAACCTTTCTGAAAACAACAAGCATGCAATCTAAAACAACTTAAACTTTGAAAACTTCTCTTTATTGGGTGGCCTCATTAAAAACCCTCCTTAGGGAAAAAAGAGTGCCCCCTTCAAACTGTTTGACAGAGACATTGTAATATAACTTCGTGTTTGTCTTTACTTACAAAGCTTCTTAACTGTAATACAACTTGAGGTGCGTGGCGTTCCAGGTGCGAGGAATCGCCCCTCCTTCCAATGTCTCTAAGCGATAGGCGCCATTCCCGAGCGCCTCGGTTATTCTGAACGGTCCCGTCCACTTGGGCGACAGTTTATTCTCCATCTCGTACTGGTGGGCTTTCCTCATCACCAGGTCGCCTTCTCTAAACTGTCTCGGCATCACCTTCGAGTTATATCTTCGTTCAATTCTTCTCTTCACCGCCTCAGCCTTCAATCTTGCCTCTTCCCTGACCTCATCCAGTAGATCCAGGTTCGACCTTCTCTCCTCATTCGAGTCTTCCTCTACGAAGTTCTGGAATCTCGGCGAGCTCTCCTGGATTTCTACTGGAATCATTGCATCACACCCATAGACCAAGTTGAACGGGGTCTCGTGGGTTCTTGACTGCTCGGTGGTGTGGTACGCCCAAACTATGCGGGGTACCTCCTCAGCCCAGCTTCCTTTGGCTTTCTCCAGCCTTCTCTTCAAACCTCTTAGCAACACCCGATTAGCTGACTCTACTTGGCCATTTGTCTGAGGGTGCTCGACGGATGCAAACACTTGTTGAATTCCCACCCCTTCGCACAGCTTCTTCAACAGGTGGCTTGCAAACTGAGTCCCATTGTCCGACACCAGGCGTTTGGGCACACCAAACCGGCACACAATGTTCTTCCACACAAAACCTTCGATCTTGTGTGCGGTGATCTGGGCCGCTGGTTCTGCTTCGATCCACTTGGTGAAATACTCAATCGCCACCACCAAGTACTTCATCTGCCTGATCGCCAGCGGGAATGGCCCCAGGATGTCGATTCCCCACGTATGAAACGGCCAAGGGCTGTAAATCGACTTCAACTCCTCGGGAGGCGCCTTGTGCCAATCGGCGTGCTGTTGGCATTGTTTGCAACACTGGGCATACCTCTTGCAGTCTTCTCTCATTGATGGCCAGTAGTACCCTGCACGGAGAGTCCTTGCAGCCAGAGCTCGACCCCCGACGTGGCTTCCGCATATCCCTTCGTGGAGCTCTGCCATGATTCTCGTGCACTTCTCGCCATGCACACATTCCAGGAGTGGGTGAGTGAACCCGAACCTGTACAACTCGCCATCAATCAATGTGAACTTGCTAGAACTCTTCTTTATCTTCCTAGCCTCTGTCGGATCCAGCGGGAGAAGGCCATCTGCCAGGCACCGCTTGTACTGTGTTATCCAGGTGTCTGGCTCATGGGTAGCACAGACCTGCGTCATGTTCACCTTCTCTCCTCGACATGCTCTAATTCTTGGCGATCTCAATGTTTCTTGCGTCAAAGACTTGTGGCTTCTTGCCGCTTTTTCCGTCGACCTACTTATCTGAAGAACCAGGTGATCTGCCACAAAAGCTCTCGGCGTCTTCAGAGTTTCTTGAATCACCGTCCTCTGCCTACCCCCCTTGCCTGAACTGGCGAGCTTAGCTAGCAAGTCAGCTCGGGCATTTTGCTCTCTGGGCACATGCACCACTTCAAAGGAGGCAAAGGAACTCTTCAATTCCTGCACATACTCCAGGTAAGCCGCCATTTGTGGATCTTTAGCCTGGAACTCGCCTGTTACTTGCCCTGTGACTAGCAGCGAGTCACTCTTAGCCATCAACACCCTCGCTCCCATCTCTTTTGCCAGCAAGATCCCGGCGATCAGCGCCTCATATTCTGCTTGATTGTTGTTGGCTTTGAAGGCAAACCTCAAAGATTGTTTGACCAGCACGCCGTTGGGTCCTTCCAAAATGACTCCAGCACCGCTACCCTGCTGGTTCGACGATCCATCCACCGAGAGCACCCAACGGAAATCGTTCCCTTCAACTCGTGTCGCCTCAGATGAGAGCTCGACCACGAAATCTGCGAAGATTTGCCCCTTAATCGGGCCTCGGGGTTCATACTTAATATCAAACTCTGACAGCTCTACTGCCCACTTCACCATCCTTCCCGCAACGTCGGGCTTCTTCAAGACCTTCTGGATGGGCAGGTCAGTCATCACCAGAATCGTGAAGCTATGGAAGTAGTGGCGCAACCTCCTCGCCGAAAACACCACAGCCAGCGCAGCCTTCTCCAGGGCCTGATATCTCGTTTCGGGGCCCTGCAACACCTTACTAACAAAATAAATAGGCTTTTGAGCCTGATCTTGGTCCTGGGCGAGCACCGCACTCACCACCCTCTCAGTTATAGCAAAATACAACCTGAGAGGGGTTCCCACCAGCGGTTTACACAAAACCGACGGGCTCGCCAGATACTCCTTCAGCTTGACGAAAGCTTCCTCGCACTCCTTCGTCCAAGCAAACTTGTTATTGCGCCTTAAGCACTGGAAGTAAGGATGTCCCTTCTCTCCGCTAGCTGACACGAAGCGAGACAGGGCGGCCATCCGACCTGTTAGTTGTTGTACTTCCTTCACGGTAGCTGGGCTCCTCATCGCCAAGATGGCGGCACACTTATCCGGGTTGCCTCTATGCATCTTTCAGTCAAGAGGAAACCCAAAAACTTTCCAGCCTCCACGCCAAAGATGCATTTCTCTGGATTCAGCTTCAGCTTGAACTTGGCGATCGTCGTGAACAATTCCTCCAAGTCTGCAACGTGCTTGCTTTTTTCTGGCGAGGTCACGACCATGTCATCAACGTACGCTTGCACGTTCCTTCCCAGCATCGGTGCAAGTACTCGATCCATCAACCTCTGGTACGTGGCCCCCGCGTTTTTCAGCCCAAACGGCATCACCTTGTAGCAGTAGCACGATCTCTCGGTCATGAAGGCAGTCTTCTCTTCATCCATGGGATGTATCTTGATCTGGTTATACCCCGAGAAGGCATCCAGGAACCTCAACAACTTACACCCTGCAGCACTATCCACCAGGGCATCTATGCTTGGCAAAGGATATGAATCCTTTGGACAGGCCTTATTGAGATCGGTGAAATCGACGCACATGCGCCATTTCCCATTACTCTTCTTCACCAGCACGACATTTGCCAGCCATTCAGGGTACTGAACTTCCCTGATGTGGCCTGCAGCGAGGAGTTTCTATGTTTCGTCCCTAATCACCTGCCTCCTCTCCTCGTTGAACTTTCTTCTTCTTTGTCGCACTGGTCTCACCAAGTTGTCCATCGCCAGATGATGGCACAAGAAGTCGGGATCGATCCTGGGCATGTCCGAAGCGGACCATGCAAACGCATCCAGATGCCGTTCTATCACCTTGGCGATCTGGTCCTGGAGCTCAACCTCCAGGGATCTTCCCAGCTTGAAGATTTTTCCCCCGATCTCCCTCTCGAGCCACTGCTCGACGGGTTTTGGTCTGGTTTCTCTGGCGATCACCGCCCTGGCGATTCCTAGTTCTCTCGCTTCCTCAGGGCGATTCCTTGCCTCTTCTTCCTCCAGACCGGCGTTCCCCTCCCCCAGATCAGCATCCACCATCTCCACGTCTCTTCCGGCGGTCTCTTCTATTACCGTCGATCTGGGCTTCACACCGGGAGGCGGGGTGGTTGTTACGTAACTCACCGATCTTTTGTTTTTCAGGCTATTCTCATAGCACTTCTTTGCTTCTTTTTGATCGGATTTGATGGTGATCACCACCCCCTCCATAGACGGCAACTTCACCTTCATGTGCCGAGTCGACGGTATAGCGCCTATCCGATTGAGCGTGGGCCTTCCCAACAAGATGTTGTAGGCTGAAGGAGCGTTTACAACAAGGTATTTGATTTTCTCTGTTCTCGAACCCGCCTCATCTGTAAACATAGTCCTCAATTCTATGTACCCCCTGACCTCCACCTGGTCACCAGCGAAACCATACAAACACCCTCCATAGGGCCTCAGCTGGTCAAGGGGCAGCTCCAACTGCGTGAAAGTCGGCCAGAACATCACGTCTGCCGAGCTTCCTTGGTCCACCAGAACCCTGTGGACCTTTCTTCCTACTGTGATTAAAGAGATTACTATGGGATCGTTGTCATGAGGCACAACGTCCCGAAGATCCTGCTTGGTGAATGTAATGTCCACTTCCGGCGAGTGGTCTTCAAACATATCCACCGTCATCACAGACCTCGCGTACCTCTTCCTCTGTGATGCGGTGCATCCCCCCCTGAGAAACCCCCTGCAATGGTGTGGATTTCCCCGTGCGTAGGCATCTCGTGCGCCCCCCGTCCTTCTATCCAGCAAATAGTCATTTAGGAACCCGCTCTTAACCAGATCGTCGAGCTGGTATCCTAAAGCCAAGCACGAATCCACTGTGTGGCCAAAGCCCTGGTGAAACTCACACCAGGCGTCTGGCTTTGGTCCCAGCACCTTGTCGCCCACCTTTTCTGGCGCTTTCAACCTAGCAGATATATTGGGGATGGCGATCAGGTCCGCCAATCCCATGACAAACTTGTGCTTAGGCGGGCGATTGTATTCCCGGCGTGCTGGTTGCTGGCGCCCTTGGCCCCTGCCCTTGTTCTTCCTTGGATCGTAAGGATGGCGAGTCCTCTGATCCCTTCTGGCCGCCGCTGTCTCCAGAACCCTTTGTGGCTGGATCCTCGTCTGGGCGCGTGGCCTAGCAGGAGCCACGCTTCCTCTCTTCTCGGCGACTTCGCTCTCGTCGGCGATGTGGGCCACCGCAAGTCGCCTAACCTCAGCAAACGTGGCGGGGTGAGCCCTGATCAATGCCTCGCAGAATGGTCCCGGCAGCACGCCTTTCTTAAATGCATAGACCAGCATTTCTTCGTCTTTAGCCGGCGATCTGATCATCTGCGCCCCAAAGCGATTCAAGTAGTCCCTGAGGGACTCTCCCTGATATTGCCTTATATCAAACAAATCGTAAGACACCCTGGGCGGTGCCTTATTCACGATGTACTGCTCGACGAAAATCTTCGAAAACTGTTGGAAATTGGTTATGTGACCGTTAGGCAGGCTCACAAGCCATTCCAGCGTCGTTCCGTGGAGTGTGCTTACGAACATCTTGCAGTATACGGCGTCTGATCCTCCTGACAGCATCATCTGCGTATGGAACGTGGTGAGATGAGCCTCAGGATCCTCCACGCCGGTAAAAACAGCCTTAACATGTACCACACTTGCAGGAATAGGCGTGTCAGTAATCGCCTGAGCGAAAGGCATAGGAAAAACACGAGGCGGCGTCGACGGCGCGACCTCTTCAGCAATAGGACGCCCTTGCTGTTCCTGAAGAGCTTGACGCAGCTCCTCAGTCACTCTGCTAAGCTCATCATTCCTGGCCCGAGAGGCGGCCAGGTCCTCATGCATTCTCGCCTGTTCTATGCGCGAGGCTTCCACAGTTGCCTGCAACGAGCGCATAATCTCTACCATCTGCGCCATGGTCATGGCGGCGGCGCCTTCAGCAGCGACGGGCGCAACTAGACTTGAACGATTGCTTCTCATTTTTCTCATGAAACTTGGCGAATCACAGAATGCAACGAACAACACTTACTTCAGCTACGATTGATTCAGCGATCAATCGGTCAGAACCTCGCAAAACTCCGCAAGAAACTCAAGAACACAGAAAACCTCCACAGAAACCTGCAACTCCACCAGAAACCACCGCTTCTTCCACGGAAAACAAAACAAGCCAAATAACTCAAATCTCACCGAACAAAACTCGCGCAACCGGCAGAAAACTTCACTTCACCGAACAAAAACTCAAACGAACAGTGGAAAACGTGAAATCACCGAACAAATCTCAAACGAACAGCGAACAACGGTTGCACCAGCACACAACCACGCAGAAAACGACGAAAACCTCCAAGAACTCACGCTGCGGATGGGAACAAGTTTTACACGGCCCCACGGTGAGCGCCTGATGATCCTGCCTGTTGGCCAGAACGTTGGAACTTGCCTCGTCAAACTTGGATCGACGTGTGCACCGCTTCAACCTCCGTCCTCCGTCACGATCCACCTCAAGAACCTGCAAAAGAACAGAGCGGCGCCGCTGCGACCGATCGCACTCCAACGCCCAAGTCAGTGACTGAACCACCAAATACTTCAAGAGCAAACACTCAAGAACTCTCAAGGAACCGTGCAATGTTCTCTCTCACAGTATGCTCAAGAACTCGCAAGCGTAAAGAGTACAATCTGAACGTGCGTACCTCGAAAGTTCGTTGGGAAACCCTTTTAGACCTGGTCACTTTCTCTCTCCTGGCAGTTACGCAGCTGGACACGTGGCTCGCATCCAGTCGTACACGTGCCATCATCTGGAGCCTCCTTGACTTGGGCGCTGCTTCTGACTCTCTTTTGGCTAAGTTACTTATGCATGGTACTGCCCAGTGCATAGCTAACTTGGGAGCGCGATCTCTACTAGAATTGGCGAGTTAGGGTGCCTTCGTACACCTTCCCTGTGGTCTCGCCGGCCGCCTTCATAATCTGCACCACCTTCATCTTCGGCGATGTGCTTGCTCTGGCGATCTCCAATCCCTTGGTCGCCTGAGTTTACATCTGGCGACTTCATCTTTAACCCGGTGATCGCCGGTTCTGGTATGCTGGAGATCGGAGCACGCCAAGTACATAACTGGCGACTACACGAGCCCCCCGACTTCCTTTCCTTCTGCCAATCTGGCGTCTTGTCAACACGCCTATACTGTAGCTTGATGCCACGTCATCACTTCCGACTATCAGGGTGGTACATCACCTAATGTCATATCTGCGGTATCAAGTCTGTGTTAGTTGACATGTTAGTTGACAGAGGTTGTTAACAACAACATTTTCCGGCAACTATTGAAAGATTATGTTGTTGCATTGCTTCCGGATTCCATAAGCACGGAGGAGGCACAAGTAAGTGATATCCATCATAAATAACTATTTACACATTTATTTTTCATCTCTTTCAATTAAGTAAGTGCTTTCATGTTCTATTATGTATATTGTTACATAATCACAATTTAATATAAACCCAACTCACTACAGATTATTATTAGTTTTACCCAAAATTCACTTCAAGTAAAAATTCAATACCATATATACTATAAAAAAATTATTATATAAAAATTAATTTTAAATATTAAAATAATTAGCTACTATATTAATTAAATTAAAAATTATTTTATAAATTAAAAAAATTATTAATATTTAAAATAATTTATATTATTAATAATAAGTTATAAATTGGTATTTAACCATTAATTATTAAAGTTTTAATTTTTAACTATTTAATATTATAAATTAATTTTTATTAATTTTTTAAAGATTAATTTAAAATCTAAAATATTAATAATTAATTTAAATATCAGTTTAAAAATTATTTTATAACTTGTTATTATATAAATTTATTTAAATGTTAATAATATTTTAATCTTTAAAATAGTATTTAATTTAATTAGTATAAAAAGGAAGTAATTACTTTTTTATCTTTAAATTTAATTGTTATTTATTAAGTAAATGATATTTGATTAAGATAGATTCTCAATCCCAAATATAACCATATTAACACTCGATCACGGGCTAACTCAAACACGAAACTAACCTAACATGAATTTAATTTGTACTATCCACCCCCTGAATCTAACAATATAAAATTTAAATATTTACTATTTTATATTATTAAAGTATTACATTATTATTTTTATTAAAAATTCAAAATAATTTTAATGTATTTAATTTTTTAATTATATATAATAAAAAATATTTTATAAAAACTTATTCAGTTAAACTTATTTAATTTCCTATTCTTTTTAATTTTAAAAATTAAAATCGTATATTAAAATTATTATATATTAAAAAATTAAAAACGTATATTTCAGATACCATTTTAACTTGAAATAAATATACGAATTCTAGATTTTTAAATTTTTTTAAAATTTTATACATTATTATATATTAAAAAATTAAAAACTTATACTGGATATACGATTTACATGAATTTGTTTTTTTAAAGCGCACGTGTGGTGGGCGATTTACCTGTTTTCAGAAAAGAAAAGAAAAATGTCCATTTTTGAAAAATTCGTAAAAAAGTTATACTAGCTGGGGAAAAAACACTCCAATTTATCACTCCTAATTTGATACATCCTAAATCATAAACTCGTTTTATACTTCTACTTTTATATGTCTTCTTTATTAGGTAGTTACTTTCTACAGTCCTACATTTTTCTTCCTACACCCTCACACGGTTGTGCAAAGATAAAATTGTCCCTATATAAAACTATACATTTATTTTTTTGCATTCCAAATTATGAAATCCGATAAACTTTTGGATTGGTGCTTCCAGTCAAATTTTGGATTAGTGCGTCCGGTAGTATATGAATGGCAATATTAATTCAAAATAAAAAAATACAGAACATTCATAATTGAAAAAACCATTTTGGATCCGTCAATCCGTAATTTAAAATGTGCATTCTGGATTTAGAAATCCATAATTGAAAAAAATCATTATGGATTCGTCAATCCTTAATAGAAAATAGGCTTCCTGATTCAGAAATTTGAAAATCAACAATTTATGCAAATTTTGCTTTCGGAACACTCCCTCATCCCCGGAAAGCAACATGATTCACTTCCGGATTGATGAATCCGTAACACACTCCCAGATCCCAAATTTAAATAACATGTGAAGGTCAGTTTTGGAATTTAAAAAATTATGAGAGTGCATGAAGAAAAATGTAGGAATGCAGGAAGAAACTGCCTCTTTAGTTTAATTTTCGGCCTGCTGAATCATTAATAATATAATTTGAGCCTTTACTTTCTGCACCCAATAGTGTATATGTACACTTCATCGGATGGTTCCCGTGCCATCGTTATCATCCCTTATTGTCATTGTTCTCTTGCTATCACTATAATTGTCACCCTATTTATGTGTTGTACCATAGATGAACTTGATGTAAAAAATGTTACCAAAAAATTATGTAATTTATAATTATTATTTTTTTGTATAAAAGGAGTTTTTGAATTTGTGTAATTCAAAACACACTTCTAGATTCCATAAACCAAAAATCTAACAGTAACTTTTAATATAATATAAAATCTTTTTTCATGTAAAAAAAATACTTTCAAATTGTACCATCTAAAGAAAAAAACTTCTGAATTATATAATCTAAAAATAAATAAATAAATTGAATTACACTGAAAAGGCTTTTTCATGAAAAAAACTGACTTTTACACAATCTGAAAATCAATTTTTTCATAAACCAAAAGACAAAGTAGGGATTTTCATATTTATAAGGGTGTAGAAAATATTTATGGAGGTGAAAAAAGAAATCCACAATTTAAGGCTTGCTATTTCATATTTATAAGGGTGTAGAAAAATTTATGGAGGTGAAAAAAGAAATCCACAATTTAAGGCTTGCTATTTCATATTTATAAGGGTGTAGAAAAATTTATGGAGGTGCAAAAAGAAATCCACAATTTAAGGCTTGCTATTTCATATTTATAAGGGTGTAGAAAAATTTATGGAGGTGCAAAAAGAAATCCATAATTGAAGGCTTGCTATTTTCATACTTATAAGGGTGTAGAAATACTTATGGAGGTGCAAAAAGAAATCCACAACTAAAGGCTTGCTACGGATTGAGGATTTTGGGTCCATGTAATTCTAATGTCACTCTAAGAACCGTTACATTCTGCACCCCATAGTTTGAAGATACACATTTAATGAGGTGGTCAAATTACAAAATTATTCTTCAAATTTATAAAATACACTTTTAATTGTATATTTGAAAATAGGGAAATACATTATTGAATGCAAAATCCGAAATATATTAATGATTTTTGTGTTATGAGTTAGCCATTGGGGACTCTCGGTGGCAAGTGATACAATAGCTAAAGGTCTCCAACTTGGTCGCAAATTCAGTGGCAGACTATTTCTGACCGTCCAAGAAGCTGTTGGCTGCAAGAGCCGGTGCTAAGTTAACTACTTTCAAAAACACTAAATAAGAGAAAATATTAAAAAATTCTAAAAATACTTTTTGAAGAAAAACTCTTGAATACACTCTCGTTTAGCTCATAAACGCATAATGTACAATCTGACAAAATTATCATCTTTATCTTTTCCATGAATTTGATATGGGAAACCACATCACCGTCATTAGTTACTTATGCTTGCAATTTTATCATCCAAGATAAGAAGGCACCCAAGTGTATCCCCTGAGAATATATTAAACTATACTCACCTCAAAATTTTGAGATTCCCAAAATTCGTACTTGAAGTTCAGGCGCAAGTTTAGAATATCTAAAGAACAACAACATTTGATATACTTGAAATTTTATAAAAGAATCAATGTACTAGGTCACTGTTACATGAGATGAAATGAAACTCTTTATGGACAAATTTTAAGGAAAGGCAAAGTCCTATTATAGAACAATGATGAAATTCATAGCACTGACAGTGAAGATAAACCTTAAGCTTTAACCCTCCAAGTACCATGTGGCTTCCATCATCAGGATACTTCTATTCATTACTAAGTATTTCCTATCTATGTTTCAGCAATGCCAGGCTGAAGCTGATATCAAATTTCTGTCCTTCCACCCCAACAACATGGCTCCATCCTTCTCCAATAGAGTATAATGTTCTGAATAGCACTTCAGAAGGATTCCTATGACAGAATTCACATAAGAGCTCAAAGGACACTGACTGAAGCCAGCCATTGTTAACCTGGATTTCCACTTGCCCAATAGTTCATGTCTCTCAACCCTTTCCTTGCCTTCACAAGCAATAATATTCACTATATCCCTGGCCAGACAATGTTGCTCCACATTGATCCGCTCCTTGCTATCTCTTGGGAGGAGGCTGGCATCAATAGACTCGAAGATTGCCAAGTAGTAATCCAAGGTTTCAATAAACCTGTTGAAGAAAGGGGTTGTGTTGGTGTTTGATTCCTGTTCCACCAGTGTAGTCACCTTGGGAGAAAGTGACTTTACCAATCTCAATAGTCCATCCCTTGGGTTACTCACATGAACACTCTCATCAGCTGTGTGATGGAGCTGCAAGGGGAAGTTCACAGCCAAGGCCTCTCCAGGCCTGATATCTAGCATTTCCCTTGTCACTTCTGGAGCAAAAACAGGCACTCCATGAAACTCAACATGTATGCCAAATTTCTTAGACATCAAGGCCAACCTTTTCCCCACAATCTCTAATCCGTCGCCACGTGCATATTTAGAAACAGGATCATCAATCCCCGTGATCCGAACATGGGGAGCACCACCAGGTCTTGCTGCAAGAGCTTGAAGAAGAGTCATCCATTGAGATCCCTGAGCAATTTGGAAGTCTATGATGTGTATGCGATCCTCGTTTCTGCAGGCTTCCGCAATGGCTCCATTTGCAGCCATGTAACCAAATTTTAAGTAGGGGCAAATCTCAAACAGCAGATGCATGTAAGAGAGTAATTCTTCACCTTCAGGCTCTCTGCACCTAAGGGCATGATAGATGCTCTTCCCTGATGCTTGCTTCCTTGCAACAAGCCCTTCTACCATGTAAGCGCCAAGCCGCTGGATTGGCTCCCCATTGATGGACACAGCATCTCTAGCCTTTCCTACCAATTCATCAAAATCTTTCACCTTGTCTTCATGTAGGGCTTTGGCACATGCAATCAGCAATTGCTTCAAATTGTTGGGTGGGAAAGCTTGTAGTGCTGGTTCCTCCATCAACTTTTGCCGTTTCTCTACATGCACAACTTCACTTGACAACCTACTACTGGGAACATATGATGGCTGAGCATATTGTGATCCATGGTTCTCGTGCCTCCAGGATCTGTTTCTCTGGCCAGATGCCATTGGTCTGCTGCTCTCAGACAATGTATTTGGTGTGGTAACTTGATCATCATCAGGGGCCATCAGAGCAGTTTCTAACTCCAGCAAAGCGTGTTGGATTTTCTGATTACAATTCACATTCTGTGGAAGAGAGTTCCTAGCAGAATATAGTGGGAAATTGTCTATGAAGTCCACAGATGAGATTGATCCATGCATGTAAGGGTTGGTTTCCAGTGAAGAGTTACAAGAAGTGCTGACACCAGAGAGGTTTTCTCTGGGGCTGTATTGCTCCTGGCTGTCACTCAACGCAGAAAGGGTGTCAGAATCAAAATAAGTGGAAAAGGGTGAATTAGGTGAGTTTCCAGTGTCATATTTCAAGGATCCAAGCAGCCTGTTGGGTAAGGATGGAATTGTGGGAAAAGATGGCATGTAAGGTAATCCTGCACTAGCAACACCAAAACTGAAAAGCTGTTGTGAGTCCATCCTACGATGATGGCATCAGCTGATTTATGTGACGAGGAGATTTAATAATTTGAGTAGCAAAACATAAAAACACCACCCTCTGCAAACTTCTTAATACTTTGCTTCAGATTTGAAGCCCAGCAGCAGTTTCAATAAAAGAATATAAGCCTGCAAAGACAACATAGACAGGCACCAATGAGTATTTTAACAATAGATTAAACAAAATTCCTTGTACCACTCATCTAGCGCAACTGCAATTTGTAGAGAAGATAAAGACATGCTCACACAAGAAATAAAGAAACCGACCAAACACTAGAAAATTCATGCTGATGAAGTTTGAAAAATTAAATTCATAACTCTTTTGCCCCCACTAGAGGCAATCGATGTTATGCTGGAATGCCTGAGTAGAGTGTGGTTGGGTTTTCAGTCATGCATATAGGAAACAGAAAAATGATCATATACAACACTCAAAAACAAAATCAAGAGGTTTAACCTTGTAGGTATTTTACATGTTAAACTACTAAAGCATCTGAACTGGGAACCGAGCTATGTTACAAGTTTATTAAAAAATCAAAAGCAAGCAATTTCAACAGCCCTCCCACGTGATTTATAAAGGGTTCCTTCTTATTAGATATAAAAACAGCAAGTGAAAGTTTTCCATCATACCCAAATCATTATAATCAAAAGAAACCTCTATGAATTGTTCTATTGCTACTTGCTCCCATGGATACAGCATATAAAATGAAAGGATTTCTACCTATGACACCAAAAAACTGTTCCAAACCCAGGAATCATTCCCCTAATTCAAACCCCTCCAATCACTAACATCACATCAAAATAAATAAAAAATAGTTTAGTATCAATGAAATTATAGTAAAAAAACCCATGTTGTAATCTTTTCATTAAAAAAAGCAATCCAATTAAAGAAGAAGCAAGACGCTGAAATCATGGCCAGAAACAATAAAATGCTGAAACATTGAAAACTAACGCAAACACGAATTATTTGTTTATATTAAGAGATGGAAAACAAAAACATACACATATCAGGGGATGGGTATGCTCATTTTTAGAAACAGAAAACAAAACCATTTCACTGAGGAAAGTTAAAGAAATTACCTGAAAAAGGATAAACAAAATTGAGCTTTGTATAGTGTTGGGAATTTGTGGAGTTTGGATGATGATGTTGTTGTTGTTATATTAACGACTGTGTTGTTGTGTGTGATTTTTGGTTTGGATGAAGTTGGGGAGAGGTGTCTGAATGTTTTATATAGAGAAGGAAGTGTTTGGGTAAGACCGAAGACTGGTACGGATAACAGCGGAGACGGTAACGGCGGTTTTCTACGATGATATCATCATATCAGTGTTTACTCACGGCGCGTATTTTAAACGGAGCCGACCACACGTTAGGAAATTGAAGTCGAACATTCCTCGCTTTTCTACTCTCTTCTCTACGCGGGTCCAGCTTCAACACTCTTTTCAACCCTCACTAATTATTTAATTAACTCATAAAATTGTTCTACTAATTTAATTTTAATTGGATTACCACTGATTAAAAGTTTTTCATCCACTTAAGATCCGATGTTATATTAATGATTTTATATTTAGCTTAAACACGATTCATGTTATTAAAATGTTATCCAAAAAGGATTATGTTGCTATGAAGAAAGAAAGACTTGGTCCATGGGTTGGAGCAAAGAGCATGAAGTAACGCATTAAACAATGATGAGTTCACACGCGCCACATGACTCATGGGTGACGTTGTATCACATTATTAAATTGCTTTTATTGTAATTTGGTGCGGTAACAGTAGAAAAGCGCGTGACGGAAATGCCTCCATACCCGTAACACTAATCTCACACACAGTCGCACACGTGTGCATTTTTGAAGCCTTGATTTGACTGCTAGAGTTACGTGGCAAACTCTCACGTGCTCCTTCCAACGGTTTCTATGATCGTGGACCGCATTGAATGACCCACACCACCCTTCGGGATCTGAATTACCCGCGCCCACATGTTAAATCATGATTTCGTTATCAATTCGTATTATCTGCTAAATCTTGCTTATCGTTAGTCAAAAGAAATTAGCCAGCTGCTAAACACATGCTTAATTTGATTTTCAAAGTTATAATAATCATTCATATTTGTAAAATTAACCATTTGTGTATTAAAGGGAAAGTAGTTGTAACGAAAAAAGTTGGAACGAGTGAGAGCGAGCGAGACAGAGAGAATAAAGGGTTTTCTTTTCACAGTGTTTTTTTTTATCTTTATCACCAAAAAAACATAACCTGTTTTATTTTCACTTAATTTTTTTACAAGATGACGGCTCTTTAACAAATATACTGTTTTGGATAATGGCGGCTGATTTGGCACATGTGAAACCTTTTAAAGTGTCTTTTTTTGTTTATTAATGTTGACTCTGGTGATTTTTTATGCATGTTATGTATTGTCAACCATAAAATAGTTTCTGACAGATATTATAAAAATTTACTGACAGTGAATAAAAAACCAAATGCAAATAAATCATCATATAATTAAGAGCAATAATTTGTGTGTAGAATTTGCCTTCACACAACTTTAAAAACTTCTTTAGATCATTTGCATGTAAATTGTGAAGAAAAAGAAAAGAGGAGTTTGGCATTTAATATTTGTAGTGTAAACACAACTTTAATTAATGATTGTCGTTCAAAGGATGCACCTTAATTTAGCCCGTAAAGAAGAAAAGTTCTATTGTATAACATTTTATAATTAGGTGAGTAGTTCGTGTCACAAATAGAAAGAGATCAAATATATGTGTAATAAAAAATATACGATCTTTCTAAAAAGAATAGATAAAGTTTCTCGTGTTACATTGAATTATCAAGTACAGTAATTTATTAGTTTAGAAGAGAAAACACAGTTTTATGCATTTCAAAGTAATAGCACTTAGCCAATATGATTGGTTTGATATCAATATTTTAGATATTTTGTTGATTACCTTATTGTCAAAATTACATTGGTTTAATATCAATATTTTAGATATTTTGTTGATTATCTTATTGTCAAAATTACATGGGGGCAAAATCATTATTGTCAAGATATTTTTTATGTACTAGAAATTTGCATTTATGGTATTGTGTTATTTAGACAATGATTTTTTATTTAGTTAATTTAATTTTTATTAATAGTTATATAGTTTACATATGCTTTGACATATGATGATTTTGATGTATTTAAGTACCACTTTGAGGTACTTAAAGTAAACATTGATATTTAACTATAATTGTAGTATTTATTAATCTTGATCAATATTGAATTTTAATTTTTTACAATTGTTATTTATTTACATGCATTTAAAAAAAAAATACAATAAGCATTTAGTTGCTTTACAAATATATTATATCGGTTACTCTAAAGAACTGGTGCTATATGTCTACTAGCAAATGTTTAACTACTTTGTATAGCACACATTACATTAGTTTTCACCAAAACCAATGTAATATTTCTCAAATTTACATTGATTTAAGATCTTATATAAAAACTATCAAATTTATTACAATGGCGGCATCTACATCGGATTTGGAACTAATGTAAATACTCAAAAATAATAATTAGCATAAAAGGTTTATTCTATTACTTGTTGAAAATTACCAAACATGTTATAGTTTCATTTTTTTTAATTTATTTATAGATAAATGACTAATTTAATCTTAAATGATAATTTAGGTCTTAAAAATGAAAATTTTAAATTTTAATATGTTTAAAAAATTAATCATAATATTATAATTTAATAATAAATTAATCTCTTATTTATTATTAAATTGATTCTTAAAATACAATTAATAAAAAAATTTGATGTATACTACAAATGGAGCCCGGAAACTTTTGACATGTGTGAACATAGTTAATTAATTCACCAAAACAAACAAAACTTTTTTAACCAAAAGTGGAAAAAAAAATAGGGAAACGTGGTTGATTGTGAGGACAACACGTGGTTTATTGTGAGGACAACACGTGGTTCATTGTGAGGAGGACACATCTCTCTTTTTTTCTTTCCTTTCACACTGTGTCATGAGTTTCTGATTTCTTCTCTCGTCCGTGCTCTTTCACATTCTCGCTCTATGCATTTCCTTCTTTTTGGTTTCTTTTATCACAACCACCTTTATATAAGGTTTTAGACTATCATCTCTATTAATGTTATTTCTAGAAATGAATCCACCGTATCCTCAACCATGCCGAGGAAAGATCTTTTCCTTTTTTTATACATATGGGAAAGCAAAATTGCATCGTTTGCTGAGTCTTTTCCCCAAAATATGTTAGATATTTTCTAGACTTTTCTTCGTTGTAAGATCTTTCCGATTTCATGATCGTTCGTTTTTCAAGTTTTTTTGGTTATGGACATGTTTTACATTACCTTAATCGGTTTTTCAACCGTATTTCAAAGTGTTTCTCTTAATGATCTTTCCTTATTAAGGTTAATATTTGTTTTTAATCATTGCCAGAGTGATTAAGTTAACTTCTTTCATGTTTTGTTAGAGTCAATTTCAGTATTAGGGTTTCTGACTCCATTTTTGTAAGTTTAAACATTTTGTTGTGTAGCTTAGTCTTTAGGATTTTGTTGTAGCTTCTTTTTCTTACACGGTTCTATTTAGGTTACACTTTCTCTCTCACCCACAATCTCGCCTTTCGCTTCTATGTTCACTATGAAGTTTTTTTTTCTAACACTATTCTGAAAAACTCTCTTTTACATTATGTAAACAATGAATAGAGAGATGCAAAAAACATGTGCTTAATGAAATTTGAACTTTGGAGCTTTAGAGCCAAGTTTTCATTATATATAGATCTTTAGTGTGAGGACTTTTCAGTTTCATACCATTTCTCCATCACATAGGTGAAGTTTCATGTATGGATTTAGTTTGTTTTATGTCTTATATTGTTTTACAAGCCTGGAAGCAAGAAGCCAATAAATGAAATTGATTTCTGCACTTTTCTAAACAATCCTAACCACACCTTCGTCGATTTCTATAACCACACCGACCGACAAAAACTCATGTATCTAGAGTACGAGTTGGAGATGTGCACAAATCCTCTAGATTTGAGATTGTCCTATGAGAACCTCACACAAGTTTCAGTGGAAGAGGTTGTGAAGAAGTAAATCGATTTTCAAGTATTCCAACTGGGGAATCTGGCGACAATGATGACAAAAGCTGATCGAGCAATGAAAGAGGAAGAAGGAGCGACAGTTAGGGTTTTAATTCGAGAAAATATTAGAGAAAATATGGAGAATTTTTTATTAAATTTTTAAAAGTAAAGTGAATCTAGATTTATTGTCATGTCATTAATTTGTGCCTGTTTTTTTTTGTGCTTTCTTCTACAATGTTA
The DNA here is from genome assembly GCF_000499845.2 of Phaseolus vulgaris. Classification (NCBI taxonomy): domain Eukaryota; kingdom Viridiplantae; phylum Streptophyta; class Magnoliopsida; order Fabales; family Fabaceae; genus Phaseolus; species Phaseolus vulgaris. The sequence goes on from NC_023755.2 coordinate 25,389,194, forward strand.
TTTAATGTGATTCCCTTATTTAATATTATTTAATTTATTTTCTTATTTAATTTTATTTAATGTCATTCTCTTCTCCCTAGCCCACTAAAAAAAAACTTTAAAATACACTGATGAAAAATAATGGTTGAGAAGTAGAGAAGAAGCTGAGTAGACAATAAGAGAATAAATTCAACAGAAAAAAAAATACTCATTGAAGAAGAAGCATATTGAATTATGGAGACACAAATCCAAAGAGAAGAAGAACATTGAGTCATTACCAAAGGCTCTTAAGTCTTTTTGTAATTAATAATATTTGAATATTTTGAATGTTTGCATTTGAAATATATATGTTAGCAACTTTAATGTTTTTTTCATAGTATTTTTGGAATGTTTTGATTTTTAAATTCTTTTGTTGATTTTGGTTGGTTTGTGCTGATTTAAAATTATTGAATGTTTTATGGTTTTCTTGTCGTGTTTGAACTGCGATGATTGTACTACGTACACGAGCATATGACCATATAGGTGCAGGAGAGCCTTAAAGACTTTAATTGGAGATTTATTTTAAGCTATGGATTTGTAAATATTTGTATTTCTATAAGTACTAATCATTTATTAGGAGTGTTTTGAAAAACTCTAAGCTTGTATAAAATTATGTAAAACATATATTGTAATAGTTAGATGTATTTTCGAGGTGTTACACCGACAAAATAAGTTAAGAGAATTTTGTTTTATCAATTCAAACAATAATGAACTCTTCCTTTAATATACCAGAAAGAAAATAAAACAATATTTTTTACTCTTTGCTTCACTACAAAACATTAAAGCTACAAAATATATCTAACTATAATAAAATATGTATTTTAACTTTTATTTATACACAAAATTAATTTTATTGTATTTAACAAAATTTTAAAACTAAAGCGAATATTTTTTTTCCGTCAAATATTTTATAAGATATTTTATCTTAGATGGTATTATATATTTATAAGAAAAAAATTATTAATTATTTAAACATAATAGAGTCACATCTATAAATTTATAATTAATACAAATGAAACTTAGTTTCAAGATAACTTTTGTGAGGTATCAACTAATCTATAAGTAGTTTTTTTTTACAAAATCTACATACAATCACATGAAATATTTTTAGTTGTTTTATTGTATTGTTTTTTTAATTATTATTACTTATCTGAAATTTTTTAGTTGTTTTATTGTATTGTGTTTTTTAATTATTATTACTTATCTGTTTAGTTTTTTTTTTAACTGAAAAGTTTAATATAATGTTAAGTGATAATTTACTAAGTATCCATACGGTTAAATATGTTCACTCTCTTTACATCGCTAAGATCTGGTCGAATATTTGAATTTGAAAAATAATATATATTTTTTGAAATAATTTTCATCAATTACTTTTTTACAGTATTGAATTGTTTTTTTCTATAATTTTTTTTAATAATTATTATTATTCATTTATGAATATTGTGTTTGGTTTTATTGGAAACTTAAAAGTTGTGGAGAGTATTAAATGGTAATTTGTTGAGTTATCAAAAGAACAAGTCTCTTCACTCTCTTCCGAACATGAGATTTGTTCCAATATTTAAATTTAAAAAATAGTAAATTTGATTTTAATATTTTGAATCCATTATCCTTTTATAATATTTAATTGTTTTACTTTATCATGTTTATAATTATTATTAGTATTTTTATTACTCATTTACAAAATGTTTGTTTGGTTTTATTATAAATTAAAAAAAAATATACAATATTAAATGATAATTTATTGAGTTACAAAAAATTAAAATTTATTCACTCTCTTTCAATTATTGAGGTCTGTTTCAATATTTAATTTATTTACTCTCGACTGATGACCGCAAAGGGAGTTACTCCTAATAAGGTTTCTTGTAATGAATTCCTTGATTAGATTAATAATAATGATCTTAGTAGTATTCCTTTTTCTAGTCCTTGTTATACTTGGTGTAATGGAAGGAGAGGGTCAGAGAGAATTGATAGAAATATGGATAGGACTTTATGTAATGAAGAGTGTCTGGATGAATGAGACTCTTCTACTTATCAGGTTCTTGTTAAAATTTGTTTTGACCACTCCCCTATTCTTACTAGTCTTTCTAGTATTATTTTTATAGAAGGTTAGCAATTTTCATTTCTTTACTATGTGGCTTCAGGGTAGTTTGTGTATGAAGCTTATTCATGATTCTTAGACTAATACGGTTGTTGGTGTCCTATGTTTATTTTGCAACATAAATTGAAAAGGTTGAACATTGACCTTTGAAGTTGGAATATAAAACATTAAAGCTACAAAATATATCTAAATATAATAAAATATGTATTTTAACTTTTATTTATACACAAAATTAATTTTATTCTATTTAACAAAATTTTAAAACTAAAGCGAATATTTTTTTCCCGTCAAATATTTTATAAGATATTTTATCATAAATAATATTATATATTATAAGAAAAAAAATTATTAGTTATTTAAACATAATAGAGTCACATTTATAAATTTATAATTAATACAAATGAAACTTAGTTTCAAGATAACTTTTGTCAGGTATCAACTAATCTATAAGTAGTTTTTTTTTTTACAAAATCTACATATAATCACATGAAATTTTTTTAAGTTGTTTTATTGTATTGTGTTTTTTTAATTATTATTATTTATCTGTTTAGTTTTTTTTTTTTAAACTGAAAAGTTTCATGTAATGATATTTACTAAGTATCCATATGGTTAAATATATTCACTTTCTTTACTTCGCTGAGATCTGGCCCAATATTTAAATTTTGAAAAATAATATATTTGTTTTGAAATAATTTTCATCATTTAATTTTTTTATAGTATTGAATTGTTTTTTTCTATAATGTTTTTTAATAATTATTATTATTTATTTATGAATATTGTGTTTGGTTTTATTGGAAACTTAAAAGTTGTGGAGAATATTTAATGGTAATTTATTTAGTTATCAAAAGAACAAATTTCTTCACTCTCTTCCAAACATTGAAATCTGTTTCAATATTTAAATTTAAAAAATAGTAAATTTGATTTTAATATTTTGAATCCATTATCCTTTTATAATATTTAATTGTTTTACTTTATCATGTTTTTAATTATTATTAGTATTTTTATTACTCATTTACAAAATGTTTTTTTGGTTTTATTATAAATTAAAAAAAAATCTACAATATTAAATGATAATTTATTGAATTAAAAAAATTAAAATTTATTCACTCTTTTTTAATTATTGAGGTCTGTTTCAATATTTAATTTTAAAAAATAATAAATTTTTTTTTAAATACTTTGCATCAACTACTCTTCTATAATATTTAATTATTTTATTGTATCATGATTTTTTTAATTATCATTTTGTGTTTGATTTTATTAGAAATTGAAAAGTTTATTAGAGTATTAAATGATAATTTGTTGAATTACCAAAATGTCATATTATCTCTTTCAATTATTAAGGTATGTTCTAATATTTGAATTTAAAAATAATAAATTCATTTTTATATATTTTTTCATCAATTACACCTTTACAATATTTAGTTCTTTTATTGTATCATATTTTTTTAATTATTATTGTGTGGAGGGATCTTAGTTTCTTCACTCGGTCTTGGTGTATTTTGGAAGATTTCAATGTTGTACTCTCGACTGATGACCGCAAAGGGAGTTACTCCTAATAAGGTTTCTTGTAATGAATTCCTTGATTAGATTAATAATAATGATCTTAGTAGTATGTTTTTCTCTGGTCCTTATTATACTTGATGTAATGGAAGAAGAGGGTCAGAGAGAATTGATAGAAAGCTGGATAGGACTTTATGTAATGAAGAGTGTCTGGATGAATGAGACTCTTCTACTTATCAGGTTCTTGTTAAAATTTGTTCTGACCACTCCCCTATTCTTGCTAGTCTTTCTAGTATTTTTTTTTATAGAAGGTTAGCAATTTTCATTTCAGGGTAGTTCGTGTATAAAGCTTATTCATGATTCTTAGACTAATACGATTGTTGGTGTCCTATGTTTATTTTGCAACATAAATTGAAAAGGTTGAACATTGACCTCTGAAGCTGGAATAAAAATTCTTTTGGTAATGTTCAAAAGTGCTTCTTAAGCAGGCCTCCCTCCTTGTTATTCAACAAAGCTTAGAGACTGCTACTTCTTTTGTTCTTGATGTGCTTATTTGTTAAGAAAAGATTACTAAGGAGGAGCTTGATCATACTCTTCACTGTCGATACTTATTTTGGAAAGAGAGGGCCAAAATGCTATGTTTTAAAGATGGGGATTGAAACACTGTTTTTTTCCATGTTGTGGTTAAAAGGCGTAATAATTTTAGTGGGATTCATAGATTACAAATTGATAATGGTGTTATTGAGGATTCTAAACTCATTGAGGATCATATTTTGGATTTTTTTAGAAATCTTTATGCTGAGTATAATTCTAATAGTCTGAATACTGGTAGTATGGAGGAGTTTATTGGTTCCTCTATCCCTGAAATGGTTTCTTCTTAAGAGAATATTATGTTGACTAGATGCCCAGATTATTTGGAAATAAAAAATGTAGTTTTTAATCTTAATGGTAATAGTGTTCCTGGTCCAGATGGTTTTGGTGGTGTTTTTTTTATCATTATTGTTGGGAGATTATTGGGATGGATGTTTGTATAGTTGTTCAACAGTTTTTTAAACAAAGCTGGATTCTTCCTGCAATGAACAGTAATGTGGTTTCTCTAATTCCTAAGATTTCGGGTGCAGCTTCCGTTAAAGATTTCAGACCAATTGTTGTCGCTAATTTCAAATTTAAGACCATCTCCAAAATACTGGTGGATAGGCTTGCTATTGTGGCTGCTAGAATCATTTCTTCAAATCAATATGGGTTTGTGCAGGGTAAACAGATTGATGATTGTATTGGTATTGCTTCTGAAGTTATTAACATGCTTTCTAAAAAGGTTAAAGGAGATAATGTGGCTTACAAAATTGATATTCATAAAGCATTTGACACTCTAAGTTGGAAGTTCTTTATTAATTTTGACACGCTTTGGTTTTCATTCCTCATTTGTTAGTTGGATTAGTACAATCCTTCATTCATCTATGCTTTCTATCAGGATAAATGGCAGTATGGTGGGTTTTTTTCCTTGTAGTAGAGGTGTGAGACAGTGTGATGCTTTATCTCCCTTACTCTGTCTCGCAAAAAAGGTTCTAAGTAGAGACATCTCTAAGCTTGTGAGTGATAAGAAGATTCAACATATGACTAGCCCTACAGGTTACATCACTCCCTCTCACATTTTATACACTGATGACATTTTTGTTTTCTGTAAGGAAGATAATAAGTCTCTTAGAAATTTGAGTATCTTCCTTAAAATAATGGTGATTTTTCTGGTCAATATGTTAATAATTCTAAAATTAGCTTTTTCACCATGGACAATTTTGCAAGATTTGTTACCAAAGTTCAATGTCTTCTTTCTTACAGTCATGAGACTTTACCTTTTAATTATTTAGGGGTGTCTATCTTTGTTGGTGCTCCAAAGTGTTGATTTCTTCAACTTTTGGCTGATAAAGTCAAATTGAAGCTAGCATCTTAGAAAGGGAAATCTCTTAGGATGATGGGTCGGATCCAGTTGGTTAATACAGTGATTACTCGTTTTCTAGCTTATAGTTTTAACATATACAAATGGTCAGTTTCTATTCTTAAGCAAGTTAAGTAGTGGAGCAGAACTTTTATTTGGATTGTTGATATTATGAAAAAAGGCATAGCTACAGTTAATTGAGCTAAGATTTGTTCTCCTTTTGAGAATGGAGGATTGAATATTATTAATCTCCATCATACAAATAATGTGTATCTTCTTAATATTACTTTGAATTTTTCTTATAGTCACAAACCTTGATCTCTTTTCTTGAAAGTAAGAGTTCTTAAATCAAAGTGTCAGTTTAGAATGGTTTATAGATCCTCCTCTATTTGGCCTGGGATTAAACAGTTTTATGACATTATTCTTGAACATACTTCTTGGATTGTTGGTACAAGTACTTCTATTAATTTTTTGAATGATAAATGGTGTTCCACTCCTTCTTTATCAATCATTGCAGGGGTACCTGATGGTTTTAGAATCTCGGATACAATTTCTAAATTCTTCACTAGTAGTGATTGTAGTATTCCTTTGCCATTACAACAGATGTCTCATTTTTTTGAACATATCAAGATTAGGTAGCAACATGATATTCCTAATTGGATTCTGGAAGATTCTGGGTGTTTCACTCTTAAGTCGACTATGAATTTTTTCTTGAATCCTGGAATTCCCTGTGGTTGGGGTAAACTCATTTGGTCTTCATATATACCTCCTTCCCAAACTCTAGTTCTCTGGAAAATTTTCATGGGCGACTACCTACAGATCAACACATTCAGCATAGGGGTTTTCATAAATGTTCTATGTGTACGCTTTGTGAAAACCAGGAGGAATCTATTCACCATTTATTTTTTGAATGTCCTAATGCTATGCATATTTGGAGTTGGGTTCAACAATTTTTCCTTACTTATCATTTCTCTAATGTGGACGATCTCCTTTCTTTTATTAAGAGTGATGGTAGTCCTTTAGTTAATTTGATTAAACTTATTCTGATAACTTTTTCTATTTGGATGATTTGGCATTTGAGAATTATGCTAGATTTCTGGTTAAAATTGATGTTTCTAGGATCATTTTGGTCATTAAAGATCTCACTTGTCAAATGGGTAATTCGTCTAAAAGTTTTATGCGAAATGATATGTTTGATTTCAATGTGCTTAAGTTTTTTGGTACTAAAACTCGAAGTGGTAAAGTTCTTTCTCCTCTTCCTGTTCGATGAGAGTTTCCTTCTCCAGGTTGGGTTAAAATAAACATTAATGGTGCTGCTAGGGGTTCTCCTGGTCTTGTTACTTGTGGTGATATTTTTCACGGGAGTATGGGGGAATTTGTTGGTGGTTTCTCTACTTTCCTTGATGTTCAGACTGCTTTGGTTGCTGAATTTTATGGAGTTATACATGCTATTGAACAAGCTCAAAAGATGGGTCTTGCTAGTTTATGGCTTGAATGTGATTCTACCTTGGTTTGTGTTGCATTTACTACTATGATTGGTGTTCCTTGGATGTTTTGTAATAGGTGGAACACTTGTCTTAACTACTGTGAGAAAATCAGGTTTAGGGTTTCTCACATTTTTTCGTGAAGGGAATGCATGTGCTGGTAAGCTTGCTAACTTAGGTTTTATTCATAGAGAGTATTTTCATTGGTATAATAGGCTTCCATCTAGTCTTTTCTTAGAGTTCTTTATTAATAGGTATAAATTACCTATGTACTGTTTTTGTTAATATATGGGTTTTGGCCTAGTCCCCATATTTTCTTATATTTCCTTTTTTTCTTTTAATAACATTTTTTTTATTAGTGACAGATGATTGTTGTTAATTGAAGTGTCAGCCTAACTTATATGTCAAGTTTCATAATAATACCTAACATGAGAGTTTTTATATATAAAAAAAAGTGTAATATCTACTCATTCGCTTTCAATATTGAGATATTTTTCAATATTTGAATTTAAGAAATAGTAAATTCATTTAGTAAAAAAAAAAAAGGTAAATAGTTGTTTTCCACCTTTTCTAAATCCTTAATTGTTCTTAATTAAAACACTTAACAATAGATTACTGAAAGGTTCCAAGTTTATTACTTAAAAATAAAAATATCAAATTACAGAATAATATTTATATATATGGCATGAGTAAAAATTATTTGAGTGAATAGTGCAATGTATCTTATCAAGATGATGCTTTGATTCATAGACAATTTTCATTCTCGCATACAAAATAAGCTTATGCATATTTTTTTTTTACGGCATGTGCCTTACAAATATATAAAAAAAAAACATATATAAAAATAATATTGTTGGATCTCTTACAAATAACCTTACGGCATGTGCTAATGGAAAGATATTTATTCTTCCAAATATTTATTTATTTATTCTGAAAAATCAAATCAAATCATTCGTTTCTCAATAAATGAAATATGTTCTTTCCCATTTTGTTAGCTTTCCATATGCCACCACTTGATATCAGCTGCGCCGAATTTATTATTGCGCGCTCAATGCACAACATTAAATAAAAATTTGAAATAAATAAAAAATTTAAATTATTTCAAATCCTATTTTTTTTTTGTCCTACTCAAATTAAAATTTTTAACAAATAAAATTTATAAGTTTTTGAAAATCTTAAATAAATATAAATTCTAAATTATTTTATTTTCTACTTAAATAAAAATATAAAATAAATAGAATTTCTAAAATTTTCAAAATTCTAAATAAATACAAAACTAAATTATTTAATGTTCTATTTAAATAAAAATATGAAATAAATAAATTTCTAAATCATTCAAAATATTAAATAAACACAAATCCTAAATTAATTTATGTCTCACTTAAATAAAAATATAAAATAAATTAAATTTATAAATTTTTCAAAATCCTAAATAATTTTTCTTACTTACATAAAAATGTTAAATAAAAAAAATTGCTAAGTTTTTCAAAATCTTAAATAACACACAAATTCTAAATTATTTTATATTCTACATAAATAAAATTTTTAAATAAATAAATTATTAAATTATTTAAAATTTTAAATAAACTCAAATCCTAAATTATTTAATGTCTTACTCAAATAAAATTTAAAATAAATAAATTTTTTAAAATTTTCAAAATCTTAAATAAATTCAAATCTTAAATTATTTAATGTCCTACTTAAATAAAAATTTAAAATAAATAAATTTTTAAATTATTCAAAATCTTAATAAATAAAAAATTTAAATTATTTAATTTCCTTTTTATATGAGAGTCTGAAGTAAATAAAAATTTTATATTATTTAAAATCTTAAATAAACACAAATCTTAAATTATTTTATGTCCTACTCAAATAAAAATCTAAAATAAATAAAATTTCTAAGTTTGTATAATCCTAAATTATTTTATTTCCTACTTAAATAAAATATTAAATATTAAACATTTCTAAATTTTTCAAAATCATGTATAAATACAAATCCTAAGATATTTTATGTTTTACTTAAATAAAACATGAAATAAAAAATCCTAAATTATTCAAAATCTTAAATAAAAAATTATAAATTATTTAATGTTCTACTTAAATAAAAATATGAAATAAATAAAATTCTTAAATTTTATAAATTTTTTAATAAATACAAATCCTAAATTATTTAATGTCCTACTTAAATAAAAATCTAAAATAAAGAAAATTCTTGAATTATTCAAAATTCTAAATAAATACTTGACCTAAATTATTTAATGTCATTCTTTAATAAAAATATGAAATAAATATAAAGCTTAAGGACTATGTTGTTCCTAAAATATTTTTTAAAATGTAATTTTGTTCTCACTTTTAAAAACAAATCAAATTTTATCTCTCGATTTTTTAAAATATTCAATTTGATCAGTGAAAACAAAGGTTGGGGTGAATCTATTATAATGAAGACATTCTAACACAAGCGAAATTGCATTGAAATGTTTAAAAAGCTATGAAATCATACTGAACTTTTTGAAAAGCTGAAGACGAAATTGCACTTTTCTAAAAACAAATTGGAACCAAAATGGTCAATTATTCAAAAGTCTAAATAAATACAAATATTAAGTTGTTTAATAAAAAAAACTGAAATAAATAAAATTCTTATATAGAACGGGTCAACAAATTTAATTTGTGTCATTTTTGCAAAGCGGGTCAACCTAACCCGTATTTTGTGGGTCAAATGTGAGATGGGTCAATACGGAGCGAGTCGACCCGTATTGTCATCCCTAGCTCAAACATATGTTTTACATATAAGTTTATATATTTTTAATTCTATTTTTTTGTCTTATTAAGAATGTGTTGACTTCATCTTTCATGTAGTTAACATTCAAACAAGGTAGGTATACCAAAATATTATTATTTACCATGTCTCATTTCATTTTTTTAAAATTTTGTCAATTTCATATTTTTTTTAATTTCAATTATCCTTTATATGTCTAATTTTTATTTCTTTTAACTATTTAAAATTCTTAATAATTGCAAGACTTATATTTTTGGTTTGTAATACACTACAAGAAAAAAAAATGTTTTAACGGAGGTTATTTAACCGAGGTTAATATAACATAAGAATTGATTTAATTAATGAAAGTTTTTTTTTTAATTTTAAGTTTTAAATATTATTCTAAAACCTCAACAAAATAATGAAGATTTTTTTAACCATCGTTAAATTTCAAAGGTTTATTTTAAAACCTCAGCTAGATCATGGATATTTTTTTAATTTTTGTTAAATTTTAAAGATTTATTCTAAAATCTCAGAAAAATAATAAAAGTTTGTTTAATTTTCGTTAAATTGCAAAAGTTTATTTTAAAATCTCATAAAAAATAACATAACTGAATTTTGCAAATAATAACACCAACCAAACGACTAAAAATAATCAATATTAATATTTTTGAATTACTAAAAATTGTTTAATATTTAAATAAGTTATTTAAGTTAAGTGGTAATTAAAATACGATTCAAACAAATAAAATTAAAATTCAACAAATTTGAGTTGTATTATTTAAATAAGATATTTGAAAAGTAAAATAATTTAAAATAAAATTAATTCAATTTAAATGTCTTAAAGATTACGAAACATTTTTTATTAGATTTTATCATCTGTTTGATTTTACATTTTAAACAAATACTTGAATCCAAGTAATACAGCCCTGATGATAACATTGGAAGCTTTTCAAATTTGCGCTTCAATTAGATACTTCTTCAAATTATTGAATATTTAATTAATAAATAAGTTTAAAGATTAATAAATATAGATCATACTACTTTTTAATTTTTATTAAATCAAATTAAAATAAATTATTTAACTTGCTATTTTGTGTGGATATATATATTTTTATGTAATTATATATTGCATATTATTAATATTATGATTAAAAATTTAATCCAAAAATATAATTCTTATGAAGCTAAATTAAATCTAAAATTTTTGGCATGATTGTCCATTTATTTAGGGATGAAACTTCGATTTTTGCAAGAATGAGTCAAATTTGAATGTACATGTCATATGTTGAAAGCATTATGCTTTGTTTATACGTTTTAACGTGTTTTTTATTCTTTTAAATTAAATCGTGATTTGTTTCCGTGTACACAATGAAGGAAAAAAGTGAACATTTATCTCTGTTTAACAAAATACTTTACGTCATGAGTCTTGAAATGAATTAAGAAAATGAATTATAACGCGTGCTTGGAGTGGCACAGATGCATGCATTAAGAATAAATAGACTAAGGACTTTGAAAAGGTGAGATTAGCATCACCATATCTTTCTTTTGGCATCAGTATCAAAGAAATTAGTGGTATCATAATCAGATTATTACTAAAGAAAAAAGCAAAGATTATGATTATGATGATGCTTAAAGTTGTGAACAATGTTGCCTTTTGATAAGAATGATTATCACTAAAATCTAAACTCAACTTGGATAAGAATGATTATCACTAAAATCTAACTCAAATTGAATGTGTCTGAAATTTGTGACTTTTATTAAAAATCTCGCATAAATTAAAAATAAAAATAGTTTATATATAGATGATTACTAATTTTATTTTATTAATCGTTTTTATAAAATTAAATTAAATTTAAAATTTACTTTTTTTTACTATAATATCATAATCGTATAAAATCTATAAATATATAATCTTCAACACGAATGGATATATGTCGACTCAAACATGCATTCATATAAGGATTAATCATCATAAATATAAAAAATTGAATGAATAGATTTTTGGAATACTTTTTTTATTAAAACATATTAAATTGTGTGAAAATTGTATATACCTCGATCTCTTTATATAAAAACTAAAAAGGGGTAATGTGAGCACGTCTCATTTTTTTAACCATTTAGAAATTTTCATTGTAAGAATCACAAATTAAATAAATGTTAAAATGAGCAATGTAACAGCACTTAAAAAAAACACAGAAAGAGCGTTCCCACATTCTTCTTTCTTCCAAATTACTTTCTCTCTCTACCAACTTCTCTCCTCTCCCTTCTCTCTTAATTTCTCACTTCATACTTCATCTATTTTAGAACCTGATCATACCACGCTGTAGCAGAGGAGTTAAGGAACATTTCTACCCGATCAGATTTTCAAACAGAGTAAGTTCATTTTTACTCTAAATATCCTTTATTATCTGTTTTTCCTTAGGATTTAGTCATCAATATTTGTGGGGTCAGTTGAGAAGTTTAATCCTCTCAACTTATTCTATTATATACTGAATTTTTGTTCTGTTTGGATAACTTGCATTAGGCCCGTAAATCTTGAAGCTTATCCAGAATGTGGGAAATAAAATTCTAGAAGTTGCTTGGAAAACAAGCAATTAAGGTAAGGGAAGCTAAATTTAATTTTGAATAGCACCCTAGGATAGAAGATCTGAATGCGGAAGGGACGTGGTTCCAATATTCAATTTTTCTTGTAGGGATGTTGTGTGTTATATATATATTGGGTTGTTTGTTTATATTATTTAAATTTGTGGAAATATTAGGTTTTGATTATTTAGTATTAAAGTGTTATTTTTTTTATGTCAAATAGACTTTTGAATATTGTGGATCACTTTTTGAATGATATTGTATGACATAATGGTATGGAATTGAATTCATACATTTGGGATAATGTATGGACTGATGTTTGTTGTGTATTAAGTATTGATGCCTATGTGGTAACAGAGATCTCCGAGCTTCATTGATGATCTAAGTCACATAGACTAGGATATCAAGTGGTGAGAAGCTGATGGGGGAGTTCATGCACACCGTGACATATGAGATGCACGACTTGGGTTGTATTGAACTTACCTTGATCCTTTCTGTTGGATTCGCTGGCAATCTTTGGATCAGGTGTTAGTCTCTGGTAGGACTTACTTAATACGGATCTTCCGGAAGACGTTGTTTGTTGAATATTCTGGATGTGTAGATCCATGTGAGATCTATGTGATTGTTTTATTGTTGAGATTTGAAGAAAATTAAATAATTTGATAAATTGATCATGTAATTTGGTTTTCTCTTTGGATTTAAGTGTGTATATTATAAAATTCTATTTTCAGTAGCTTACCCTTGCTTTTCTTGCTGTGTTTGAATTGCGATGACTGTACTATGTACACAAGCAGATGACCATACAGGTGCAGGAGAGCCTTAGAGGTTACCGAGTTTTATTTTGAGCTGTGGATATGTAAATATTTGTATTTCTATAAATTCTAATAATGTATTATGAATGTTTTGAAAAACTCCAAGTTTGTATAGAAACTGGTAGAACTTTTATTGTAATAGTTATATGTAAATTATGGGGTGTTACATTTAATGTTATCAAAGCGATTCATCCTTATGATAACCTGAGGGTATTGGGTTTATTTTGTTTCTCCTGCGTGTAGATTTTTGTTTAAGTCTAGCCTCAAGACTTAGTTAAAAGTTTCTAATAAGATGTTTGACAAAGTTGTTTTTCTTGAAATCTTGTTTGTTTTCGAGTCAAGTTAATTGTTATGAATAAAGATGAAAGTATTAAGAATGAAAAAATCTTGATAGAGTAGTGAGGGTGCACACTCATGACTAGATCAAGATTATTTTCTATCTTAATTCTAAGTAGCTAGAATACATTTTAGAGATAAGTCTTGATTGGTTTTGTATCTATTTTGTGTGATTATTTATTTTAAGTTAATTTGTCTTAAAGATGTAGCTGGAAATTTTTAGTAATTTCTAATCCAATTCTTTATGTGCTTAGTAGATGGCACGTAGACCACCTACTCCTCCTCCACCAGTACATATGCCCAACTTAGCTCGGGCAATAGAGATGATGGAAACAACTTTACAACAACAAAGTGCTATTATGGCACAACAGCATCAGGCCGCCCTTCATCAATTAGAAATAGCTAGATTAGCAGCAGAAGCATCTCAGCTTCATCAACAACCCCATACTTTTAGTCTGGAGGATTTTCTGAGACACAATCCACCCAGATTTAATGGCAAGGTAAATCCAGATGGAGCAGACCAGTGGGTGAGAGACATAGAAAGAATCTTTGAAGCTACTCAATGCCCTGAAGAGAGAAAGTTATCCTATGTCATTTATGTACTAACTGAAGAAGCTGAATTCTGGTGGATAGGCATGAAGCAAATGATGGAAGACAAAGGAGAAGATGCCACTTGGGAGAACTTCAAAGTAAGATTCCTGGAGGAGTATTTTCCTGATAATGTCAGGTATGCAAAAGAAATTGAATTCATGCAGTTGGAACAAGGAAATCTTTCAATCACTGAGTATGCTACTAGGTTCAAACACCTAGCTAGATTCTACACCCAGACCATGACTGAGGCTTGGAGATGTAGAAAATTTGAGTTTGGGTTGAAGCAAGAACTTAAAGAAGTGGTGATTCCTATGTCTATTAGAGATTTCCCTGCTCTAGTGGAGAAAGCAAAAGTAGTGGAGAGTTTGAAAAATAGTAGCAGACTTGCTAAGCCTCAAGTGGGAGGACCTTCTAAAAGCATGCCTAAATATGAAGATAGAAAGAAACCTTATTTCAAACCTCAATCTTATAGCAGTGGAAGACCCAGTTCTCAATCACCATCTAGTTTCAGATGTTTTAGATGCGGTGGGCCACATGTTGTTAGATTTTGCCCTCATCCAGTGTCAAATGTGGCATGTGATAGATGTCACAGGTATGGTCATGCAACAAAAGACTGTCGTGTCCAATCGGGAGCTCCAAATTCTGGCGGAGTGCAGCAAGTACAACAAAATAGTAATAAAAAACCCAAAGCTACTGGCAGAGTTTTTGCTATTAGTGGAGTTGAAGCTTCACAGTCTGATATCCTTGTTAGAGGTATTTGTTCTATCCTTGGAACACAGTTATCTGTATTGTTTGATTCTGGGGCAACCCATTCTTTTATATCTTTTGATTGTTCTAAGAAACTTAAGTTGCCAGTCTGAGAATTAGAATTTGAGTTGGTGGTATCTACACCAACAGAAGGTATTATAGTAACTTCTTCCATGTGTGTTGAGTGTCCAGTAATTATAGATGGACATAGATACAAGATCAACACGATTTGTATACCTTTAAAAGATTTGGAGGTTATATTGGGAATGGATTGGTTGTCTGCTAATCATATCCTTATAGATTGTGGTCGGAAGAAGTTAATTTTCCCTAAATTAGAAGGAATGCAGGTTATCTCAGCTCATTAGTTTGAGAGAGAGATAGGAGAAGGTGCAAAATGTTTTATGCTCTTGGCTTGTTCTATAGTTACTGATAAAGTACAAAATAATATGTTTGTAGTTCAGGAGTTTATGGATGTATTTCCTGATGAGATTCCTGGACTTCCACCTATAAGAGAGATAGAGTTTGCAATAGAGTTGATTCCCAGAGCAGGCCCCGTGTCAATTTCTCCATACCGAATGGCACCAGCAGAGTTAGCTGATTTGAAGAAACAACTAGAAGACTTATTAGAGAAACAATTCATTCGACCTAATGTTTCTCCATGGGGAGCTCCAGTGCTATTAGTGAAGAAGAAAGATGGTTTGTCACGTCTATGCATAGATTACAGACAATTAAACAAGTTAACAATAAAGAAAAAATATCCTCCTCCTAGAATTGATGACTTGATTGATCAGTTGCATGGGGCAATTGTCTTTTCTAAGATAGATCTGCGCTCAGGTTATCACCAAATTTCAGTGAAAGCGGAAGATGTTCAGAAGACTGCTTTTAGATCAAGGTATGTTCACTATGAATTTCTGGTTATGCCATTTGGGGTGACTAATGCTCCAGCTATTTTCATGGATTATATGAATCGGATATTCAGACCTTTTCTTGATAAGTTTGTGGTAGTGTTCATAGATGACATCTTGATCTATTCTCGTACAAGGGAAGAACATGCAGAACATCTTAGAACCGTCTTGAACATTTTGAGAGAAAAACAGTAATATTGCTAAACTTTCAAAATGTGACTTCTGGATGTCAGAAATACAATTTTTAGGATATGTCATCTCTGCACAGGGAATATAAGTAGATCCTTCTAAAGTGGAGGTTGTACTTCAGTGGGAACGTCCTAAAACAGTTACTGAAATTAGAAGCTTTGTTGGGTTAGCAGGATATTACAGGAGATTTATAGAAGGTTTTTCTAAAATAGTGGCTCCTTTGACCCAATTGACTAGAAAGGATCATCCTTTTGCATGGACTGAACAATGTGAGAGAAGTTTTGAAGGGTTGAAAAGAAGGTTGACTAATGCCCCTGTATTGACAATCCCTGATACCAATCAGTCTTTTGAAGTTTTCTGTGATGCTTCCTATCAGGGATTGGGTTGTGTTCTGATGCAGAATAAGAAAGTTGTTGCCTACGCTTCTCGTCAGTTAAAGGTGCATGAAAGAAATTATCCAACTCATGATCTAGAATTGGCAGCAGTTGTCTTTGCTTTAAAAATATGGAGACATTTTCTTTACAGAGTTAGTTTTAATGTGTTCAGTGATCATAAAAGCTTGAAGTATTTGTTTGATCAGAAGGAGTTAAATATGAGGCAGGGGAGATGGATTGAATTTTTAAAAGACTATGATTTCCAGCTAATATATCATCCTGGGAAGGCAAATGTTGTTGCAGATGCGTTGAGTCGTAAAAAGATACAAATGTCGTCGCTTATGATTAGAGAGCTAACATTGATTGAAGATTTCAGGAGTATGAATTTGGAGGTTTCCATGTCTTCAAATTACATTAGTTGTAATACACTTGTTATAACTAATGAATTTCTGGAGAAGGTGAAGGAGAAGCAGTTGGAAGATTCAAAATTGAAGAACTTCATGGGCTTATTAAATACTGACAAAGCTAAAGACTTCTCTTTAGGAGTGGATGGTATTTTGAGATTCAAAAATAGAATATGTATACCAGAAGATAATGAACTAAAGCAAACAGTGTTATCTGAAGGTCATAAAAGAAAACTCAGTTTACATCCAGGAATGACCAAGATGTATCAAGATCTCAAGAAGTCTTATTGGTGGCATGGCATGAAGAATGATGTAGCTAAGTTTGTAGCTGCTTGCCTGACTTGTCAGAAATCAAAGATTGAACATTGACGGCCTGGAGGCATGTTAACTCAGTTAGACATTCCAGTGTGGAAGTGGGACAATATCTCAATGGATTTTGTTACCCACTCACCACGTACTTTGTGGAAGCATGACTCTGTTTGGGTCATAGTGGACAGGCTGACAAAGACGGAACACTTCCTACCTATAGACCTGAGAATCTCTATGCGGAAGTTGGCCCAGATTTACATAGATGAAATAGTCAGATTGCATGGTGTACCCTCCAACATAGTTTCAGATAGAGATCCTAGATTCACCTCCAGATTCTGGCAAACACTTCAAGAAGCTTTGGGGACTAAACTCAGACTTAGTTCAGCATACCATCCTCGGACTGATGGACAATCAGAGAGAACTATCCAGTCCTTAAAGGATTTGCTTAGGACTTGTGTGTTAGATCATTTGGGCAGCTGGGATGAAATTCTACCTTTGGTAGAGTTCACTTACAATAACAGTTACCAAGCTAGCATAGGAATGGCTCCTTTCGAGGCATTGTATGGAAGAAAGTGCAGGACACCTTTGTGCTGGTTTCAGGATGGTGAAAGTGTGTTAATTGGACCAGAATTAATACAACAAACCAATGAGAAAGTCAAAATGATTCAGGAAAGATTGAAAACATCTCTCAGCAGGCAAAAATCTTATGCATATCAAAGAAGAAGACCTTTGGAATTCTCTACGGGTGAGCATGTCTTTTTGAGAGTTACACCATTCACTGGTGTAGGAAGAGCACTGAAATCCAAGAAATTGACTCCTAAGTTCATAAGACCTTATCAAATTCTCCGGAGAATAGGCCCCGTGGCTTATGAAATTGCTTTTCCTCCTCCTTTAGCTAACATTCACAATATTTTCCATGTATCCCAACTAAGAAAGTATGTGCCTGATCCTAGCCACATTCTAGAGTCTGATTCCATCCAGGTCAAAGAAAATTTGTCGTTTGAAGTGAAGCCAATCAGAATTTTAGATTCACAAGTGAAACAACTTCGTGGAAGAAGTATTCCCATGGTGGAAGTATTGTGGGATCTCACCTCTGGACATCATACCCTAATCTCTTTCTTGGTAAGTTCATTTTCGAGGACGAAATTTTTTTTAGTTGGAGATAATGTAACGACACTTTCTTAAAAAAACAGAAACAACATTCCCCACATTCTTCTTTCTTCCAAATCACTTTCTCTCTCTACCAACTTCTCTCCTCTCCCTTCTCGCTTAATTTCTCACTCCATACCTCATCTATTTTAGAATCAGATCATACCACGCTGTAGCAGAGGAGTTAAGGAACATTTCTACCCGATCAAATTTTCAAACAGAGTAAGTTCATTTTTACTCTAAATATCCTTTGTTCTATGTTTTTCCTTAGGATTTAGTCATCAATCTTTGTGGGGTCAGTTGAGAAGTTTAATCCTCTCAACTTATTCTATTATATACTGAATTTTTGTTCTGTTTTTGGATAACTTGCATTAGGCCGTAAATCTTGAAGCTTATCCAGAATGTGGGAAATAAAATTCTAGAAGTTTCTTGGAAAGCAAGCAATTAAGGTAAGGGAAGCTAAATTTAATTTTCAATAGCACCTTAGGATAGAAGATCTGAATGCGGAAGGGACGTGGTTCCAATAATCAATTTTTCTTGTAGGGATGTTGTGTGTTATATATATATTGGGTTGTTTGTTTATATTATTTAAATTTGTGGAAATATTAGGTTTTGATGATTTAGTATTAAAGTGTTATTTTTTATGTCAAATAGACTTTTGAATATTGTGGATCACTTTTTGAATGATATTGTATGACAGAATGGTATGGAATTGAATTCATACATTTGGGATAATGTATGGACTAATGTTTGCTGTGTATTAAGTATTGATGCCTATGTGGTAACAGAGATCTCCGAGCTTCATTGATGATCTAAGTCACATAGACTAAGATATCAGGTGGTGAGAAGCTGATGGGGGAGTTCATGCACACCGTGACATATGAGATGCACGGCTTGGGTTGTATTGAACTTACCCTGATCCTTTCTGTTGGATTCGCTGGTAATCTTTGGATCAGGTGTTAGTCTCTGGTAGGACTTACTTAATACAGGTCTTCCGGAAGACATTGTTTGTTGAATATTCTGGATGTGTAGATCCATGTGAGATCTATGTGATTGTTTTATTGTTGAGATTTGAAGAAAATTAAATAATTTGATAAATTGATCATGTAATTTGGTTTTCTCTTTGGATTTAAGTGTGTATATTATAAAATTCTATTTTCAGTAGCTTACCCTTGCTTTTCTTGTTGTGTTTGAATTGCGATGACTGTACTATGTACACGAGCAGATGACCATACAGGTGCAGGAGAGCTTTAGAGGTTACAAAGTTTTATTTTGAGTTGTGGATATGTAAATATTTGTATTTCTATAAATTCTAATCATGTATTAGGAATGTTTAAAAAACTCTAAGTTTGTATAGAAACTGGTAGAACTTTTATTGTACTAGTTATATGTAAATTATGGGGTGTTACAAGCAACTCATTTTACATGATAAAAGAATAAATTTTAATTATTGATCGATGAAGTTAACATGTATATATCTAGCAAAATCAAAATGTACATGTGTTCCTAACAACCCTCACAACACCAACCCTAGAATTACCTGACAAAAATACATAACTTAACCAACCTCATACAAACCAATGGATCAAGATACTAGTTAGAGTAGGAAAAAAAAACCAGAATGTGACTTAGAAGTAACCCAAGACCAAACTTGTAATTGAATCATAGCAAACATTTCTAAACAATCAACCACCCCCCTTTGAAAATGACATTATTCATGTGCTTCCAAATCTCGCTAACTACTGCAATCCAAATTGCTCCCCAAACATCATTAACAAAATCAAAGGCATTACACAACCTAAACTGATAAAAAATTAACAGTGGACCATTGTGACTCACTGACATTACACCAAGCCAAGCCAAGCAATGAATCCATACAGTCCAAGTAATTCTACAATAAAAAAACAAATGACGACAATGTGAAGAAAGCTTGATGTCTGTGCTGCTGTGTTTGGGGTTTAGTTTTAGGTTGTTTAGAATTTGTAAAGTTCATTCTTAAACCAATGCACAACTGAATCAATCTGTTTTGAAAAAGAAAAGCGTTTTTCTAAGCCAAGTGAAAAACAACCGGTTGATTTCTCGATTTAGTGGATTGTTTTACACCCAACTTGTTTGAGGGTTGAATTGTGATTTTAACACTGCTGCCATAAACAATCAGTTAAAACGTAATTTCAACCGGTTGTTTTTTTTATAACTGGTTTAACAATTCTGTTTTCTTGGCTAATCCGATTTGTTTTATTTGTAAATAAATATAATCTTCATTCTTAACATATATTTGTGAAAAACGCCCCTTAAACAATTCACCCCCCCTTCTTATTAAGGCCATTAATTCTTACAGACAAGTCTCTTCCTCTACCCCACAAAGACTACACAAAAGGCTTTCAACCGCAATCTCGCGCCTTTCTAAATTGGTCATAACTGCAATCTTATTTTCCAACACCCTCCAAGCAGAGACAAGTGTAGAAGACACGACTTTACTCCTCCAAAAGTTTTTGTACACAAAGACATTCTCCCCTTCGCGTGCTCTCCTTAAACAATTGTAAGCATAATTCACCATATAAACAGGGAATTTCCCATCTTTCCAAACTCAATTGTTCTTCTCTACCATGTCAAAACTCAACCCTTGGAGTCCCTGGAAAAAAATACACACCAAAGGCTTTTCCCATTCAAATAGACTCCTTCTCCAAGTTAGTTGCCACTCCCAATAATCATTAATCCATTTCCCAAGCTCAGCCACCTTAGCATCTGATCCGGTCGGTCATCGGTAGTCGATGACGTCAGCAGAAGATAACCACGTGGACCACTCGCAGGGTGACACGTGGATCAAGTGACAGATAGATCAGGGTGAACGTAATCAGTTGTCAGTAACCAAGTGACCACTGACAGATCAGGCGGCAGAGAAGTCAGGGGACAGATCGCCCAGAACGGTGATCGGTGGTCAGTAACCAAGTGGCCACCAGCAGACCAGTTCCCAGATGAACGCCTGGGGGCAGAACGCGAGAAGCAATCTAGCACTGATCAGTCATCGGGTGCATGGTCATCGGGGTCTCTTGTTACACGCAATTAAACTAGGATTGAGGTTCCCAGCAAGAGCGTTACGCATGGACCTCGCATGAGCACATCTCAGGGAAATCGTGCACAAGAGTGGCCTGAGGGAGCTAGTAAACCGGTCAGTGATTGGTGATTCCCTCAACCCATTACGTGCGTGACACCGTGAAGGGTAAGCCGTTTACGCAGAGAGCAACGCTTGGTGAGTGTGCCTAGACCAGCCACACCTGGCGTTCTCCTGAGAGTATGCGATTTACCCAGATGGAAGAAATATGCTAAGTTACTCCGCAAGGGAATAACTTAGGCGCACAAAGAGAAGCGCTAGAGCCCTTCAAGTAGTGACACGTGTATGGATAGATGTGAGTTGCATGCCTCCACGTGTCATCATCTGTGAAGGGCGCGGTCCAGATAAAGGTGCACTCCATACCGCTATGGGTACAGACAAGCGCAGCCAAGCGCAGACACGCACAGACACTCACACTCTACTGATTCTGGAGGTACGTTGTCGCAGGAAAGCATAACAGGGTTCTGGCACATGCCAGAAAAGCATAACAGAATTCTGTTAGGCCCCGATACAGGGAGAGACATAAAAGAGAATCAGGAGAGATAGAAAAAAAAAAGAGAGCAAGAGTTTACACACACTACTAGTTTTTCTCATTGGTGGTTCTGTGATCTAACTTGATCGTTGGAGTGCAAACGGCCGCTAGAGGCGCCGTCTGTGTGTTTTGCAGGTCGCGTTTGGAGATCCTAGAGAAGGTTCTGAGGGTGATTTTGCAGATAGCACAGTCGCGTAGATGGAGCAGAGAAAGAGAGCTACGAAGCGATTCCTCCACGCTCGAGTTGTCGGCAGGATCATTTGGCGCCCACCGTGGGGCACGAGTGAATCGTGGTCCCATATACACCACAGTTTTTGAAGCTTACCAAAGTTTTGCCAAGTTCTTTGCTAGGGAAAGATGCCAAGAAACAGACAACCATCACCTGCGCCATCTGCTGACGAAGGAGCTGTGACAATGGCGCAGGTCCTGGAGATGGTGCGCACGCTGCAGGACAACGCCGCAGCGTCGAGAGTTGAACAAGAGAGGATGCAGACGGAGTTGGCTGCGTCGCAGAGTAGGAACGACGAGCTGAATCGCGTCAATGAAGAGCTAAGGAGGACGTTGCAGGCACAGAAGGAACGCGCGGTTGAAGAAAGGGTGTCGAGGCCACCATCGCCTCCAAGAGCGTTCCCCATGCCATTCTCCCCCGAAGTCATGGGAACCATGGTACCTCCAAACCTGGTGGGAGTGAAGGCGTCGTTCACAGGGGTAGAAGATCCGGAGGCGCATCTGACGGCGTTCCACACCCAGATGATGTTGTCTGGGGCTCAGACGCTGTGTACTGCAAAATGTTCATGAGCACACTAAGCGGAATCGCCATGGAATGGTTCGTGAGCCTACTAGAAGGACATATCACTTCCTTCCCTCAGTTTTCAAAGCTTTTCACTGAGCAGTACATCGTTAACAAAGCACCCACAGTGGTGTCATACGATTTGTTCGATGTACGACAGTACCAAGGCGAGTCGCTGAAGGACTACCTCAACCGCTTTGGAGCACAAGTGGTTAGACTGCCCAGCAAGGATGAGGATATGCTGGTGCACGCGTTTAAGAAGGGAGTGCTGCCTGGTCCCTTCAGTGAGTCCCTCATCAGGAGCCATCCCAGCACCTTTGCAGAGATCCGACGACGCGCGGTGGCGCACATAGTGGCAGAAACAGAGGTTTCTGAGAAAAGAGGAAGTGCTGCACCACCAAGACCGCGTGGAGGGCAAGGGAAACCGCAGCAGCAAGCAAGGGTGCATGAGGCCAAGGAGGGGAAAAAGGTGCGGGAAAAACCTCGTCCCTATGCACCAGGCAAGGACCAGGGCAGGGGGCGTGCAAGGGAGAACAATGCACCCCCAAGATACAATTTCATGGTGGGATTGGCGGATCTCATCGCCCTTCCTGCTGTAGCAGCGAGACTACGAGTACCGGAGAAGACGGATAAGGTACTTGGAAGGAAGAAGAATGAGTGGTGTGAGTTTCACCAGGGCTTTGGCCACACACTCCACTCATGTTTGGTGTTGGGACACCAACTGGCAGAGTTGGTGAAATCCGGATTCCTGGCAGATTACCTGCGCGAGCCGCAGGGTGATCGCGCGTCGGGATCCCAGGCTGGAGAACAGCAGCACGAAATCCCTGTGCACGGGGAAGTGCAAACAATCGCGGGAGGCTTCTCTGGTGGAGGATGCACCGCGTCACAGAGAAGGAGGTACGCTCGATCGGTTATGGCGGTAGACTCGGTAGACAAGAGCCATTTCCCTGAAATAGATATTGTCTTCAGGAAAGCTGACCTACGGGACGTTGTCCCGCACGATAACGACCCTGTGGTCATTTCCCTCATCACGGCAGGAAGACGAGTGCACAGAGTGCTCGTAGATCAAGGAAGCTCGGCAGACGTCATGTTCTGGCCGACGTTTAACAAATTGCAGTTATCCCCTGATCAACTAAGGCCGTATACCGAGTGTCTTTATGGCTTTGCAGGGGATCAGGTAGAAGTGCGGGGGTACATTGAGCTGAGGACAACATTCACTGATGGAACGACAGCCCGCACCGAAAGGATAAAATACTTGGTGGTGAACGCCCCTTCTGCGTACAACATTCTGTTGGGGAGGCCAACACTCAACAGGTTGGGCGCAATACCATCAACGAGGCACATGAAGCTGAAGCTGCCGTCGATGGAGGGGACCGTGATAACCATCAAGTCAGATCAGGCCGAAGCTAGACGCTGTTATGAGAACAGCCTCAAGTAGAAGAGAAGCGTATGTCACGTCACCACAACACCACCACCCAGTGTGCGCGAAGAGCGATCAGTGGTTAGGGGAACGCATGGCGCTCGGAGGGTGGAGAACGCTACGATGGGGGGCTCCCAGGTAGCTCAGGTTGAAGATGAAGAGGAGGGCGCGATCGCGAGGGCGGTCATCGCCAGTGAGAGAAGGCCCCACCCAGCTGAAGGATGGGTTGAAGTGGACATAAGGGGGAAAAAGTTCAAGCTGGGAGGATCTCTCGTTGAAGAAGAGCGGAAGCTGATTGTCGGTGTTATCGAAAAGCACATGGGTGCCTTTGCATGGTCAGCGACCGACATGCCAGGAATCGACCCCGACTTCCTTTGCCATCGTCTGTCGATGGATCCTAAGGTTCGACCTGTGCGACAGAGGCGAAGGAAATTCAACGAGGAAAAGAGGAAGGTGATCCACGACGAAGCGCAGAAGCTGCTTGCTGCAGGGCACATCAGGGAGATCCAGTACCCAGAGTGGCTAGCAAACGTGGTGCTGGTGCAGAAGTCAAATGGCAAGTGGAGGATGTGTGTGGACTTCACTGACCTCAACAAGGCATGCCCCAAAGACTCTTACCCCTTACCCAGTATAGATGCTCTAGTGGATAGCGCGTCAGGGGGGAAGCTACTCAGCTTTCTGGATGCGTTCTCAGGATACAACCAGATCAAAATGCACCCGATGGATGAATGCAAGACCGCGTTCATGACTGAACAGTCTTGCTATTGCTACAAGGTCATGCCATTCGGACTGAAGAACGCAGGGGCTACCTACCAGCGACTCATGGATAGGGTGCTCTCGCCCATGCTGGGAAGGAACGTACATGCATATGTAGATAACATGGTGGTCACGTCCCAAGAGAAGAAGCACCATGCAGCCGATCTGGAAGAACTATTCACCACCATCGCCAAGTACAGGCTGAAGCTCAACCCTGAGAAGTGTATTTTTGGCGTGGAGGCTGGGAAGTTCTTGGGTTTCCTCTTAACAGAGCAGGGAATCGAAGCTAACCCAGAGAAGTGCGCAGCGATCGTGGCAATGAGGAGTCCGACGACGGTGAAGGAGGTGCAGCAACTCACCGGTCGCTTGACAGCCTTGTCCCGGTTTATGTCTGGTGGAGGGGAGAAAGGTCATCCGTACTTCCAGTGTCTTAAACGCAACAGCAGATTCCTTTGGACACGGGAGTGCGAGGAGGCCTTCATCAAGCTGAAGGAGTATCTGGCAAGCCCACCAGTCTTGCGTAAACCACAGGTAGCATCCCTCTTCGTCTATACTTCGCTGTGACGGAGAGAGCAGTCAGCTCAGTCCTGGTGCAAGAGCAAGATCAGGCCCAGAGGCCTGTGTACTTCGTGAGTAAGGTGCTGCAAGGCCCTGAAACAAGGTACCAGACCCTCGAGAAGGTTGCCCTGGCGGTGGTATTTTCAGCAAGAAGACTCAGGCATTACTTCCACAGCTTCACAGTGGTGGTAATGACGGATCTGCCCATCCAAAACGTGCTGAAAAAACCTGACGTAGCGGGAAGGATGGTCAAGTGGGCGGTGGAATTGTCAGAGTTTGACATTCAGTACGAGCCCCGAGGACCGATCAAGGGGCAGGTGTTCGCAGACTTTGTGGTCGAGCTGTCGTCGGTCGCGACACCTGCAGAAGGTTTAGATTTCGGATGGGTGTTATCGGTGGATGGCTCCTATAATCAGCAGGGGAGCGGCGCAGGAGTCATTTTGGAAGGCCCAAACGGAGTACTGATCGAGCAGTCTCTCCGCTTTGCCTTCAAGGCTAACAACAATCAGGCGGAGTATGAAGCCCTGATCGCAGGAATGCTGCTAACAAGAGAAATGGGAGCAAGAAACCTGGTGGCTAAAAGCGACTCTTTGCTAGTCACCGGGCAGGTTACAGGGGAGTTCCAGGCGAAAGATCCCCAGATGGCATATGTACAGCTCCTAAAGACGTCCTTCACCGAGTTTGAATTGGTGCACGTGCCAAGAGAGCAAAATGCCAGAGACCTGCTTGCCAAGCTGGCCAGCTCAGGCAAGGGGGGGAAGCAGAGGACCGTCATTCAGGAGACCTTGAAGGTACCACGAGCGTTCGTGTCAGACAACCAGGTACTTCATGTGTACAAATCAATGGAGCGCCTGACGATCAGTCATCAGTTGTTGACTCAAGAAACGTTGAAGGCGCCGAGGGTGAGAGCGCGACCGTCGAAGATCGATGAGTCGATGGAGGTCTGCGCGGTGAAGGAACCCGACACGTGGATAACACCGTACCAGTTGTACTTGGAAGATGGTGTACTCCCACTTGACGTGGTAGAGGCAAAAAGGATCAAGAGGAGCTCGAGTAAGTTTACTCTAATTGATGGGAACCTCTTTAGATTTGGATTTTCTCACCCTGTGCAGACCTGCGTGCACAGCGAGCAATGCACCAGACTCATGTCTGAGCTGCACGAGGGGGTGTGCGGAAGCCATGTAGGTGGTCGCGCTTTGGCAAGTAGGATACTCCGTGCGGGGTACTACTGGCCAAAGCTGAAGGAAGACTGCGTGAGGTTTGCTCAGCGTTGCAAACAGTGTCAACTTCACGCAGACTGGCACAAGGCACCTCCTGAGGAGTTGAGGTCCATCCTTAGCCCGTGGCCTTTTCACACATGGGGGATCGACATCCTAGGACCTTTCCCCCTGGCGATAAGGCAGATGAAGTTTCTCATCGTGGCCATCGAGTACTTTACCAAGTGGGTGGAAGCAGAACCAGTCGCACACATCACCGCATAGAAAGTCGAGCACTTTGTTTGGAGGAACATCGTCTGTCGCTTCGGAATACCCAAGAGGTTGGTCTCCGACAACGGCACCCAGTTCACGAGTCATCAGCTGAGGAAGATGTGTGAGGAGTTAAAAATACAGCAGGTTTTCGCCTCAGTGGAACACCCACAAACCAATGGGCAGGTGGAGTCGGCCAACTGAGTACTGCTCAGGGGGCTGAAGCGAAGACTAGACAAGGCTAAAGGAAGATGGGCAGAGGAGGTCCCCAGAATCGTATGGTCTTACCATACCACCCCACAGTCCAGCACCCATGAGACACCCTTCAGCCTTGTCTACGGGACAGACGCCATGATCCCCGTGGAGATACAGGAGAGCTCCCCCAGATTCTTGAATTTCATTGCTGAAGAGTCCAATGAAGAGCGAAAGGTGAATCTCGACCTACTGGACGAAGTGCGAGAAGAAGCCAGAGTCAGTGCTGAAGCCGTAAAGAGAAGAGTAGAACGAAGGCACAACTCTAAGGTGAGGCTCAAGCGCTTCCAGGAAGGTGATCTGGTGATGAGAAAGGCGCATCAGAATGAGATGGAGAACAAGTTGTCTCCAAAGTGGACAGGCCCATACAGAGTGGTTGAGACGTTGGAGAACGGAGCTTATCGGCTAGAAACTCTGGAGGGAGGAGCCATCCCCAGAACGTGGAACGCCACCCACTTAAAATTTTACTTCAGTTAAGTTGTAAAGTAGTTGCGTTCTCGCGCTAAAGATACATGCTTTGTATATAGTGGAAACAGTTGAACAGACAAGGGGGCACTCTTTTCCCTAAGGAGGGTTTTTGACGAGGCCACCCAATGAAAAGATTTCCAGCATATCAAGTGTGCGCAAGTATTAAAGTTAAAATCCTCCTTGCCCCAGGCGCAAGTGCAGGTGATCGGTTAGGCCTTACTCACCCTAGGCGCGAGTACTGGCATTGATCTAAGTCTTCCTCACCCCAGGTGTGAGTGCAGGCGACTAGGATTTGAAAAGCCAGGGGTGCTAGTAAGACCAAGAGAGGGAAAGGAAAGATTTTGACAAATGTCCTTACCCACTTGGCATACACCAATATTGGCCCAGTAAGGCTCTTAGTTTGAAACCCTTCTCACCCCAGGAGTGAGGCAGGGAATGAACGACCCAATCCGCCAAAGGGTGATGACCTTGGGGAAGGTAAGAGGGGTTAGCGAGAAACACTTTTCTTTCCCCAAAACGAGGCATCACGTCGAGCGATCGATGTCAAAGTCCTCTATGCACTTAGCGCTAGAGCGAAAGAGAAGCTAAGTGAAGACCGAAGAACGATGACTGATGAGTCGTCAGTGATTGGCTAGTGGTACAAAGCAGCGAACAAGAGCCGTTAAAGACAAAGCTAAGGAAGTCGTTAGTCGCGATCAAAGTAGAGGCCAAGATCAAAGAGTACAAGATCACGCTAAACCTAAGCTAGCTAACAGTTAGTCGTGTGCATAAAGAAAGGTGAAGCTCAAGAAAGTACAAGAGAAGAAGCTTATAGCTGAAACGAGTATGTATTCACACCAAGTTTTATACAAATTCCAAGTACAAAAGGTTGTGCAGAAGTATAAATTTACAAAAAAGGGAAGAGCTCAAGGAGGAGGAGTGAGCTTTCCATCTACCACTTCATGATAAATGCTGAATTGCGAGAGGTCCAAATCTGGGAGAACGCATCGGATCTGCTCGAGCGCCAGCTCGAATCCGTCAGTAAGGGCGTCAGCACCCACGTTCATAAGATCGGCTTTCTCAGCCTCTAGTTTTTGCTTTGAGGCCTGCGCAGCATTTTTCTCGGTGGTAAGGGCAGCAAGGGAAGAGGCAGCTTCTTCCAATTGGCCCTTGGCTTCAGACAGTTTGCCCACCACCTCCTCAAGTTTCTTCTCCCCAGTAGTGGTCGCTTCCTTGGTGGACTCGAGCTCCCCCACTAATTGAGAGTTCAGTTGGCGTAGGGAGGAGGCCTCGGCCCGCAGTTGCACCACCTCGCAGTCCAGTGAATTGACGGCTTGCCCCATCAAGATCTCAGTCTTGATGGTCTCTTGGACCTGCGCTAGGTACTCCCTCCTAGCTTTTTCCACCATGCTCCGCATCAGATCTACGGACCCTTGGGCAGCTTCGAAGTCACTTTGCAGTGACTCCTTGTCATGCTCAAGCTCCTTTACCCTCTTCTCCAGGGCTATTTGCTTGCGGTGCTGGGTGGAAAACTCCAAAGAGAGCACCATCTGCCTAGCCAGGTGCATATCCACCTCATCTCCGCTCCATTCGACGAGCTCTCGGTTGCAGATGAGCTGTCGAACCAAGGTGATGACCCGGCTGAAGTTCTCGTGGCTAGCCCCAGAGACGCTTGGTCGCGAGCTGGACCCACCACATTCAGCAGTAGCAGCGGAGGTTGGCAGTGGTGGTGGGAGACCCCCTGAATGAGCAGAAGCGCCCCCAGCAGGAGGAGCAGATTGACCAAGAGATTGGCCTGCTGGGGGGGGGAGATGGTGGTCGAGAAACTGGAGATGGCTGTTGGCGGGGAGAGGGAAGGCACGTGGGCTCTGAGGCAGGTTGAGTAGAGGGAGGAGGGGGTGAACCTTCCTCTACCTCCACCACCTCGATCCCCCCAGGTTGAAGAGATGAGACCCCCTCAACCGCCGGCAGTTTCCTCTTACGGTGCACAAGAGGAGAGCCAGAACTCTCTTCTTCTGTTGAGGGAACAGGAGCAGCAGCAGCAGCGGCAGATGAAGGAAAAGCCTTCACCAGCTTCCTTCTTTTCCTTCCTGGCTCGGGGCCTTCAGCTGGCGCAACCGAGAGAGGAGGAGCTGCAATAGGATCGGTGGTGGAAGAAGAGGAGCCAGTCCCTTTGGCCCCCCGGAGTTTGGCAAGCTCCAACAAAGCTTTCCTCCTATCCTTCCCTGACATGGTATCTACATCGAAAGGAAAAAGAGGAGTTAGATGGCCTAGTTATGCAGGTAAGTCAAAATGTATGCAAGCATGCATGAGAATGTGCAAGTATCCTAAGAGGTGGAAGAAGAAGAGCTACCTATGTATTTTTTCAGAGCCAACACATCAAACTCATGTTTGATGAGGAGTGTAGAGTTGTACTTGGCCCCCAGGAACAGCCCACATAGCTTGCGCTCGTAGGGGGACATGGCTTCGAGGTCCCGGGGTTTCTTGAACTCAACCATAGGAACCCAGTAGAGGGGGTACCCCTCGAGCAACGTTGGACTTTGTGGGGTGGCAGATATCATGTAGAACCTGCCTTTCCAATCTTTGAAGGATTGCTGATACAGGCCCAAGAGCACCCGTCCAGCGACCCCGTTCAGACTAACCCAGGACCTGTCCCCAGGGTTTTTCGCCTTGAAGAAGTATAGGAACACGTCCACGGAGGCGTTATGCCCGAAGTAATTGCAGAGAATTTCAAATGCCCGGATGAAAGCCCAGGCATTTGGATGGAGTTGGCAGGGTGCGACGTTCAACTCCATCATCAGCTCCTTCTCGAAAAAGGTGAAGGGCAGGCGTAGCTTCAACCTTTTGAAGATGGCAGAGTAGACGAAGACGAAGGGCACCCCATTGGTGGCCCTATCGTCCGCGCAGATGGGCATCCCTCGAGGAGGAATGCAGATTCGGATGTTGAAATCGTTTTCCCTGTCGATGGCGCAAGAAGGCTCATCGGGGTTGTTGCTCAGCAGGGATGTGAGGTGGCCTTGGGGCAGTAGGGTGGAGGTTTCGGCGAGCAACGCCAGGGGGGCCCAATCGTAGACCCTGGCGTTGTCGTGTAGGAGGTTGTAACGGGTGGTGGTGGAGCTGGCGCACTTGCGGAAGGCTGTGCACCAGAAGACGAGGCAATAATGCGAGCGGTTTGTTTCAAGCGAGCCATTGCGAGATAGCTACAATGGAGGAAAAACGAAAAGTCAGAATGAATGGAAGAAGAGGGAATGATGAATGGTTCGGTGAAAACAGAGAAGGGGAAGGAGAAAGAAATGCCCAGGTGAAAAGAGGAAGAAGGAGAAGCAGAAATCAGAGCAAGAACGCGAAAAACCCTAGCACGGGTCGAGAGAGGGAAAACAGAGAAGATGAATGCATGATAACGAGAAAGATGAATGCAATCGGTAAAAGTAACCTGAGTGGACCAAGGAAGAAGAAAAACCATACCTTTGAATGATCGCAAGAGCCTTGAAGGTAGAAAACTAGAAGAAGGATGGAAGCGCAGAGAGAGTTCGCAGAAAGTCTAAGAGTTGATTGAAGAAGATGAAGAAACAGTGAAGGCACGCGCCTATTTGAAAAAGGGAAGCGCTAGCGACACTCCACGCTGACCGTTGATGCGTCCACGCGTCGCAAGATTAAGGGAGGAAGTTGTAACGTTAAATGGGCCGCACGTGAGGTGGCACGAGATATGGCCCACATGCCACGTGGACTGAGGGCACGACCACTCAGTCTCTTCGCTGAGAACGAGTTCACAGCTCGAGCCCATGGGGCTTGTGATCCGGTCAGTCATCGGTAGTCGATGACGTCAGCAGAAGATAACCACGTGGACCACTCGCAGGGTGACACGTGGATCAGGTGACAGATAGATCAGGGTGAACGTAATCGATTGTCAGTAACCAAGTGACCACCGACAGATCAGGCGGCAGAGAAGTCAGGGGACAGATCGCCCAGAACGATGATCGGTGGTCCGTAACCAAGTGGCCACCAGCAGACCAGTTCACAGATGAACACCTGGGGGCAGAACGCGAGAAGCAATCTAGCACTGATCAGTCATCGGGTGCATGGTCATCGGGGTCTCTTGTTACACGCAGTTAAACTAGGATTGAGGTTCCCAACGAGAGCGTTACGCATGGACCTCGCATGAGCACATCTCAGGGAAATCGTGCACAAGAGTGGCCTGAGGGAGCTAGTAAACCGGTCAGTGATTGGTGATTCCCTTAACCCATTACGTGCGTGACACCGTGAAGGGTAAGCCGTTTACGCAGAGAGCAACGCTTGGTGAGTGTGCCTAGACCAGCCACACCTGGCGTTCTCCTGAGAGTATGCGATTTACCCAGATGGAAGAAATATGCTAAGTTACTCCGCAAGGGAATAACTTAGGCGCACAAAGAGAAGCGCTAGAGCCCTTCAAGTAGTGACACGTGTATGGATAGATGTGAGTTGCATGCCTCCACGTGTCATCATCTGTGAAGGGCGCGGTCCAGATAAAGGTGCACTCCGTACCGCTAAGGGTACAGACAAGCGCAGCCAAGCGCAGACACGCACAAACACTCACACTCTACTGATTCTGGAGGTACGTTGTCGCAGGAAAGCATAACAGGGTTCTGGCACATGCCAGAAAAGCATAACAGAATTCTGTTAGGCCCCGATACAGGGAGAGACATAAAAGAGAATCAGGAGAGATAGAAAAAAAAAGAGAGAGCAAGAGTTTACACACACTACTAGTTTTTCTCATTGGTGGTTCTGTGATCTAACTTGATCGTCGGAGTGCAAACGGCCGCTAGAGGCGCCGTCTGTGTGTTTTGCAGGTCGCGTTTGGAGCAGAGAGCTACGAAGCGATTCCTCCACGCTCGAGTTGTCGGCAGGATCAACATCTTTTCAATAACTCAAGGAGAACAACCTCGGATAAAAACACTTTTATAGCCCCACCCCGCCCAACAATCCTCCTAAAATAAAATACTATCTCCCTTGCCAATCTTCCACTTGAAAGAATCTTCAAAATTCCTTCCCCATCCTTTTGAGCCCCAAAACTCCATCAAATCTTTCCACCATAAAGAGGTCCTACCAATGTTCACATCCTCTCGCAGGCTTCTCCATCCACCATATTTAGAATCAAGTATCTCCTTCCACATACCACTCTTATCCAACCCCAACCTCTAAATCCATTTACCTAATAAAGTCGTGTTAAAGACCCGCAAGTCTAGAATTCTTAGACCGCCAGCCTCATGAGGCTCACAAACCTTACTCTTGGAAGCCCAAGCGATCTTTCTCCCATCAGCACCCCAACCCTGTAAGAAATTCCTTTGAATCCTTACTAACTTGTTAGCCACCATGGAGGGCATTTTGAATAGAGACAAATGGAAAAGTGGGATAGATGTAAGTACAGACTTGATCAGATAAATCCTCTCTGCCAAAGACAAAAACCTACCTTTCCATCTGCACAATCTAGCCTTCATTCTTTCAATCACTCCTCCCAAAAACGCTCCTCTCTTATGGCACTGTCCTACCAACATTCCCAAATAAACAAAAGGGGCACCCATCACATCGCAATTAAGGATCGCCGCAAAACGCTGAAGCGTTATTTAATCAATCCCCAACCTGCCAATCTTGCTTTTCAGAAAATTTACCTTAAGTCCATAACAGAGTTCAAAACAGTTCAAAGCCGCTTTGATATTAAAAACACTTTTAGTGTTAGCTTCATAAAAGAATAAGGTATCATCAACATATTGTAACATGTTAACCTTCACTTTTTTCCTTCCAATCTCCAAGCTATCAATCAAGTTTTTCTCAGTTGCTATCTTTGACACTCTAGCCAAGCCCTCAGCCACAATAAGAAACAAAAAAGGGGCTAAAGGATCACATTGACACGTGTAATAAATTATAGATATTAACGTCTTAGTTATTATTTTTATATTTAAATTTTTTAATAATTATAGCGATAACAACTTCTAACATGGGTTGTTTTGATAATTTTATATCAAGTTGATAATTAATATATCTGAACATAGAAAGTAAATGTGGTTTTATTTAGTTAATAATTGTGTAAGATATAGTATTTCACGTTAATTATAAGGAATGACTAATGTAGAACGAACGTTATTCCATATAAATTTTCTTTATAATTGATCTACAATGTTATATTCTATATTTGAAAATTTGTTATTTCTTCTTCAAAACAAAACAACCTTTCATTTAAACATAACAATACAATTCCTTCTAGAAATGTTCAACACGCAATTATAGACACTAAATTAGAATAATGCATCAAAAAATTCAAAAAAATCATAAAGAACTAAAATATTTTTATAGTATTAAAATAGAATTAAAATTATCCATCCAGAAGAATTGCAAAACTAAATATGTGTTGTTCTTAGTTTGTGTGTGTAGATATGCATGATATAGATAAGCACGTGCAACCTCAATAATCATTTACCCTTTACTATAAATTTGGTGGGTTTTACATAATGAGAAGAAGTGTGGAGGGTAACACGAGAAGGGATAGCATGAGATAGTGGCATCGTTATAAGATAATGGTGTCAGCGTTGAAAGATGGTGGTTGTGGTGTTGCTAGAATAGTTTTCGTGAAGGAGACAATAAAGAAGAGCTTTCATATCACAAAGATGAAGAGTTTTAAGGAAAGAAAGTAAGGGAAAGACACGAGTTGATGTCTTAACTATTAACATTTTTTGTATCTCTTTTTCACATCACTTACCAGACAATTTGATATTGTTTGTGCTCTGCCTACCATATTGGTTTTATTAGAGAAAAGTTCATCAAACCTCAAGTTATTTTGATTATGTGCTTTCATAAAAAAATGTAATACATGAAGGCAGTCTCTGTATTGACATCAAATCATAACAAAATGCAAGTGTTTCATTTGTTAATAGACGCACAATATATTGCACACTTATCTTTTTCTAATAAGTTTAATCTTGGACAGACGATAAAAATATCTAGTTTTAAGCATTTTATAGTATAATTACAATATTATAAATTTGGATGTTTGTTCTAATTATCTTACAAGAATGTCTCAGAAAGAGTTTTCTACATCCCAATCTATTGAACAATGCGCTAAAGTTGCTCCACACCAATAACCTTTTTGAAAATATTGAATGTCAACTTTACATAAATCATTTGTGCATGATCCTTTGTTTTACTATAGTTTGGTTAAAACTATTTGACCTAGGCTTGATAAATTATGTCAAGCATTAGGTTGGTGCTTGAAGAGGATATATGTAATTAATTATGCATGAAGAATGGTTAATGCATCTCTATGCATGAACGTGAAAAGGTACAACATGAAGAAGAAGACATTCTCTTTATCTTTCAATGGCTAGCTAAGAATTTGCAACACTTCTTTCAGAAATATGCACACATACATATATAATATGGCTTCGAAGAAGAGCATACACAACAACATTCAATCTTACAATCTTTGCATGGAGATTAAAATCTTAAGTTAGCAAAATTTAGTTCGTCAATAAAATATTGTTGTTTTCTTTATCTATCCGGAAGAGTAAATCAAATCTTATATACATCATAAGATGCTATACCTCTTTGACTAAAGTTTTTTAGTCATGAGTAGATGTGTTCCAAAGAATATTTAGTCTTAACACTGAGTGATTGTGCTTTAAATAATACTTATTTAGTCAAGAGTGGTTATGTTCCAAACAATACTCAATTTTAGTCAAAAGTAGTTTTGATCCAACAATATTTGATTATTTACAAATTGATTGCTTTCTAAATAATAATTGAATATTTAGTCTAGAGTAGTTGATGGTCAAAAAATACTCATCTTGTATTTTGCAGCAGTAGTTTTCCTAGTGAAACTTGATAAGAACCGTACATTTTATTTATTGACGAACCAATATAAAAATGTCAAATGTAAATCTTCTTTTAATCAACCATTAACCAAATAAGAGTTTTTTTAATCAAAATTTATGAAAACTTTACAGAGTGTCAAATTTAAAATTCCATATAGTTGTATTTCTTACAAAAAGTGCAAAAAAATTCAATATACAATTCTAATCTTCCTTCTTATATATTCTACTTAAGAATTGTTCTTGCAATTAATGTAAAATAGTAATACTAAAAAATCTTTGTTGAACTAATGTAATATATATTTTCAAAATTATTTACCAAAAATACCGATATAAAAATATGAGTCCAAAAATAAATAACAATTATTTTGTATCTTTTCCCAAGTCAATAATCATGATAAACACGATATAAAAACATACTTTTCCCAATTAAATATATGAAAAAACTCCCTTTGAAAAATAAAATATGATAATAATCATTAAATCCAATAACTTAAGCTATAATTAACTTTAGATTTTAGATGTTTTTATACATATATTTAATTTTCTATCGTGTTTTTTAAGGTTGATTTTTTTAAGTAATAATTATAGGCGTATTTATGTTTTAAAATATATGCTAAATCCTTTTTTTTCTATCAATAACTAAAAATACAACTTAAAATTTTAAAGTGTTATTTTCCAATCAAAATTAGAATTTTACATAAGTAATAATAAGAAACGTTGCATTAATTAAGGAATTACACATATTATCAAGACCAACTTCAGTTTTAAATGGCCAACGACACAAACAACATTTATAGAACTATGGCTAATCATTCTTCTTAGTACTGATACAAAATATTATTTTTAAGTCAATTATTTCATTTCAAATAAATTATGTTATTTTAAATCTCACATAAATACAGTTGATGTAAATAAATTTTCCATCACTTAATCATGTCATATAAAATTAAATTTACATTCATTTAGATTACTAATAGATGCAAAAAAAAATAAAAAAAATCACTAAAAAAAAATAAGATTTATCAACAGATTTTTACTCATGAATCTGTAAGTAAATTCAACGTTACTTATGAATATTATTCACGAATCTAAATTCGTAGCTAAATTTAGCATTACTTATAGATTATTATTACTTACAGATTTCTATTCACAGATAATAATATATATAATAATTGTCAATAATAATCATAAAAATAGGCATAAATGATATTGGTAAATAATAATTAGAAATAATTAAAAAATATTCAAATAATAATTAAAAATTAAAAAAAAATATGTTGAATTACCTATGAATTTACCTACAAATATTTGTAGTGGACATTGTATAAGAAATAAATAATACCATACTTGTTTTTCTAATAAATTAATCATTTTATCACTAACTCATAATGCAATAATTAATTTTTAATAAGTTAATTTGAATAAGAAAATAATTATAATAGCTAAATTATGTTATCCAAAGTATACTAAATGAAATTTATGAATACAATATATCATAGTTGAATATGGACTTATAGAAAAACACAAAATGTTTAGAAACAAAAATTCATTAAATTTAGGATTAGTTTAACAAATTACAAAAAATCATATATGTCAAACAATTTGCAAAACATTAGTAAAATGTATCATTGCATGTATAGAAAGTTATTAGTTATTATAAATACTTAAAAGAGGTTGTAAAAATCTACAAAAGTTATCATATGTAAAACTTTGAAAAGACACAACTTTTTTCTTGAAAGGTCCGATGTATGCACATGAGATCTGTTTAGGCAGAGTTTGAATTCAATTCACCTCGCTAAAACACTTAATTCTCTCCCTTCTACTCTCTCGTGTTTGCTTTTCTCTTTGGTTTCATCCCTCTCCTGTCTGCAATTTCTTCTCTCAAATTTGTCCCCTTTTTCTTCCTTTCATTTTCCTTTTTATTATTCTCGGCA
The DNA here is from genome assembly GCF_000499845.2 of Phaseolus vulgaris. Classification (NCBI taxonomy): domain Eukaryota; kingdom Viridiplantae; phylum Streptophyta; class Magnoliopsida; order Fabales; family Fabaceae; genus Phaseolus; species Phaseolus vulgaris. The sequence continues at coordinate 25,426,492 of NC_023755.2, forward strand.
AGCGACCTCCTTCTCTCCCAAACGTTCCCTCTTCTTTGCCAACTATCTCCCCTCACTCTCACGACCCCTCCCCCGTCCCCATGTTCCACAGTGTCACCCCCTTCTCGGGTAGAGAGAGAGGGGTACCGCTCTGCCCTGACACATGAGCATGACACGTCAAAACGACGCATCCGAATAGAACTCCTCTTTGACTGTCTTTTTTCCTTGACTTATTAGGTCAGTCACACGCCTAAATGGTTTTCTTTATCCGGACAACACACAACCCCCTAGCCTCTAGCCGAGCTGAGCTAGGCGAAGAGGTTATTGCCTACACCATGGGTTGAGCTCGTAAGGTATATGTTGTACGCTCTTAACTCAACTATATTGTCAAACAAAAAATGCCTCTGCTTAGGGTTGGCTCATTCAGTAAGCGTTTACGCTACTCGAGGCAAAGGTAGATATCTTTCGACAAGACACGCTCTTCCCTCAGGACCGCTTGATGGCATCCAGTGTTGCACACGTGTCAATCGCCCAATGGCTTCTTATGTGATTGCTTTGACTTCCCTTTTACACCTTACCAAGTTCCCTCCTTCCCTTTCACACACATTTACATCACATTGTTTGCTGCCATGGTTTTGGGCAATTCTGGATTTCAGCTCCCGTTTCCATACCTTTCTTAGCGGTGAATCCCCTCTAGCCTCCACTTCTAGGTACGTACTCTCCATTGCTGCCTTCATATATCCTTGTTTAGCAATGGTGGTTATGTTTGTTTCTTTATGCTTGTTTTCACTGTTTAAACTCGTTTCTCAAGTAGTTTGTTCTTGTTTATTCTTCCTCTTTTCTTATGGATTATGCTACCGCATATCCCTGGGCAAAGAAAGATTTTCTTAGGGAATCCTCCATTACATTTCTCGTGAGAAAATTAGGGATCTTCGTGAGTCATGTTGTTTAAGTAAAAACAATGAGAACTTGGTTAGGGTTGTCGCATGCGAACTCGATGAACCAATCTGTAAGGATGAGTCTTGTGATTGCTCTGGTCTGTTTTGCTTTTTTTATGATACTGTGTTTATAAAGTTGTGTCTCTACCTTCCTTTAACTGTTTTTGAAAAATAAATCTTAACTGAGCTAAATGTCTCTTCGGCCCAACTACACCCGAACAGTTGGGCCTTTATTCGAGCTTTTGTCATTTTCTGCTCTCAGTTCGGAATATCTATGACTTTAAACATATTTTTTTTCTATTTCTTTGAATTCAAAAGCACCAACAAACAGTTGTGGTCTTCTCTCAACAGTTGTGAGGGAAGAGATTTACTTTCCCTCTTTTAGTCTTCGTACAAGAATTTCAAAGGACGTTTTGTAAATATTTGATCCTCACCTAATAGCCCAACTATGCTGGAAGGATTTCCCCTGTACTGGTCTCGCAAGCCCCCTTTCCAAAGTGCTTGCCAGCTTACCCAACTCAATTCGATGGAGCGAGGTGTTTGTGAGTTTTTGGAAAATTTACAAGTTATTTTCAACACCTTTACCATCTTGAAGCGGAAATATCGCCCCAAAATGTTAAAATCTTACATCGATATATTTCCCTCTTTAATCCTTCCACATAATTTCAAATGCACTTATTTCTTGTGTGTGAGTGTAACAATTTTCCTCTTTTTTGTAGAAAAAATGTTATCTTCTTTCAGCAAAATCGAACTGACCGATTAGATGAAGCGCATGCGCACTGCTAAAGTCGCCTTAGTAGAAAACCTCATTGTTCCTAGAGGTGTCCAGATCCAATTCGATAAGGATGAGCGAACCCTGTCGACTTTTAAAAGAAAACAATTTGACGGCCCAATCCCCTCCCAACATTCCTGCTCAAACATTCAGGGTCTCGAGGTGGAAATCATTGAGGTCGCTGAACCGAGCATCGTTGATCGTGAGAAATGGAAAGCTAGCTTCTGGGATGCAAGTTTCAACATGTCAACCCATAACAAGACCCAATACTTGTTGGAAGAAGATGTCTCAAGGTTGAAAAACTCCAAAGTGAGTTTCCTTTGCAAAGACGCAAAATGTCTGCTCGGTCGAGTTACTGCTTTGGTATGCTTAGCCAATGTCAAGGCTACCGAGGACACACTAGAAGAAGAGAAAAAACTTCGCCAACTAATCGACCTTTAGAAGGAAGTCGATCGACTCTAAGAAGAAATTGTTGAAGCGGAACGACTTCGTTCCAAGGTCGAGCGACTCAACTTGACAGAGTCCGAACTTGAAAATGAGCATGTCAAATGAAGGATGAAAGCAAGGAGAATCACAAGAAACTAAGTCAGCAAGAGAGAAATATTGAGCTCCTTCGAAACGAAGCCACAAGAAAAACGATGTGGCCAACTCATACATGGCCAGCTTCGAAGCGGCCTTAGAGCAAGTGGCCACTGTCCATCCTAGCACGAATTTGTCCTTGATGGACCCGTGTAAAGTTGTGGTGGATGGGAAGTTGATATGAACAACTTAAGCATGTACTTACACCGTTTCCCCAAAGACTTTTATTGATATTTTATCCTTTTTAGGAAGCTAATATTAGTTTTGTCTTTTCTAATTCTTAGTGGTTTCTCTTTCTAGTCATGTCTAGCCTTTATTTTGCCTTTTCTTATTCTAGCCTTTATTGGCTCTTTGTTTTATATTCTCTCTCTTTAGTTAAACCTATAATGAGTGTATTGCTTGTATATATTCAAACTCTCTGTTTTGATTTAAGCAAGGAAAAGAAAATAGAAGAAATATTCCTTCTCATATCCTTTGCCTACTTTTCTCTCTTTTGTTCATCTCAGTTCCTTTTTATACTAAGGTATCAGAGCTTTGGTTGCTACATTTACCCATGGGTGAAGTTGTTGATCCCTCACAAAAATTTGTTCTCCATAACGTGTTAGTTCATCTAATAATCATTCCTCTCTAATTAACACTTATGCTCACTTAAAAGCCTTTTATGATAGTAATTGGGGCACATGTAGTCATTCAAGATAATTAGTGACTGGGTTTAGTGTATATCTTGGGAATTCCTTCATATCCTGGAAATCAAATAAGAAAGGAACAATATCAAAGAGTTCCTATGAAGCCGAATACATGACAATGACCACTATTACATGTGAAATTCAATGACTAACTTATCTTCTTCAAGATTTCAAAGTTCCTTTTAAACAACCATCTCTTTTATATTGTGACAATGACTCAACAAGATACATTACATCAAATTCAGTATTTCACGAGTGTATGAAACACATAGAAATAGATTGTCACATTGTTAGGAAAAAAATTGAAGAATGGCCTCATACATTTGCTTCCTATTTCTACCAAATAGCAACTGACTGACATTTATACCAAAGTCTTAAGTCCTCAATCTTTCAAGAGTATTTTTTCGAAGTTGGGTCTCATCAATATTTGCTCCCCAGCTTGTGGGAGATAACAAAGGATATGGATACAAGACTTCTAGAAGGAAGTTAATATTAATTTTGTTTTTTCTAATTCTTAGTTGTTTCTTTTTGTATATATGTCTAGCCTTTATTTTGTCTTTTTTTTTCTTCTTATTCTAGTCTTTATTGGCTCTTTGTTTTAAATTTTCTCTCTTTAACTAGACTTAGAATGAATGCATTGTTTGTATATATTTAGACTCTTTTGTTCATCTCAGTTCTTAGTCAAATTAAAAAAATATATATTAAAAAATAAACCCAAAATAATACCAAATAAATAAGGAATCAATTATATAATGTTTACATTTATCAATGTAAAATTTACTATGTTATGGAATTTAATAATCATATTTTATGTTAGTTTTTAATATTATTGATATAAAAAAATTGAATACTTTCTTAAAGTTGTTACCGTGTATTTTTCATTGTATAGTATTTCTTTTTTTTATTCCATTGTATAGTATTTTAGAGAAGCTAAATGTTATTGAAATAAGCTAAAAGAATAACAATAAGTAATGTATTCTAGATAGGCTAGAATAAAACATTTGTACTAAAAATCACATTCTAAAACAATAATAATATAATTTTTTTTACACGGCCAACTAATTTAAAAGAATATTGTGACAACTTTTAATCTAATGATTATAATACTGAAAAAAAAACGTACCCTACATACTAGTTTATAATTAAATGATAATAATATAAAAAAAAATACTTGATAGATGCATACCCTATTTCCCCAATGCATTTAGCCTTAAAATAAACTTGAAAATGGGTTGAGTGGTTGGTGGAATGGAATAGAGGGTGCAATGTTGGGATGTCCACAGCCGTAAGCTTAAGGTCTCAATGAATAATGTGAATCCTCACTCCAAAGTGCTTTCTTATTCTACATATCTTTCCTATTTATTCGTAGGGCCCAAATTATTCTAAACGTGCTTTTCTGCACCTTTTCTATCTCGCATCTTCACTGTTGAGTCGGTAATTACTATCCTTTTATATTAGTATAAAACCCAATAATTGATCTAATGTAAACAACTTAGTGTTAGTTGAATGTAACCATCAAGCAAAATTATAAAAGTAATGTGTATCTTTATATATTCTTTTTTTAATAGTTTTGTTATTTTATGAAGAGTGCATTAAATAATGAGTTGTGTATAAAGTGATTATTTTTAAATATACTAATTAATAAATTGATAGATAAAAATGTGTTCCAAATTACTACAAGAAGATATTAACAATACTTTTCGAAATATTTAACGATTTTTATAAGATGAGTGAAAATTTTGGAATGGATATTGTACATTTCATTAAATATTCATTTTAAATTCTTTTTTTTTTTGTTTCAATGAATTTTAAAAAAATTACTTATCTTTAATTGGACTCTTAAGTGATGTAAATGTTTTAAAAACTAAAAGATAAAAGTATTTTAGAACCTTTTTTTAATCTATAGTCAACACCAATGTTACAATATTGACACTATATATAAACAAAACAAAATGAGAGTTTCATGCATTCCTATTCTAATAAAACAAATATCATTGTTTACAAATTTTGACTAAAAGAAATTTATCAACACTTTTATCTTTTAACCCACTCATTTTTTTTTTTAATAACATAGCAATGAAAAAAAAAATATCGACCTTCTAAGTGGACCACTCTTCCAATAGTCATTGACCTAACTTCTTTGTTTGAACTGAAAATAAATTAATTTTAAAAAAAATCAATAATCGACGTGGCAAAGACAAACGTGAAACATTGATGAAAGCATCACGTGGGAAATTGTGATAGACGAGATCTAGCACTGTGTTCCCATTCCTTGAAATTGACGTAAAACTCATTCATTTTTAGGTTTTTATTATTATTATAATTAGAATACGAATTTTATTTTCTTAGTTTCTTTTTATTCCATACAAAATTTTATTATATGTACATTTCAAATTTCAATATTGGTTTCTTAAGATTGTTTGTTGTCAATAATACATTTAACTTAGGTTTTTAAGGCTGAATATGAAAACGGAATGAATTAAATAAAATCAAGCAATGCGAATCATGAAATTTTAATTTTGGATATATTTAGATAAATTCTCCATAAAAAAATTTAAAATTTCTAAGAAATTAAAATTAATTTCTTCGTAAATTAAGATCACTTTATGTATAATAAGTTAATTTGTACAAACTATTTAATATTTAATTTTTTTATCGTGTATATAAATCAATTTTAACATAAAATTTTAATACTTTTTTAGAACTATTTATAACACAAACTTCTCAAAATAAACTATTTATCTCTTTCTTTAAGTTTTTTTTTCTTTTTTTTTTCAAATATGTTTTTTATTTTTGTATTTGTTTTAAAAATATATTCTTGCTCTTGTATTTTCAAAAGGGAGAGTTCAATATTCTAAACTTCTAAAAGTATATATTTTTAGTTACTTTTATAATTAAATTTAATATTTAGTGACGGTTTATAAAAGAACTAAATTAGCATAATATGTGATCGGTAATTTTTTTATTACTAAATTTAACACTTAGTGATAATTTTTAACTGTGACAAAATTTATAGAAAAACTAATTTTACATGTTTTTAAGTTTGGTAACTAATTAATCTAATTTTAAAATATAAAGAAAAATAAACTAAATCTAACAAAAAAGAGTGGACCAACCAAAAACATATATTGAACTAATTATTTTATTCTTATTGATGAAACACATGGGTAATCCAACAAAAGAAAAAGTTTCATAATTCTATGTCAAAATTGGCAGCCACAAAAGATATTGCACATCAAAAAAGGAAATTGGACTATTGATTATCCTTTTCTTTGAAAAAAGTATATGCAAGAGTGAGGATCAGAGTGAATGACAAAGACGATCGCATGAAAAGTATGAGTACAAAAAAAATGTCTCTTTCTGCATAATTAAGTGAATTGTCGAACTTTTTGTCTCTTATAAATTTGATTTTCCTTTATTAAATTTTTTTACTAATAAAATTATATTTCATATTTTAATTCATGTTAACGTAATATCTAAAATATATAATCAGTAATGATTTTTTAAACATTGTGAGTAATTTTCGACTTATAGAAAGAACAATATATATAACTTTTTTTATATGTATTACATAATTTTTTTTATCACTACTAATAGAGTTATTTAAGATACAATTATCAAAGTATGATATATAAAAATTATATGAATTGGTTTATTTTAAAGATTTCACATAATTAAATAGATATAAATTTTATTTTAGAAAATTAATTTGTTAAGTCGTTATTTATATATTATGAATTGATTTATATATAGTTGTATTTTTAACCGTTATATCAAATTTTACTAGTTTTAGGTTAAATTAAATTTTTAAATTTTTAATTAAACTTGATGACGTGATTAAAAACGAAATGTTTCATTAGAACATTAAATAAGTTTTATTTTCAAATTTATAAATTTTGCTTAAATTTTTCCAAAAAGAAAATACTATTCCCGGATATTCTTAATTGCATTAAATGCAAGAATATGATATTGTTCAACATGTGACTATCATAAACTAATGATTTTTTTCTCTCACATAGATATGGATAATGCGGCTATCATATAGTAATAATATTATTATATACTTATAAGTTGGATAAAAAGTTATTGGATTTGAACTTTATAAATTTGTTTTGGAAAGTGTACCAATTGAGATCGGAGAAGTTTATCTCGATCTTGATAATGGACAGTACGAATCAATATAAATAAACATATATAATAAATAGGATTTTTATTATTATGGGGTTATTTTTTTTATTTTTTTTTATTAAAATGAGATCCGTTTAAAAAAATTTACAAATTTAGGTAACTTATGCCAATTCGGCACGATTTCGTATGCAAAAATCGTCCCAATTAAACACGATTCTGTCATGTCATAATGAAGTCGTGCCAACTTGACACGACTTCTGTCCTGTCATACTGAAGTTGTGCCAACTTGACACGACTTCTGCCACGTCATAATTTTTTTTTAAAATTTTTTTGTTTATATATTGGGTTGTAAGTTATGTAATGTTAAAAATTAATTTGATACATAATTTCTCTAAGAGTGTTAGTTTTAAGGAACAAAAAATTGGATAATCGTTCTGCCACGTCATAATTTTTTTTTAATTTTATTGTTTATATATTGGGTTGTAAGTTATGTAATGTTAAAAATTAATTTGATACATAATTTCTCTAAGAGTGTTAGTTTTAAGGAACAAAAAATTGGATAATCGTGTATGAATCATGTTTGAATTGAATGAATAAATACATAGATAAAAAAAATGAATGTTCTAAGAGTGTTATGAAAGAATAAATACATAGATAAAAAAATGAAGAAATTAATAATCAAACTTGAATTGAATTTTATTATTAAGCTTGTTTTTGTGGACAATTGTTTCTATTGTGACCTTTCGTTCTACAATATGAACATTTTTTTTGGCTTATTTGAAATTGAATCATTCATTTCGTTACGAATGCGTTGAGTAATAGGTCTTCCTGATTGATGTCGATGCATGATGAGGTCAGGTAAGAAATTTGGTCCGTGTAAGTAGACCAATAATCCTGATTTCGAACTGGATTAAATTGGACCTCATAAGCATTTAAAATATTGTGCAGACTGTATACTGGGGCCACAAATGTCGTTATTTAAATGTCATTATAACATTACATAACTTACTACCCAATATATAAACAATAAAATTTTTTAAAAAATAAAAAAATTATGACGTGGCAGAAGTCGTGCCAAGTTGACACGACTTCAGTATGATCGGGCAGAAGTTGTGCCAAGTTGGCACGAATTCAGTATGACATGGCAGAGTCGTGTCTAATTGGGACGATTTGTGCAAATGAAGTCGTGCCAAATTGACACGACTTGCCTAAATTTGTAATTTTTTTAAAACAGACCCCATTTTGGTAAAAAACAAAAAAAATAACTCCATCATGGTCAAAAACCCTAATAAATAAACAATAATTTGACAACGTTAAATAAGTCCATGTATATATCGAAATATACGGAAAATATCTTTAATGTGATAAATAAAACTAGTTAACTAAAAAGATACACGTTCCTGATTTTAAGAGATCACTATGCATCAGTTAATAATGAATGTGTATTCTATGAGGGTCAGGATCCATAAGCCAATACTATAAATAAAGCTCTGTGGAGAAGTAAGATACGTCTTTACATTATGCTAGAATACACCTAAATTAGAATACTGACTTGAGCGTCGGAGTGCAATTAACAGGTACCCTGACTGACCGAGCATCAACATTAAAGGAAGGAGACTTTAAGGAATTTGAAGGTCACCGACACGCCAACAATGTACATCCAATCACACATACTATTTGGGCCCTTCAGCCTATATAGGTACAATTGGCGCCCACCGTGGGGCCGAGGTACTATTCAATTTTCAGCAACAAGTAACAACTGGTAATGTTGGTGTCAACAAGGAATAATGTTAACAACGACTGTATGGCAGATGAGCGAATAGCTATGATTCAGGCCCTCCATGCACAAATGGAGGAGTTACAACAAAAAGGAATTGCGGATCAACGACATAATGAGGAGGATCAACGTCGACATGAGGAGGAAATGTCCCTTTTGAAGGAGCAGAATAAATATCTACAACAACGGCTTGATGGGCATGAATAGGAAGAACAATCCCGAGCACCACCACCAACCCCTCAAACCCATCAAACCCATTCAGCCCCTCGAACCCATCCAACTCCTCAAACTCACCAAACCCCTCACACCCTTCAAACTCATCAGACTCACCAAAGCTCCAGAAACAATCCTGTCCCGGATGATGAGGAGGACCCGAGAGGACACCCGTTCACAGATGAGATAATCGACACAACACTCACTACCTGACAAGTGGAAAGGATTAACTATCAAACTCTATGATGGTTCCACCGACCTGAACGAACACCTAAATGTCTTCAAGACACAGATGACCTTATACACAACCAACAAGGCAATATGGTGTAAGATCTTCCCTACCTCCCTCCAAGAGGGATCGCTCGGTTGGTTCACTAGACTCTCTCCCAACTCTGTGGGGAACTTCAAAGTCCTAACAACGAACTTCATCACACAGTATGCAACGAGTTGACCGCATCACACTTCATCCATGTCCATCCTTAATGTGAAACAAGAAAAAGGAGAGTCCATGTGAGAATTCATGGATAGATTTAGCAAAGTTTGCATGGGTATCAAAAACATAATGCCCGAGATAGCCATGCATCACCTTGTCTCGACAATCCAACCAAGCCGATTCACTGAAAGCTTAATCAAGAGACTAGCCAAAAATATGGACGAATTGAGGAACCGTGCTACTAAATTCATGCAGATAGAGGAAAATATTGACTATCATAGGAGTCATCAATTTTAAGGTGCCAACAAGGGGAAAGAAAAATAAAAAAGACAGAGGCAATCGACCTCTACCAAGTCAGTCCGACCGCTTCAGAGAAAATCGGGGTCCCCGATTTCTTAATTACACACCTCTAATCGTCCCAAAGAGAAGTGTTTTGGACGAGGAATTGTAGGTTGAGTTAATCCCGACCTTGAAACAATCGCAGACTCCAAGGAATGCAAATACTTCTAAACATTTTCAGTATCATCGCAACTACGGCCATACGACTGAAAGAAGCCAAGCATTGAAAGATAAAATAGAAGAACTTATTCAAGTTGGCCACTTCCAAAAATTGATCAAGACCGATACCAGCACATATTGATCTCCGCAGAAGGATCGGTATCAACCTAGAGAGTAAAAATAATACTATGATCGGTCAGGACGAGGAGACTCACATCAACGTGATGACAACTAGCGTCCGACGAGATAGAGATGAAGTGAAAGCCCACTAAGAAGAACTCGACCACGAAGTGAAAGTCCTAAGAGGAACAATCGTACCAGACGTAGGGTCCAAGAGGTTATTAACACTAGTGTCGAGCCGGTATCACTCGGCGTGCCTGGACAAGAAGTCAACATAATAGCCATAGGTTTTGCGGGAGGTGGATGTTCTAATTCGGCTAGAAAGAAGCATCTTCGGGCTATCCAGTCGGTCCATTCCACATCCACTCGGAATCGATCGAGGATGCCCCCGATTACCTTTACCAACAATGATTTCACTGCAATAGACCCAGTAGAGGATGATCACATGGTAATTACCGTGGAAATAAACAAGTTTGAAATCACCAAGGTCCTGGTGGATCAAGGTAGCTCGGTGGATATCCTTTACTGGAAGACCTTCAGGAAAATGAGGATCCCAGAAACTAGGGATGATGTAGCGGGTCGGTTCGCCCTGCATAGGTTCGCCCCACACTTGGCCCACAAAATACAGGTTGGATTGGCCCACCCCGCATAGTGAATACGGGCTAGATTTTCATCCCGTTCCGCATAAGGGTCAACCCGCATTCGTTTTTTTTAATAGAAATTCAATGAAAATGTTTTTTACTTTTTGATCTTGAAAAATTGTCAAATTGAACTTGTATATTTTCTACTATCAAACATGAATATTTTTTTTCTTCCTTTTCAAACATAATCAAACATCAATAATTTAATTAAGATAAAAATCAAATATCAATATTCTTCCACTTCCAAAAAATTAAAAATAGTTAATTCAAAAACATTAAACATTAATTCAAAAACGTTAAACATAAACATTATTGATATTCTTCCATTTCAATAATATTGGATGCAACCTTAGAAGAACTTTCATCCAATTTTTCATAATTATAATCTTCCTCGTCATCTGCATAGATTAAAACAATGACAATGAATTAACTAATTTTTCATAAAAATAATACAATAAAAATAAAATTAATTAAAATAATTGAATTACCCTCAGAAAATCCATGCTTCCAACTAGAAGTACAAATGATTGCTTCCACATTTTCAGGAAAAGTCAATTCTTATACTTGTTAAGAATTCAAGAACTAATGCTAAATACAGATTCTGATGCAACTGTGGTTATAGGGATGCTCAACAAATCTCTACCCATTAAAGCATAATCAGAAAAACGTTGACTATTATATTTCCACCAATCTAACACATTCATCTTCTCTAAGTAGTCAAAATCCAAAGTTGGTGCATCCAAATAAGTGTCAAGTTGTGTCCTTCTAGCTTTATTAGCTACTTGAAACTTACGCATTTTTAATTCCTATTATGATGTAAAAAGTTAGTATAATGGACTACTGTAAAAAAAAATGAATTAAAGTGTATTAATAAGTATTATTAAAGTAAGTAACTTACATAAAAAAGACTTGGTTTAGACATAGATGAGGATGGAGATTGTGCTTGCTTATGCTTGTGAACATTTGATGATGTTGTCAAACCTTTGGTACAATATTCAGCAAAAAGTTTGTATAATTTTTCCTTGATCTTTTCCAATTTTAGTTCCAAAGTAAGTGAATCAATTTTTTCAAAGTAAAATCTCAATATTTCTAACTTCATCATTGGGTCTAAAATGCACCAAATGCAAGTACAATGCTATATTCATCCCAATATTTCTCAAATTTTACTATCATCAATTTAGCCATGTTCTTAATTAGTACATCCTCTTCCTTCACATTTTCCATCAACAAACACTGAATTTTCCAAACTTGTAAAAACTACATGTTGGAAGTAGGATAACTTGTAGCAGAAATCAAGTTAATGATGTCATAAAAGGGTAACAAGAACCTGCAATTTTTTCCAACTCTCTCTCACTCTTCTTCTGTAGGGCAATATTTATAAGATTCATCAACCAAATGCAAGCTTCCAAAAACACGTTGATATTTAAGAGCACTTTTAATCATCAAATAACTAGAGTTCCATTTTGTAGGGACATCAAGACACAACCCACATGAGGCATCAATATCACTAAACCTTTCAAGGCATTGTTTAAATTTCACCATTCTACTTTCCAAACGCCTCACATATTTCATGTTATTTCTAATTTGGTCCAAAGAATCACCAAGCACCTTTAATCCTTCTTGAACAATTAAATTTAGTATGTGTGCACAACAACGAACATGAAAGAATTCACCACCAAATATCAAACCATTTTGTAAAAGAAGTTGACTTTTTTAAGTATTTTGGAGAACATCATTAGCAGAAACATTATCCAAAGTCATAGAAAACACCTTTTTCTCTAGTCCCCAATCTTGTAAAGTTCATTAATTTTCTAAGCAACTCAAAACTGTGTGAGGGGGAGGTATATGACAAAAGTTCAGTAACTTGCTATTTAACTTCCAATTCAGATCAACAAAATGTGCAGTCAATGATATGTAAATCAGAAGTTAAGCATATCCTACTAGGAATGGAAGCAAGTAATTCCTTAAGCATTATTTTTTCTTTCATATACATTCTCCCAATATCAGCCTTAACAGTGTTTCTAGAAATCATAATTGCATCAAGACCCAAGTAGTTTATCCACGTCCTAAGTTCGGGATACTCAACAAATTTGTAAGGCAAATTGTTCCTAATAATTAGACTAGACAACAATTCCCGATGTTGAACTTGATATATTTTTTTTTGCCTTCAACTTTCCCTGCATATCTAAAATCATTTTACCCACATCTTCAAATTTTCTTTTAACACATTTCATAACATGATGATTTAAATGAGAAATCCCATATTTTCTTCCACCAATTACATATATTTTGTTGCAACTATTGCATTTTGCCCTTTCTTTTCCATCCTTTCCCTCCACAATCTTAGTAAAATACCTCCAACAATCAGATGTGCTAGTCTTATCCCTTTTCTTTTTTCTAGGTTCAATAGTTTCAGGTTGTTTCTCAGTATCATCATCTTCCTCCATTTCAAACTCACAAATAGGCATGTCATATTCCTCATCCATTACAATCCAATTTGCAAATTGAGATCCAGTTGAAAAATATAGAATAAACATATAATCTAAAAATAATTCTATAATATAAATATAATCTATAATCTAATTTATAATTTATGAATGGTTGTCTCACTCACCACTTCCCTCACATGTACCTCTTTTTTCTAGTCCTATGATTGGTATTACAGGTTCAACTATGCTTATATGGAATAAACATATAATATAAAAACGCACAATCCCTAACTTATATGCAGATAAACACAAATCCCCAATTTATATCAAAATTTCAAACTAAATAAACACAATCCCTAATTTACATGCAGATAAAAAACGCACAAATTTCATGAATCATATGCAGATAAAAAAAACCTACCATGCGTGGTGGAGGAGGAGTGGAGGCAGAAGCGCAACAGGAAAGCGGCAGCAGCGCAGCGTGCATCGTGGGTGCATTGCAGGCGGAGCGAGCGACGGCGCTGCAAAGGAATGGAATGGGAAGGAAGAAACAAAAACCTAAAGTAGAGTGTGTCGTGTGTGTGTTTTGGAATAGCGTTGCGTTTTGGAATAGCGTTACGTTTTGGAATGAATGAAACCTATTTTTCTTTCAGTCAAGGTTGCCACTCCATTGCCAAGTCAACACAATTTTTTTTACGGGCTAGCGGGCCAGCCTGCCCTCGTCCACTGTTGGCCGGCACAATTTGTAGGTTATGCGGGGCAGCCTAAAGCAGGTCAGCGGGTTGAAAAGGTGAGCCCACCCCCACGTCTTTTACCAGCGGATCGCGGGGCTAGCCATGCGGGATGTCTAAGTAAAACCATAAAAATCAGGTATTTGTTGGTTAATGCAAATACCTCATATAATATACTGCCCGAACGGTTGTTCATAAATCATTTAAAGGCGATAATGTCCACCCGTCACCTAGCTATGAAGTTTCCATCTACGATTGGAGATATCGTCACGGTCCATGTAGATCAAAAAATGGCACATGAATGCTATGTCACAAGTCTTATGGTTGAACCTACCAAACGATTATACAAAACATCACCACGTGGCCGGTCTCGTGAAAGAACGAGACGGTCGACCGAAAGGCATTCTCATGACAAAGGAACAAGAGAACATATGGTCACACTTGTTGATTTAGACCTTCGACTTGACGAAGCTCGTATAGAGCCAGACGATGATCTTTGTCTTTGCCCCTTCAAGATGAAGACCACAAAACACACATTGGAACATCTTTGAAACTGGACGATAGCAAACTGGTAAGTCAAACTTTGATTGATAATACTAACTTGTTTACATGGACAGTTGTTGATATTCCCGTGGTGAGTCTGAATATCATTAAACACCACCTCTCCATTTACAAAGAGGCCAGATCGGTAGCCCCAGAATAAAATAAAAATGGGCAAAGAGAAGTGTAATATCGCACGAGAAAAAACTGTGAAATTAACGAAAGTTGGCTTCATCATTAAAGCACACTATACAACGTGGTCGGTCAACGTTGTCATGGTTAAAAAATTGAATGGCAAGTAGAGGATGTGTGTAGATTACACCGATCTTAACAAAGTGATCCTGCCTGTTGACCAGAACGTTGGAACTTGCCTCGTCAAACTTGGATCGACGTGTGCACCGCTTCAACCTCCGTCCTTCGTCACGATCCACCTCAAGAACCTGCAAAAGAAACAGAGCGGCGTCGCTGCGGCCGATCGCACTCCAACGCCCAACTCAGTGACTGAACCACCAAATACTTCAAGAGCAACACTCAAGAACTCTCAAGGAACCGTGCAATGTTCTCTCTCACAGTATGCTCAAGAACTCGCAAGCGTAAAGAAGACAATCAGAACGTGCGTACCTCAGAAGTTCGTTGGGAAACCCTTATATACCTGGTCACTTTCTCTCTCCTGGCAAACGCACCTGGACACGTGGTTCGCATCCAGTCGTACACGTGCCATCATCTGGAGCCTCCTTGACTTGGGCACTGCTTCTGACTCTCTTTTGGCTAAGTTACTTATGCATGGTGCTGCCCAGTGCATAGCTAACTTGGAGCGCGATCTCTACTGGGATTGGCGAGTTAGGGTGCCTTCGTACACCTTCCCTGTGGTCTCGCCGGCCGCCTTCATAATCTGCACCACCTTCATCTCCGGCGATGTGCTTGCTTCGGCGATCTCTAATCACTTGGTCGCCTGAGTTTACATCTGGCGACTTCATCTTTAACCCGGTGACCGCCGGTTCTGGTATACTGGAGATCGGAGCACGCCAACTTAATAACTGGCGACTTCACGAGCCCCCCAACCTCCTTCCCTTCTGCCAACCTGACGTCTCGTCAACACGCCTATACTGTAGCTTGATGCCACGTCATCACTTCCGACTTCCAGGGCGGTACACAAGCCCCCCAGTCTTAAGCGAAGACTTGTCCAGCGAAAAGACTAAAGGAGTCACGTCAATACCGATCTACGTGGCACTGGCGCAGAATTTCAAGCGGTTGTACTTTCTGCTTCTCTGACGCTCCACCAAACACTCCTCCCATCGCTCGACACGTGGCTTCATCAACGGTTACCTTCAGTTAACGTTTGCGCTTCCCAAACCCATTTCGCTCCACTGTTCCATCACTTTCTTCGTATTCTCAGACACTCCAACTCTCTTCTGCAAAAAGCTCTCAACGTTCTTCAACCTCCTGAATCACCAACTTCCTTCATCACTCTTCCGATCATAAAAAGGTACTTCCTTTCCTTCTTCTGCTGGGTTTTCCTGCATTTTAACCGATTCGCATCATCCTTTAACTGTCTGGTGCATACGTTGTGGGTTGTTTTTTCTATTTCTCCTTCTTCGTAACTTAGGGCTTCGTCTTCGTTACAACGAACCTTCGTTCGTTCGTTTTTTCACCCTTCGTTCATGATCGAGTCAGCCTCTGCGAGTCCTGATCACCTTTTCTTTTCTTCTTCCTTTGCAGCTTCCGCAATGACTCGCTCAAAGATCACCCCAAATCCTCCTCCTTCGTCACGAAACCCCTCCTCACAAGCACACAACCCACCGCGAGCACGCGGTGCTTCTTCTTCTCAGGCTGAGAGGCCTGCACCCTCCCGCCCCAACTTGGCCCAGGCCACTCCACCCGTCGCCAGAGGAGCCTCCGTGCCTTCTCCAGATTTCAAAAAACTGTACCCATGGGCCACCTCGACCTTGCTGAAGGAAACCTCCTCAGTAAACTCTGCTGGGGCGGTTCTTCGACTGACGAAAGGGGATGAGCCTCACCAATCGTTTCACAAGGAGCATGATGACAGAATGACGGTGCTACCTTGCCCCCCCGACCTGCCCGTGTGCGCCGACGACAAGGGGAACAACGACGGGTTGTTCTGCTTCGTCTACACCACCCTGTTCAAGAAGGTGAAACTTAGGTTTCCCTTCACTCGCTTTGAAAGGGAGCTTCTCACCGAGCTCGACATCGCCGCCACCCAGCTCCATCCCAACAGCTGGGCGTTCGTACGGGCTTTCCAAATAATGTGCGACCACTTGGGGCTGCCAGCGTCAGTGGACGTTTTCCTATTTCTTTTTGAAGCCAAGCACCCAGGAGATCGCCTGTGGGTAAGCTTGAACGGGATTGCTGGGAGGTCGATCCTCTCTATCTTCCAGCAATCCTACAAAGACTGGAAGGGCAAGTTTGTCCAGGTGCGCCCCAATGACAAGGACGCTTCTCTGCTCGACGGTTTCCCCTTGTATTGGGTAAACAAGGGGAACAAAGAGTCCAAGAGTAGCTTCAGGAGGCCAAGAAGTCCTGATAGCATGGGTGCCTTGGACAGAGACCTCTGCTTCTTCTGGAAGAGTGTGGCAGACGCCAACATTACCTTCCTCACCACCACGCTCATTTGCTTCGAGTTCTTCGAAGATCAACTCGAAATTCGCATAGGTTAGAACTCACCTCAACGTCTAAGTCTTTATTTTGACATTACCTCTGTTAACTGTTTCTGGGCGTCTTGTGCGTTGTGCGCAAGACTTTGGTTTTATTCTCTGCACCATTTATCTGCTTTGCTGCATACTGCCTTATGCATTTATTTTCTCTCTGAGCTAACCCATGCATTTTTGCTTTATGCAGATCATATGTTGGGCCAGGGCAAGCTCGCTGAACTGAGGGCGCTCGCCCGAACCCACGGGTTGGCATCGGGTTCCCAAACCATGCCAAACTCTGTGGTGGAGATCGCCGCTGCTCAGGGCAGATCGCCACCCAAAGGCCCGACTCCTCCCGATGTCTAACCCGCCAACCAACGCAAAAAGCTTGTCCTCAGGAAACCAAAGAGGAAAGCCCCCCAAGTAGTCCATGAGGAGGAAGAGGAAGACGACGAGGCAACTGAAGATGGCCTCGTCACGAAGAGGAAGAGGGTGGCACCTTCTTCACCATCTGTTCCACCCCCTCTTCCAACATCAACACCACCATCTACACCTGCCCCGCCTCCAACATTGCCTCCTCCACCAGCTCCCGCCTCACCAGTCCAAGCGATCCCTTTGGCATCTGCGCCTCCTGTGGTTGAGGCCGCCGAGCCTAACTTCATGAAGGACCCCCCAAGCACCTCCACGCCTCAAATTATTCCCGCAAGAGGTCTGGACCCATTTTTTTATGATCCTTCGATAAAAAGATTCATTCTGTTCATAAAAAAGAGGAGGTAGAACCAATAAAGAGTGCTTTTTCGATTCATCCCTGGAGTTCAATAACTCATTCAAGAAATGTTTTTGATCCAATCCGGAGGAATCAATAGAAAAATCAAATTCCTTATGATACACCAGATCCGGCTCGGTTATTGATAGAGTGAATAGATCTGCCATTTCTTGAAATAGATCTTCTGATTCAAGCTGGAGGGGGTCCTCCTTCAAATGCCTCAACCGCAAACGTTGCACCAATCGGGGATGAAGGTGCCCACCACTCTCCAATTTTTATTACTGAATCCCCGACGTCGCCACCACGCCAAGAAGAACCCGCGGAGCAACCAACTCAAGAGGGTGGCGGCGAAAACCAACAACGAGCCCACCCGGTGCCTCCACAAGCAAACCTCTCTCTTGAGGTCACGAGGATGTGGGAGCCCTTCTCAGCGAAACTAAAGATGATGGCGGAGGATTTCCCCGCCATTATATCTAAAGCTGTGGAGAGCTCCACCAGGAAGCTCCAGGATGACCTCTTCGCCCTTCGAACTGAGAATAGCACTATAAGGCTTGAGGCGGAGAAGTTATCCTGCAATCTGACACTCGCCGAGATTGAACACTCCCGAGTAGAAGATGCAATGAGCACCGAGCTCCGGGTAGCGCGCAAGGAGGCCACCGATCTCCGCCATAAGGTACAGCTCTTGGCTCAAGAGAAGATTGAGCTAGAGAGCAAGCTGGTGCCTTATCGCGTCAAAGTGGCTGACCTGGAGGCCTTGATCAAAGCTGATGCCGCCAAGGTAAAGAAACTCGAACAAAGGTCAGCCGATCGGGAGGTCTTCCTGGGGACGGTGGAAAAGGAAAGAGACGACACCATGGCCAAGCTTGCTGAAGCCAACAAAGAAAAGGGGAAGATTGCCGCTGAACTGGGCCAGGTGCAGGCAGAATCCAAGAAGGTTGCTGAAGACCTTCTTCAAGCTCACGAAACCATCGAAAAGCTCAAGAAGCAAGCTGAAGAGCTGGAGTAGCAGAACGAGGGGCTGAAGAAACAAACTGAAGAGCTTAAGAAACAGATCGAAGAACTTAATCTGAGTTCTGCCCAGATTCTTGCTGCTGGATTCGAGGCCGCACGGGAACAGTTTGCCTGCTTGTTCCCCGATCTAGATCTCAGCATGGTGTCTCTCAACAACGAGGTGGTGGATGGGAAGGTTGTTCCTGCTGAAGACTGATCGATTCCCTCCATCCACTACCTTTATGCTCTCCCCTTGCATATAATTGTAATAAACTTTATATTTTCCTGTACATGTGCCCTGAACTGATATTTACTTTAATGATAAAATCTTTGTATTTCCTCTTGCAACTTCTTTGGCTGCTTTAACTTTCCTTGCGCAATTTTCTTCAAGAAATTAACTTAGCGATTTCGTAAGCGCGATTATACACTTAACTGCTTCGAACCACTGACTTTCGAATAACAATCACTCTAACAACTTGTAATCTCAAGGCAATGAACTTTAGCGTAAAATCACTCTTCAAACAACGAACTTTAACTCAACTAATGGCTTAAGACATCGCTCACCCGACCTGCTTCATCAAAACGGGTCTTTAACTTTCTTGCCACTGCTTGAACTTTTCCTGGTCGCCAAAGACTCTTGGCGATATCAGCTTCTTTCTGGCTTCATACCTTGGCCATTGTAGAGGCACCTTTCGGATCCTCCTCTACCTCCTTGAGCTTCAGAACAAGAGACCGGGTGGCTAGGCGCTCTCTTCGAACCTACCTTAGCCACCCTCCAAACTTCTTCCGCCCTTTACACCATACCTGAACTCGTTCGAGACGAGAAGGATTTTATCTTGCATGAACTCGCTCATCGGCGAGAAGGTCTTTAACTCGCCTGAACTCGCTCATAGGCGAGAAGGTCTTTAAATCGTGCCTCTACATTGCCCCAGGGGTTACATCTCCTCCCCCCCAGAAACACTAAGGACTTTCACTGGTGCCTCTACATTGCCCCAAGGGTTACATCTTCTCGCCCCCAGAAGCACTGAGGACTTTTCACTGGTGCCTCTACATTGCCCCAGGGGTTACATCTTCTCGCCCCCAGAAGCACTGAGGACATTTCACTCTTCCTCGCCTGCACTCGCTCGATAGCGAGGAGGTCTTTATCTCACCTCAGAACGCGCGAGGGCGTTGAGGTCTTTTAACTGGTGCATCCGATCGCCGAAAGACGATGAGGACTTTAACTTTAACTGATGCCTCCGATCGCCGAAAGACGATGAGGACTTAAAACTTTTTAGAAAGCATGCAATATATCTTTACTTGCCTTAAATCACATATAAATGACAAGGTCTTTCTTCAAAACTTCTGAAAACAACAAGCATGCAATCTAAAACAACTTTGAGCTTCGAAAACTCTTCTTTACTGGGTGGCCTCATTAAAAACCCTCCTTAGGGAAAAAAGAGTGCCCCCTTCAAACTGTTTTAAATGAGACATTGTAATATAACTTCGTGTTTGTCTTTACTTACAAAGTTCTTAACTGTAATATAACTTGAGGTGCGTGGCGTTCCATGTGCGAGGAATCGCCCCTCTTTCCAACGTCTCTAAGCGGTAGGCGCCGTTCCCGAGCGCCTCGGTTATTCTGAACGGTCCCGTCCACTTGGGCGACAGTTTATTCTCCATCTCGTACTGGTGGGCTTTCCTCATCACCAGGTCGCCTTCTCTAAACTGTCTCGGCATCACCTTCGAGTTATATCTTCGTTCAATCCTTCTCTTCACCGCCTCAGCTTTCAATCTCGCCTCTTCCCTGACCTCATCCAGTAGATCCAGGTTCAACCTTCTCTCCTCATTCGAGTCTTCCTCTGCGAAGTTCTGGAATCTCGGCGAGCTCTCCTGGATTTCTACTGGAATCATTGCATCACACCCATAGACCAAGCTGAACGGGGTCTCGTGGGTTCCTGACTGCTCGGTGGTGTGGTACGCCCAAACTATGCGGGGTACCTCCTCAGCCCAGCTTCCTTTGGCTTTCTCCAGCCTTCTCTTCAAACCTCTTAGCAACACCCGATTAGCTGACTCTACTTGGCCATTTGTCTGAGGGTGCTCGACGGATGCAAACACTTGTTGAATTCCCACCCCTTCGCACAGCTTCTTCAACAGGTGGCTTGCAAACTGAGTCCCATTGTCCGACACCAGGCGCTTGGGCACACCAAACCGGCACACAATATTCTTCCACACGAAACCTTCGATCTTGTGTGCGGTGATCTAGGCCACTGGTTCTGCTTCGATCCACTTGGTGAAATACTCAATCGCCACCACCAAGTACTTCATCTGCCTGATTGCCAGCGGGAAAGGTCCCAGGATGTCGATTCCCCAAGTATGAAACGGCCAAGGGCTGTAAATCGACTTCAACTCCTCGGGAGGCGCCTTGTGCCAATCGGCGTGCTGTTGGCATTGTTTGCAACATTGTGCATACCTCTTGCAATCTTCTCTCATCGTTGGCCAGTAGTACCCTGCACGGAGAGTCCTTGCGGCCAGAGCTCGACCCCCGACGTGGCTTCCGCATATCCCTTCGTGGAGCTCTGCCATGATTCTCGTGCACTTCCCTCCATGCACACATTCCAGGAGTGGGTGAGTGAACCCAAACCTGTACAACTCGCCATCAATCAATGTGAACTTGCTAGAATTTTTCTTTATCTTCCTAGCCTCTGTCGGATCCAGCGGGAGAAGGCCATCTGCCAGGCACCGCTTGTACTGTGTTATCCAGGTGTCTGGCTCATGGGTAGCGCAGACCTGCGTCATGTTCACCTTCTCTCCTCGACATGCTCTAATTCTCGGCGATCTCAATGTTTCTTGCGTCAAAGACTTGTGACTTCTTGCCGCTTTTTCCGTCGACCTGCTTATCTGAAGAACCAGGTGATCTGCTACAAATGCTCTCGGCGTCTTCAGAGTTTCTTGAATCACCGTCCTCTGCCTACCCCCCTTGCCTGAACTGGCGAGCTTAGCCAGCAAGTCAGCTCGGGCATTCTGCTCTCTGGGCACATGCACCACTTCAAAGGAGGCAAAGGAACTCTTCAATTCCTGCACATACTCCAGGTAAGCCGCCATTTGTGGATCTTTAGCCTGGAACTCGCCTGTTACTTGCCCTGTGACTAGCAGCGAGTCACTCTTAGCCATCAACACCCTCGCTCCCATCTCTTTTGCCAGCAAAATCCCGGCGATCAGCGCCTCATATTCTGCTTGATTGTTGCTGGCTTTGAAGGCAAACCTCAAAGATTGTTCGATCAGCACGCCGTTGGGTCCTTCCAAAATGACTCCAGCACCGCTACCCTACTGGTTCGACGATCCATCCACCGAGAGCACCCAACGGAAATCGTCCCCTTCAACTCGTGTCGCCTCAGATGAGAGCTCGACCACGAAATCTGCGAAGATTTGTCCCTTAATCGGGCCTCGGGGCTCATACTTAATGTCAAACTCCGACAGCTCTACTGCCCACTTCACCATCCTTCCCGCAACGTCGGCTTCTTCAAAACTTTCTGGATGGGCAGGTCAATCATCACCAGTATCGTGAAGCTATGGAAGTAGTGGCGCAACCTCCTCGCCGAAAACACCACAGCCAGCGCAGCCTTCTCCAGGGCCTGATATCTCGTTCAGGGGCCCTGCAGCACCTTACTAACAAAATAAATAGGCTTTTGAGCCTGACCTTGATCCTGGGCGAGCACCGCACTTACCGCCCTCTCAGTTACAGCAAAATACAACCTGAGAGGGGTTCCCACCAGCGGTTTACACAAAACCGGCGGGCTCGCCAGATACTCCTTCAGCTTGACGAAGGCTTCCTCACACTCCTTCGTCCAAGCAAACTTGTTATTGCGCCTTAAGCACTGGAAATAGGGATGGCCCTTCTCTTCGCTAGCTGACACGAAGCGAGACAGGGCGGCCATCCGACCTGTTAGTTGTTGTACTTCCTTCACAGTGGCCGGGCTTCTCATCGCCAAGATGGCGGCACACTTATCCGGGTTGGCCTCTATTCCTCTTTCGGTTAAGAGGAAACCCAAAAACTTTCCAGCCTCCACGCCAAAGATGCATTTCTCTGGATTCAGCTTCAACTTGAACTTGGCGATCGTCGTGAACAATTCCTCCAAGTATGCAACGTGCTTGCTTTTTTCTGGCGAGGTCATGACCATGTCATCGACGTACGCTTGCACATTCCTTCCCAGCATCGGTGCAAGTACTCGATCCATCAACCTCTGGTACGTGGCCCCCGCGTTCTTCAGCCCAAACGGCATCACCTTGTAGCAGTAGCACGATCTCTCGGTCATGAAGGCAGTCTTCTCTTCATCCATGGGATGCATCTTGATCTGGTTATACCCCGAGAAGGCATCCAGGAAGCTCAACAACTTACACCCTGCAGCACTATCCACCAGGGCGTCTATGCTTGGTAAAGGATATGAATCCTTTGGGCAAGCCTTGTTCAGATCAGTGAAATCGACGCACATGCGCCATTTCCCATTACTCTTCTTCACCAGCACGACATTTGCCAGCCATTCAGGGTACTGAACTTCCCTGATGTGGCCTGCAGCGAGGAGTTTCTGTGTTTCGTCCCTAATCGTCTGCCTCCTCTCCTCGTTGAACTTTCTTCTTCTTTGTCGCACTGGTCTCACCAAGTTGTCCATCGCAAGATGATGGCACAAGAAGTCGGGATCGATCCCGGGCATGTCCGAAGCGGACCATGCAAACGCATCCAGATGTCGTTCTATCACCTTGGCGATCTGGTCCTGGAGCTCGACCTCCAGGGATCTTCCCAGCTTGAAGATTTTTCCCCCGATCTCTCTCTCGAGCCACTGCTCGACGGGTTTTGGTCTGGTCTCTCTGGCGATCACCGCCCTGGCGATTCCCAGTTCTCTCGCTTCCTCAGGGCGATTCCTTGCCTCTTCTTCCTCCAAACCGGCGTTCCCCTCCCCCAGCTCAGCATCCACCATCTCCACGTCTCTTCCGGCGGTCTCTTGTATTACCGCGGATCTGGGCTTCACACCGGGAGGCGGGGTGGTCGTCACGTAACTCACCGATCTCTTGTTTTTCAGGCTATTCTCATAGCACTTCTTCGCTTCTTTCTGATCGGATTTGATGGTGATCACCACCCCCTCCATAGACGGCAACTTCACCTTCATGTGCCGGGTCGACGGTATAGCGCCTATCCTGTTGAGCGTGGGTCTTCCCAACAGGATGTTGTATGCTGAAGGGGCGTTTACAACAAGGTATTTGATTTTCTCCGTTCTCGAACCCGCCTCATCTGTAAACGTAGTCCTCAATTCTATGTACCCCCTGACCTCCACCTGGTCACCAGCGAAACCATACAAACACCCTCCATAGGGCCTCAGCTGGTCAAGGGGCAGCTCCAGCTGCGTGAAAGTCGGCCAGAACATCACATCTGTCGAGCTTCCCTGGTCCACCAGAACCCTGTGGACCTTTCTTCCTGCCGTGATCAATGAGATTACTATGGGATCGTTGTCATGAGGCACAACGTCCCGAAGATCTTGCTTGGTGAATGTAATGTCCACTTCCGGCGAGTGGTCTTCAAACATATCCACCGTCATCACAGACCTCGCGTACCTCTTCCTCTGTGATGCGTTGCATCCACCCCCTGAGAAACCCCCTGCAATGGTGTGGATTTCCCCGTGCGTAGGCATCTCGTGCTGCTGAGCTTCTCCACCTGCTGGTTGGGAGCTCGACGCGCCCCCCGTCCTTCTATCCAGCAAATAGTCATTTAGGAACCCGCTCTTAACCAGATCGTCGAGCTGGTATCCTAAAGCCAAGCACGAATCCACTGTATGGCCAAAGCCCTGGTGAAACTCACACCAGGCGTCTGGCTTTGGTCCCAGCACCTTGTCGCCCACCTTCTCTGGCGCTTTCAACCTAGCAGATCTATTGGGAATGGCGATCAGGTCCGCCAATCCCATGACAAACTTGTGCTTAGGCGGGCGATTGTATTCCCGGCGTGCTGGTTGCGGGCGTCCTTGGCCCCTACCCTTGTTCTTCCTTGGATCATAAGGATGGCGAGTCCTCTGATCCCTTCTGGCCGCCGCTGTCTCCAGCACCCTCTGTGGCTGGATCCTCGTCTGGGCGCGTGGCCTAGCGGGAGCCACGCTTCCTCTCTTCTCGGCGACTTCACTCTCGTCGGCGATGTGGGCCACCGCAAGTCGCCTAACCTCAGCAAACGTGGCGGGGTGAGCCCTGATCAATGCCTCGCAGAATGGTCCCGGTAGCACGCCCTTCTTAAATGCATAGACCAGCATTTCTTCATCTTTAGCCGGCGATCTGACCATCTGCGCCCCAAAGCGATTCAAGTAGTCCCTGAGGGACTCTCCCTGATATTGCCTTATATCAAACAAATCGTAAGACACCCTGGGCGGTGCCTTATTCACGATGTACTGCTCGACGAAAATCTTTGAAAACTGTTGGAAGTTGGTTATGTGACCGGTAGGCAGGCTCACAAACCATTCCAGCGCCGTTCCCTGGAGTGTGCTCACGAACATCTTGCAGTACACGGCGTCTGATCCTCCTGACAGCATCATCTGCGTATGGAACGTGGTGAGATGAGCCTCAGGATCCTCCACGCCGGTAAAAACAGCCTTAACAGGTACCACACTCGCAGGAATAGGCGTGTCAGTAATCGCCTGAGCGAAAGGCATAGGAAAAACACGAGGCGGCGTCGACGGCGCGACCTCTTCAGCAATAGGACGCCCTTGCTGTTCCTGAAGAGCTTGACGCAGCTCTTCAGTCACTTTGTTAATCTCATCATTCCTGGCCCGAGAGGCGGCCAGGTCCTCATGCATTCTCGCCTGTTCTATGCGCGAGGCTTCCACAGTTGCCTGCAACGAGCGCATAATCTCTACCATCTGCGCCATGGTCATGTCGGCGGCGCCTTCAGCAGCAACGGGCGCAACTGGACTCGAACGGTTGCTTCTCATTTTTCTCATGAAAACTCAGCAAATCACAGAGAGTACTGAACAACACCT
The DNA here is from genome assembly GCF_000499845.2 of Phaseolus vulgaris. Taxonomy (NCBI): domain Eukaryota; kingdom Viridiplantae; phylum Streptophyta; class Magnoliopsida; order Fabales; family Fabaceae; genus Phaseolus; species Phaseolus vulgaris. Next base: position 25,452,349 of record NC_023755.2, read on the forward strand.
CCTTCAGCGACGATCGATTCAGCGATCAATCGGTCAAAACTGCGCGAAACTCCGCAAGAAAACTCAAGAACACAGCGAACCTCCACAGAAACCTGCAACTCCACCAGAAACCACCGCTTCTCCCACGACAAACCAAACGAGCCAAAGAACTCAAATCTCACCGAACAAATCTCGCGTAAACAGCAGAAAACTTCACTTCACCGAAAAACAACCCAAACGAACGGTGGAAAACGCGAAATCACTGAACAAATCTCAGACGAACAGCGAACAATGGTTGCACCAGCACACAACCACGCAGAAAACCACGAAAACCTCCAAGAACTCACGCTGCGGATGGGAACAGGTTTTACACGGCCCCACGGTGGGCGCCTGATGATCCTGCCTGTTGACCAGAACGTTGGAACTTGCCTCGTCAAACTTGGATCGACGTGTGCACCGCTTCAACCTCCGTCCTTCGTCACGATCCACCTCAAGAACCTGCAAAAGAAACAGAGCGGCGCCGCTACGGCCGATCGCACTCCAACGCCCAAGTCAGTGACTGAACCACCAAATACTTCAAGAGCAACACTCAAGAACTCTCAAGGAACCGTGCAATGTTCTCTCTCACAGTATGCTCAAGAACTCGCAAGCGTAAAGAAGACAATTTGAACGTGCGTACCTCAGAAGTTCGTTGGGAAACCCTTATATACCTGGTCACTTTCTCTCTCCTGGCAGTTACGCACCTGGACACGTGGTTCGCATCCAGTCGTACACGTGCCATCATCTGGAGCCTCCTTGACTTGGGCGCTGCTTCTGACTCTCTTTTGGCTAAGTTACTTATGCATGGTGCTGCCCAGTGCTTAGCTAACTTGGAGCGCGATCTCTACTGGGATTGGCGAGTTAGGGTGCCTTCGTACACCTCCCTGTGGTCTCACCGGCCGCCTTCATAATCTGCACCACCTTCATCTCCGGCGATGTGCTTGCTCCGACGATCTCTAATCACTTGGTCGCCTGAGTTTACATCTGGCGACTTCATCTTTAACCCGGTGACCGCCGGTTCTGGTATACTGGAGATCGGAGCACGCCAACTTAATAACTGGTGACTTCACGAGCCCCCCGACCTCCTTCCTTCTGCCAACCTGACGTCTCGTCAACACGCCTATACTGTAGCTTGATGCCACGTCATCACTTCCGACTTCCAGGGCGGTACACAAAGCATGCCCTAAAGACTCTTATCCCCTGTCGAGTATTGATCGGCTCGTCGACGGAGCAACCGATCACACTATTCTAAGTTTCTTAGATGCATACTTGTGATATAATCAAATTCAAATGCATCTAAGAGACAAAGAAAGAACATATTTTATGACTGACTCCAACAATTTTTATTATGAGATCATGTCATTCGGCCTAAAAAATGTCGAAGCCACCTACCAAAGACTGATGGATTACATCTTCAAGGACATGCTTGGCCGAAGTGTCGAAGTTTATGTGGACGACTTTTTTGTCAAGTGTGACTTGCCAACAGCACATCAAATACTTGCAAGAAGTCTTACAAGCTCTTTGTGACCATGGTATGAGACTTAATCCCGACAAGTGTGCGTTCAAAGTGGAAGGAGGGAAGTTCTTAGGTTTTATGCTCACTCATCGGGGCATAAAAGCAAACCCTGAGAAATGTAGCAGAATTACTGAGATGCGAAGCCCTGAGAATGTCAAATAAATCCAGAGGGTGACCGAACGACTTACAACACATTCTAGGTTTGTGCCAAAACTTGCAAAAAAGACTAAGCCCATCATACAGCTATTAAAAAAAGCTTTTAAATTTTGATGAACGAATAAATGTGAAGGAATATTCCTTAGATTTAAAACTTTCTTGGCCTCACCCTCGGTCATTCAAAAGTCGAACGCCAAGGAACCTATAATTGTTTATCTCGTTGTGTCAGAGGATGCAATCAGCATAGTGTTAGTTCAAGAAGTGGAAGCAGAAGAACGACCAGTTTACTTCGTTAGTCGAGTACTTCATGGTGCTAAGCTCCGGTACCAGATGATTGAGAAGGTCTCCTTGGCTTTAGTAGTTACCACATGACATATGCACATGTATTTTCAAAATCATCGCATTATAGTGAGAGTTGACTACTGATGAGCATATATTTATTCACACTCACTAGCCTTATTCATAGATTATTGGACTATAATAATAAATAAATCCATTTTTTTAATTAATATTCTTATAATTGGGTTTATTCGGGCCTTAACTATTATTATTGTTAATTTTGTGTTTTTAGAGTAAATTATCCGGAGGAAGCATCTACCTTTGTGAATGGGCCAAATATGCAAAAGTGCAAGTTGCTTCTTGAACCAAAACAAGAAACAAATTCTAAGAAGAAGAAAGAGAAAATAAAATCTACAATATCTCAGCAACAGAATTGGAAGCAAATCTTCTGCAAAATAAAAAGAATTATGGAAAGTGGAAACTGTTTACAAGGGGACACAAGCATCAAGGAGAAAAGGGAGAGAGTTTCATAGGGTTTTCTTAGTTTATTTTCCTCTTAGTAATTCTTTTGTTTTGCCTCCGCATGGAAGGCTAAACCTTTTTTGTTGATTCCTTTGTAATTTCCCATTGAGTTATGAGGTTTTGTTCAATAAAAGTTTCGATTTTTAATTTTCTATAGCATTTGTTTTTATTGTCTAATCTACTGGCAAACTAGTTTTTGTGAGAGGTTGTACTTGAACGCATGATTGAGAGTCTTCCTTGTCTTAAACTTTGGTTTCTTAGTTAGTTCGCATTGTTCTAATTAATTTCTTGGGCGCATGATTCAAGAGAGAGGAGGTAAGAATTCCCATGGAGTATACGCATGGAACAAAGTGGGTAGACGCATGTTTTACTTGTGAGTTCAGTTGAATTAGATTGGCGCATGTTCAATCTGGTTTAACTCTGTTGGAGGATTGAGAAAAGATTAATCTTTAGAGAACCTGTGAAGAATTCAATGGTGGAAGAACTTGGGGATCAACTTCTTTTTATTTCCTATTTCAATCTCTTTTATATTTTCTGCATAACTGTCTTACCCCCTTTTTATTATTATTGTTATTACTAACTTTTCATTACTTGTAGATAGATTTTGAATTCGGTTAACTGAATCACTATTGGATGGGAAACGACTTGGAGTCATCTGACCACAATTATACTATCATCTCTCTAGTGTTAGACAAGTCTACGCTAGAATCATATAAATTTGACAGCAAAACGACAGCTATCAAATTTGTCGTCGTTGCAGGGAATTCCAATTTGATTTTGGTTATCAGGTTTTTCTTTCTTATTTGCATAATTTATTTATTTTTTCCTAATTTTATTTTCTGCATATTTAACCTGTGTTTTCTTCCTATTAGTTTTTATTTATTTAGTATAGCAATAAAAAAATAAAAAAATCTAATATTTAGGATATCTCTTATCTTTATTTTGTTTTTATTTATTTTTATTTTCTTTCTTTATATCTTTTATCTTTATTTTGTTTTGATTTATTTTTATTTTATTTTATCTCATATATCTTTTATCTTTATTTTTTGTTTTGATTTTATTCCTTTATATCTTTTTATCTTTATTTTATTTTTCCTTTATTTTATATCTTTTTTGTTTTTAGTTATTTTTTTATTTTGTTTTGTCATCTTTATTTATTTTTGTTTTTGTTTTTGTTTACTGTTTTTATTTTCTATATTTTATTTATTTATTTATTTATTTTTACATAATCTTTTCTTTTAACTATTTTTTTAAGCATTAAGTGTAGCATTTGCATTAGTTTTTTTATAGGATCTTGCATTTAGGGTAGACACTTCAGTTGCTACTCTTTGATTTTTTAATATTGAAAGCAATTCAGGGAAGACTCTGGCTAGGAAAGACTTGGTTTCTAAGTTTGTCCACTTGTGACTCACCTCTCTTTCCTGTGAGTTTACTTGGTTTGCTTTTCAATTTAAAAAAAAAAGAGTTTGCTCTAAGGCGTCTAATAGGGGGTTGGTGTCCATAATATGCATCCCCTGTTTTCAATTCTAAAATGGAACGAAAATTAGCTGAAGAAATTTACAATTATGATATTCATTATGAGCCATATTTGCAGCAACCTTCACAGTTTTATGAGCAGCCTCTACAACAATGTGAACCATACTTTCAACAACCTCAGCATTTTAATCCATATTGTCAGCTGTCATATAAGCAACCTCAACAGCAACCATATTATCAACAATACTATTTTGATGAAAGTCAAACATCTTTTCAACCATTTTTGCAAACTGATAATATTCCTCATAATCTTGAAGAGTCATCTTTAGAGGAACTGGTGAGACAATTAATGGTAAATACAATGAAATCTCAGCAAAGCATAGATGCTAGTCTATTAAAATTACAAGAGAAAGCTGGTCAATTGGCTAGACAATTTGAAGATATTTCTAAGCAAAGTTTGAATTCACATCATGATCCTAATTTAGATATAGAAAATCTTTCCAACTTTGATACAGGTTATACTTGTGATACTGATATATGTGTTGAGATTAATTCTGCCATGCCTCCAGTTTCCATTTCATTTGCAGGAATTAAACCTTATCCAGACACTCTCGAAGTGCATATGACTGCTGAAGACACATAGGATTTTGATGATACATGTGCAACATGTTCCGTGATGAACAAATGCATATCCTTTGATGATATAATTTGCAATGCAGACACTGTTGATTTGCAGGTTGTTAGGATCTCTGAACCATTTCCAACTAATGTCCAACCTCCAATGATGGAGGAAAAATCATTGTTTAATCAAGAGGCATTAGACTCTATGACACATGTTGATAAAAATCATTTCGTGCATCATATAAACACTGAGGATGAAAATGTGCTTGAGCTTCTAGGAGATTTTAACTTCTCCAATCTAGTTGAATGTACAGAGGATGAGATAGATGAGTTCTTAGAATGCACTAACCCTTGTGATGCATGTCTTGATACAGAAGTTGTTGATGTTATTATACTTGCTGAATCTACTGAAAAAGATTGCGCACTAGCATATGGCTCTAACAGGGTTTTGGAAGTAATACAAGAGGAGGAAGAGTTGACATTGGCCATCTTTCAGGTAGATGCTGCTAGTGGAGAAGAAGATGATATTATTCTTCCATCCTTGAAGCTTCAAAGAATACAACCTCCATTATTTAAGGTGAAGCCCATATCACTCATTTCATCATCTCCACTGGTTACACCTTCTATCATAGTTGGAACATTTGAAAGCACCCTCTACCGACCACCACCACCTCCTAACTTACATTTCATTCCATCTCCCACCCCAACTAGATCGTCTACCCTAGCTAGACTGTCTAGCCTTAGACCACCACCCTTAGACGATCCCCAAACAGTTAACCACATTAGATCATCAATATTGAATAAATTTACATCTTCAATCTATACTCTGGACAATACCATAATTCATCCATGGAAGAAACTGTACCATTTCACACGCCCTCCAGACCCGCCCCATTTTCATCTATTAATTCAAGGCTTATTCGTCATAGCATGTCTGTTTCATAGTTTACTAAGGTACTGCATGCCTTGGCAAGACCTTCCAACAATCATCATCTTTGTGCTACACTATACGAAGGCCCTTGGCTTATATTGTAGAGGAGATGGTTGAAGAGATTTGTTGTAGTTGCCACTTCCCTTAAGCTGAATGAAGGAGTACTTCTTCTCTCACTTTTATTATACACATTTATTTATTGATTTTACATTGAGGGCAATGTGTGATTTAAGTGTGGGGGAGGAGAATGATAGTTTAGGAATTATCTTTTGTTGATTTGTTTCTTTGATTTGTTTTTTTGTTTTTTTTTTTATTTGTTTGAATTTCTTTTTGCTTTTGTTAATAAATAAGCTTTTTAGGATTGTCTAATGGCTGACATGTTTTATAATTCTTGAAAATCTTGGTTTCTTGATATTTTTTTGTTTGGATTTTCTTAAAAATTGATAAATAAGTTGGTTATGAGAAATTTTGGGTTGAATCTTTTGATAGAATGTCCCTAGTGAGTTTTGAGCCTTAATTGATATATCATTTAATACTCTTTTTAGTGTGTTTTCACTCATGTTTGCTTATACTATAGAACTTAGCTTGATTCTTTGTTTTACAACTGTGATTTACGTGCATGAACTGATATGATAGAGGCATTCTTTGTTTAAATTAACCCACTAGTCATACTAGCCTACCTTTATGATAATAATCCATTTGTTAGCTCCTTGAGCCTATAACCTTTTTCTTATTTTTAACCCTCATTACAAGCCTCAAAACAGAAAAACCATGTTTGTCCCTACCTTAGAAGATAAAGGAGCTTTGAAATCATTTGGGAATAGGTTTTTGAATAAGTGTGAGGGTGTATCTCATTTTCATAGTTTACCTCTTCAGTTTTAAAGAAAAAAAAAGGGATAGAAAAAAAAGGAATACAACAAGAGAAAGAAAAGCAAAGCAAAATAAAGAAAATAAGAGTGGATCCTCTAATACATTGGATTGACTGTCTACTGTATGAAAAAAATTATATCTTGAAATAAAAAGAGGAGTTGAATTGTCATAATACTTACACTTGTTTTTAGACCTATTTTTCATTGCTCCTTTGTTTTTCTATGGTTTTTAAGCCTATTTTCCCACTTTTACCTACCTTTACCTTAGCCCCATTACATCCCTTATGAAGTCCTCTTGATCTTTGATTGCATGTTTTTTCGATTGTTGTCAATATTAGAGTCTTGCTAAGCATATGGTAGTGTTTGTCTGCATGGGTGCTAAGTGTAAATACAAACCCTAAACACTTAAGAGTAGGAGATTGTTCAGTAAAGTTTTGTCTATTTTGATTCAACCTTCGATTTCAATTGCCTGCTTGTATATTAAAATATAGGAATTTCCATTCACATTCTTGATTCCTTGATTTCTTGAAATTATATCATGTCTTTCATTATGAATTCTTAGAATTTTCTATTTGTTATTTGCATTGTTTTTCTTTTCTTTTTAAACCTTAGAATGTTTTGCCCGGGAGTGCAAAAGGATAAGTGTGGGGGTATTTGATGAGCATATATTTATTCACACTCACTAGCCTTATTCATAGATTATTGGACTATAATAATAAATAAATCCATTATTTTAATTAATATTCTTATAATTGGGTTTATTTGGGCTTTAACTATTATTATTGTTAATTTTGTGTTTTTAGAGTAAATTATCCGGAGGAAGCATCTACCTTTGTGAATGGGCCAAATATAAAAAAGTCCAAGTTGCTTCTTGAACCAAAACAAGAAACAAATTATGAGTAGAAGAAAGAGAAAATAAAATCTACAATATCTCAGCAACAGAATTGGAAGCAAATCTTCTGCAAAATAAAAAGAATTATGGAAAGTGGAAACTGTTTACAAAATTATACTATAGGCACAACCCCAGTGTGCAAGATTTAGAGGAAAACACCATTGAGTGACTTGTAATCAATTGGGAGAATAGAAGGTGTTAGAAGATGTGTGCCTAATTCTACCCTGTGGATTTGGGAGTAATCTTTTCAAACTCTTATGTATTGGGGTGGTATTTAAATATAGTATAATATTTTGTTCTTGATTGATTATTGGTATATTTTTTTTGCTTATAAATAGTTGCGACATTTTTTAGAATTTTAAATCTGATTGGAAAGTATTTTTAGGGTTCTCACCTAAACAATAATACTTAACATATTTGAATGCTAGGAATAGACTTAAAATGTTAATTGCTATTAATGTCTGAGTGTGATTATAAGTAGTTTTTTTTATAAATATGCGAGGAATCAATATTTAGGAAACATTATTAATAATTTTATATGCGAGGAATCGATGTAAAAGACTTTTCTACGGGCATCAATTTCAATCAAAAAACATAATGTTAACATGCTAATCAAAATACATAAGAGTGAGAAATATGAAACCAAATCCCTATTTTTCCAATTGAAGCAACAACTATTTGAATTGTTTTCTTGTTAATTCTTGCCATCATAACAATCCTCAACCCAACTTTTATTATTCTGTTTTTATATTTAGCGAATCTTTTACTTGAATATCTAATTGTTCCTTGTGTGATCGATATCCGTCCTTAGGGACAAATTATTACTTCTGACAACGCGGTGCACTTTCCGTAAAAATTCATCACCATATATGAAGATATTAGCAATGCCAGATTTGGTTGGACGAATGATAGGATGGGCAGTGTAGCTATCGAAATTTCAGATTCAGTATCAGCCCAGGGGGGCAATTAAATCACAAGTTTTAGCTGATTTTACAGTTGATCTTAATCCTTGGTCGATCGAAGAGGAGGACTCCCAATGGACTCTGCATGTGGATGGTTCCTCTAACAGCAGATCATGTGGTGCAGGGGTTGTACTAAAAGGACCGGGTGATATCCTCATTGAACAAGCTTTGAAGTTTGAGTTTAAAACATCGAATAATCAGGCCGAGTACAAATCTATTATAGTCGACCTTAACCTCGCCCTTGATTTGGACGTGAAAAGGCTCATATGTAAAACTAATTCTAAGCTACTGGTCAAACAACTTAAAAAGGAATTTGAAGTCAAAGAGAAGTTATTACAACAGTACTATCACTTCGTTCAGGGAATAATTACAAATTTTACTGAGGTAACAATCCAACATATCCGCTGGGAACATAATACCCGAGTTGATATGCTTTCCCGCCAAGCAACTGCTAAAAGGAAAGGACCTCATCGGTCGGTCATCCATGTGACTTTGAGAAATCCCAGTGTTAGCCCAAAATAATGTATGACTTCTGAGTACAACCAAACTGGATGACGCCCATCAAACAATTTTTAATAGATGGGATCTGCGAGGCACATTCTGAAAAAAGTAATGAAGCAGCAGGCTGCCCGGTTTCTACTGATAGATCAATATCTCTATCGGGGAGATCACACTTGTCCACTCTTAAAGTGTATCACCCCTGAGCAAGCCACTTATGTTATATGGGAGATAGACGAGGGGGTATGTGTTACCCATTCGGGAGCTCGAACAATGGCAGCCAAAATACTACGAGCAGGATATTATTTGTCGACCGTACGTGATTGCACATAATTCACGTAAAAATGTTTTAAATGTCAGGAGTATGGTAATCTGTCTCAGCAAAAACCTGAAGATCTCCAGTACATCCTCTCCCCGTGGTCATTTGTGAAGTGGGGAATGGACATCATCGGACCCTTTGCTCCAGGCAAAGGACAATGTAAGTTCCTGTTGGTAGGCATCAATTATTTTACTAAGTGGATAGAGGTCGAACCATTGGCGACCATCACCACTCGAAACGTCCAAAATTTTGTGTGGAGAAACATTGTGTGTCGATTCAGAATACCACATATTATCATCACTGGCAACGATCGACAATTTATCGACCGAGGATTGGCTGAGTTTTACAAAAAGGTTGACATCAAACAAATCACAAGCTCAGTAGAGCACCTGCAGACCAACGGCCATGCCAAGGTCGGCAACAAAATTATTCTCAATGAATTGGAAAAGAGACTCACCCCAGTCAAAGGTAAGTGGACCGAGGAGTTTCTCAAAGTTTTATGGGCTTAAGGGTGTACGCCACAGTCCACTACGCAGGAAAACCCATATACTTTGACCTATGGGACGGAAGCCATGATCCCTGTGGAAGTAAGAGAGGCCTCCCTACGACGCCAAACTCTGGATTTGGATTTAAATAAAGAAAGTTTGTTGGTCGACCTAGACCTAATCAATGAACTCGGAGATAAAAGTAGAATAAGAGAAGAAGCATGCAAAATGCAGGTAGCAAGAAGGTATAACTCGAAGGTAAAGCCAAGAAATTTCCAAAAGGGAGACTTGGTCTAGTGAATGCGCAGTGACGCCTGGAAGGATGATCGCAAATTCTCAAGCAATTGGGAAAGACCGTTCCGCATTGCAAACATAGCGGCCGGTGGTGCTTATCATTTAGAATTTTTATCAAGAAAAAATGTACCGAGAGTACGCCTGACCACAAGCACGCTCTCATCCTCTGGAGACATACCAATTTGCACGCCATGCGCCACTTGGAGAAGGGGATTAAGCATAGAAGGCAACCGAGAGGATCATCTTGCCTCTGCATTTTTTTGGACAGCCTTAGTCGAACGACCCCTCTTTCGATTCACCGGAGGGACGATGGTGGTTGGCGGTATCACATCAATCGGAACGGTCGGGTTCCCATTCCCAACCATCTCAAAAGTACTTATTTTTCTATTAGACGCTTGATGTCTTAGTTGAGCCATGAGGTCCCCCCAAGGTTGGATCCATCTGAGTCATGATAGCTGCAAGACACAAATGAATTAAACACCACCAAAATAATGAATACAAACCATATACATAACACTCTACATACCAATAAAATCCGTCCACCTCTTGGACGACCCGTATAATGCTACCAACTCTCGCGTGGGAAACTTACATGGGAGTTGGTCAAAAACAACAAGGATCGCCTTGTCTAATGCCGACATAGACAACCTCGGCCAAGTGGTGATTTGGGTAGGATTTTGGGTCCAATGGAAAGGAAATTTTGTTAGACCCTCCATATCATAAAAATAGTCTCGGCCATCCGACTCCACAAATAATTTGAAGTAAATATAAAACGAGCCACACCTGATATAAAGCTTCTATTTCATGTCGTTCAGTAAGCAATGTTGGGCAATTTTTAGTGGATAAGCTGTGATCAAATAACTCCTACTGAATATACAGTTGTCCATTATCAGACCACGAAGAATAATATCCCACAATGTTCTCATGGAAACCTAAAGAAGCAAGGAGGTAAATATGACTAAAGGAACGATATGAAAGTCATTTTAGAATACAACAAGAGTTGAAAACGTAAAATAGAAACCTATGGCAGCCATAGATTGAACTTCCGTATAAGCTTTAATCCTACAATGATAAAATATTAGTGTAAATAGCTAAAATAAACACAATGAGAAATAACATCCTTGGGTATGTTAATGACGTTGCCTTTCTCTTCCACTGCCCAACTTCTTGGTGGTACATTTCACAACATACAAGCAACCATCTAGTCGCTTCAATACCTTATAAACATTGCTAAAGTTTCCTCTACCAATTCAATGGTAACAAAAGGAAAAGTTACACATGCTATGAAAACCAAATTATGCACTGCAGTAGCCAGTGAATACCAATCCAAAGCAACTCATGTGAGGAAGTTACAGTTTCTTTTTCAAACATAATACCTCATACTGATAAAAGTAGTTGTGGTAGCGTGATAGACCATTACCACGAGTAAGTGAAGGGAAGAGGTCTGCATTGAGTGGGTAATTATAATTATATAGAGTCGTACAAAGTCAAACATTAGTCATTTAGTCCTAAAAGTGAAATTAGAATAGCTCAACAAAACAAAATCCAAATAATTTGAACAACATCACTTTACTAGCACATTTAGAATTTTGGAGTCTAAAAGGGTACAGTTCCTCTTCCGAAAGACTTGTCATAAAGTTGTTTCTAATGCAAGCAGGAGACATAACCCTGCAACGCAATGCAATTGCAGAACGTGACACATAACTTTGAGCCCTCGGCTTATATTCGACTTCCTCTCCAACAAAGTCCTTCCCAAGTTCCACAATTGCCTGACCAGCACCAGAAGACGTAGAACTGAGAGTGTCTCCTGAGATACCATCATCTGTTGCAAACAGAAGGAAAAAAGTGTTAACATCCACAACAATGACCAAATAAATTATTGTCATTTCCTAAAATAAAATCATTAAAAAATACACTAATGCATTACTTAACTTCACACAATACTTTCTTCATTTCAAAATAACAATCTTTACACCAACTTTTAATTGAAGATTATAGCGTTTTAGATTTTTTGTAGTTACTCTCTCCAATAACAACCGAACAATAATTAAAAACCAAATTTGTTTGGCTAGAGTAATACTGAAAAAAGAGTCTTTTTGTAAGGATCAAATTCTAAAATGGAGAAATAGCAAACAACACTTATTTTTACCCATTCGGCGTCTCTTGGTTTTTCAAGTACTGGGCTTCTCTGGTGACTTGGGGCAAGGGCCATCTTCCTCCTCTAAAAAAAACCATGAATATGCATATAGATAAAAATAGAAATGTATAAATATATTATACAAAATGATGTGTATGTGACAATGTCGATGCTAGAATGGAAGCCTTTCAAAGTAATCTGGTGTGCTGGGAAAGGCAAAGAACAGTGAGAGTTGGAGAGAGAATGTTGAAGATAACATGAAGGGAGTAAGAGCATTGTTACAAAAATAGATCCTGGCTGAGAATCAAGTCGTCGTGGTTAACTTCGTCGGCAGTGACAGTAGAAGGCACCAACTCCTCCTGCTCCTTCTCCTTCGCCATTTTCTCATTCTGCTGGTTCGCTATGAAGTGTGGGAGAGAAAGCGTTTCCGTTACTTTCTACTGGGTTCGGTAAAGTTACTGCAGAAAAACCAATTTCATCCTAACCGTTCATTTTGTTCTTGAGATTGGGACTTCCGAGAGTTTTCAACTGATAGGATGAAAGATTGAAGGGACGCGCATGAATCTGTCACGTCAATCTGAGTAATGTTTTCTATAAAAAAGAAAAGGAAGAAAGAAAATTCGAAAAATAAGACAATATGGATTAAAACAATTGATTTAATTAAAGTGATATAATATTTCTAAAAAAAATAACTTTAAAGGTGACGTTTTAAATATATTTTATATCAGTATATATTGTTCTTAATTTTTGTAATTTTCAACATGCCTAAATAGTGTGAAATAATTAGAGAATAAGCACACACTATATTAAAAAATATATGATCCATTTTTTACTTAGTAGAGTTTTGTAACATAATTAATAAGACATTTTTTAAAAATATTGTAATTTACAAGAAAACCAATTTTTAATAGAAATTTAAAAACAATGTAGTGACATGGAAAATTATAAACATTTTTAGTTAAACTTTTTTAAAATAATTAAAGAGTCTTGTTAAATAAGTGTGTTTTATTCCTAGAATATAATGTGTATTATTAAAATATAATTTGGATGGAGTTTCTTTGTATTAGGTCATATGCATTAAAATGAGGGTGAGAAAAAGTAAGATATATTCTCCTACTTGTCATGCGCAAAGAAGGTTGGAAAAACAAATGTGATGGAGTAGGACGCATAAATGGCAATTAACAAATGAAGCTCATAATTAATTATCAATTATAAGCATAATTAAGCATAATTGATTGTTATAAATAAAGAAAGATACTCATAATAATTATTAAAACGTCTTTTGTATAAATATATCATCTTTGTGTGTACCCTTTTCATTTTATGAAATAACATCTCTTTTTTCTCCTTTTGTATAAATATGTGTTTCACTTTATGAAATAACATCTTTTTCTTCTCTTTCTCTTTCTCTTCTTTTTCTCTCTCCTTATTATTCTTACAAACTTTGAAATGTGCAACTAAATATCTTATCTAATTTGGATAAGATATTTGATGTATTGGAACAATACTAAATAGCACAATTGAATGATAAAATAATTTAACAAAGAATATATTTTTTACATTAGAAAAGTAAAAGAAATCTATAATATTACCTGCAAAAAGTTTACACTTTTTGCGTAAATGCTTTTTCTATAAGTAAAGGAGTGTAGAGTTTTTGTTCTCAACGTCTACTGCTATGTGATTTTGGTTAATGTTCCAGGTATCATCTACTGATTTTCTTCTTTTTGTGTTTACACATGAAAGAATAGATACCAAAACATGTTCTTCACGGATTATAAATTATTTTAACTGTTTCTGGAATGAATTTAGATTAAAGAATGAAAACAAGATCATCACCAAGACCAAAATACTCACTATTATGTTTATCCGTGGAAAAATACAAGTCTACCTTGGATCTTGAAAAAGCAGTTTGCAACCATGGGTTTTTTATGATGGCAGCCAACCAAGGACGAGCCTGTCTCAGCCTTGGTGACCGATCGTATGAGTCAATATGAATAAAGATATACAGTAAATAAATAACAGTTGTGACAACATTGAATGAGTCAATGCACATCTCGAAATACACAGAAAATATCTCCAACGTGATAAATAAAACTAGTTAACTGAAAATATACACGTCCTTGGTTTTAAGGGATCACTATGCATCAGTTAATAACTAACATGCAGTCCATGAGGGTCAGGGCCCATAAATCAATACTATAAATAGAGCTCTTTGTGGAGAAGTAAGGTACGTTTTTACATTTTGTTAGAATACACCTAAATTAGAATACTAATTTGAGCGTCAAAGTGCAATTAGCAGGTGCTCCCGACTGACTGAGCATCAGTATTAAAGGAATGAGACTTGAAAGAATTTGAAGATCAACGATACATCAGCAATTGTACGTCCAGTCACAGGTACTATCTGAAGTCTTCTGCCTATACAGCTAGAGAAAGTAATGATAAACTTCATCATATTTGATGCTGAATAAAAAAAATACTAATAAAAAAATAGTATGTTGGATTTAATAAAAATATATATAAATTAAGTAATGGTAATTTAGGTTTGGTAAAAAAAGATGTGATTATTCTAGAAGTATTCAAATTCTTCGTACTTATGAATAAAATAAAAATTGAGTTATTTGATTTCATTTCATTTATAGATGTAACAGATTCAACACTGCTACCATCAATTAATAATATATACTCTATTCTCCTGAAGTAAATATTGGAACGATTCATTTGTTTGAAAAATTATTACTAATAGGAAAATATTACTTTTATACGGAAAAAGGAAATAAATTTACTTCACAATCTATTATAATAATATTTTAAATTAAAAATAAAATAAAGATAATATAAATATTAATTTATTGAGTTGTTAACTGAATATTTTTTTATGGTACAGTATCAACCTATTAACACCCATTTAACTCTCTCTCCTCTACGAAAATAAGTAATATATGATGTCTAAAGAAAGCTTTTACAAAATGTACAAACTTTCTTTGAATAGGCAATAAAATGTTATTAAAGATAATAAAAATTATTTTTTATTAAGGATATTTTCTTTAAAAACTAAACAATTTAGAAGATTCAACTAGTGTTAATATCATGGGCACGTTTCAGAAATCAAATTCGTTCACATGCGAAGCCCATTATGTTTTGGAAAAATTGGGTTAGGGCTTTCCATCTGCTTTTCTGTTCAGGAAATTTCTTCCTACACCCCATAATTATGTAAATTTCAAAAATATCTTTTGAATCCATTTTTTTTTCAATAATTGTAAAATCCAGAGATTTTTCATATTATGTAATATGAAATATAAATTTCATATTATGTAATTTATATTTCATATCATATTTGAGATTGTGGAATCCAAATATAAAATTTTAGATTATGAATTACACGTCTATAATATAAAATTTTGTATTTCAAATTGTACTTCCAAAATACAATATCAAATTTGTATTCTGAATTATACAATTTGAAATAAAAAAAATATTTCAAATTGCACATTTATATTTGGATAGTGAAACTTAAAGGCACGACTCTCTTTTTGATTTAATTGGGAGGGGGAAAATTCCAGAAAGTGGAACAAATGTTTGCAGAATCACAACATTTCACACCTCCTATTAATCACAGTGACTTGCAAACAGCAATAGGCGAAAAAGATGAAGAAAGGGTGAGGAAGATGAAGAAGGAGTGAAGAAGATGAAGAAGGTAATTTCACCATTACATGGAGGTGCAGGATCAAACCATGGGGTTGGAAAAAGAAATACCCTTTTGTTCAATGATTTTTCCAACAGCTTTAAAATAGGCAATTTTTTCCTGCACCATATCAATTACAACATGCACCCAATCCACTATCGAAAATGATAAAATATCATTCATAAATGACGAAAATAACCTTATAAAAAAGGAGGGTGTAAATAAAAATAATTTCCAGAACCTTTTATCTGGAAATATTTTGGATTTTGATATATGGAACACATTTTTGAATTCTAGAAATTTTTATCCGAAATACATTTTTAATTTTGTGTTCCAGATTCTTTTGTCCAGAATGTTTTTTTTTTAATTTTATTTACTATTTCGGATTTTTAAATCCAAAATAAGGATAGTTTTAGAATTTTATAAAAATGAAGGTCAAAATTGATATGGTGTAGGAAGAAATTGCCTAAATAATAACCAAGGATAGCCTACTATAGCTTTGTGAAACCCAGTCCAAAAACGTTTTCTTGCAACAGTTCGAAGATTGTTAAAAAACTTTTATTTTATGTTATTTTTATTTTTATTAATAAACTATTTTTCATTGTTTCTCAAAAAGCTTATCATTTTCAAAGAATATTATTATGTATGTCTTAAAAATATTATAAAATATTTTACTGTTAGTTTTTAGTATTATTGTATTTTAATATTATATTTCTCAAATGTTATTTTATATGCAATTTTAATTATTAGTATTAATGTGCTAATATCGATTTAACTACCCGTTCAATCAATAAACCCTGAACGATATCTTCACTGGTTCATGGCAGGTCCAATTTTCAAAACATAGATTCTCATAAATCCTATTGTTTTTAAACTATATATTAGCATTTATCATTGCCTTAAAATTAATTCAAAATAATATTATTTATTTGTATTAATTTGATTAATTTAAAGAATATTATAAAATAACTTCAATTTATATAATAAAGAAATTGTATAAAAAAAATCGTTTATTATATTTGCATGACTTAAGAAAATGCTAACCAATGAAAAAAGACTAACATCAAAACTTTAAATAAACACAAGTGATGAAAATATATGTGTATTTTTTTATCGATAATAAATAAAATAAATTGAAAGAAAATATTTAAAAGATATTTCAAAAATATTCAAGAGATGTTTCAGATGAATCCGTATAAAAGAATAAACAAAAGTCTTAAAAAGAAAATTCAATAACAGACTAAAAGTCGAACAAAAAACCTGGACAAAGCAACAAAAACTGAAACTTTCTATTAACAAGTATATGTATTTAAGAGATAAGTTATTCACATTATAGTATTATTATAGTGTTATATAACCTACAAAAGAAGACTATTTTTGTGTTCCTCTTAAACATATGATTCATGTAGATGGTAATAGAACAAAAGCACATGCTTCCACATGTGCAAATCATATGCCTTATAGACCCAACCCAAACATCAAACATAAAAAAAAGAGCAGCATTCATGCTTGCTTTAAGTTCAACCAAATGAGTTGGAATCTTTGCCTTCAATTTATAGGTGACTACAAATACAACCATGAACACATGATCCTTCTCCCATCTCTTTGTCTATAAAAATAAACAAAAAAAATGGGGTATGATTGTGTGCATGCTTCATCTTGTTTCAGCATTTTCTGACAGGTAGCTTAGGTAACCAAAAAGCCCTCATCACAATCATCTCAAAGCATAACATTGCATGGCCTCATCATTAATTAATTAATAAAAGATTAAATTATTCATTTCTATCTTTGATCAACTAGTTGAAGATGAATCTAATGCATGAAATAAACAAAAATCCTTAAAGGGTTTTGCTTTCTAATTATTATGAGATCCCACAAACCTCTTGTTTACTGTTCTAATCTAACAAAGTTTCTCTTGATCTTTTATGTCATTTCTCTTGACCAAAATTGCAACAATTTGATTGATTCAACCCTTGATTTTCTTGGTTCTCTCTGTATGGAAGAGTAGGTAAAGTGAAAAGACAAAAGGTGATTGACCCAATACTTTCAAAAATAACCACACATATTGCTTTAACCCTTGGTTTAGTCCACACAGATCTAATTACAAAATAATGTTTGTAAGCACTTTTGAGATTCTCGTCCTGATTATATTACTAAATATACTATTTAACATTCAAGTTCCATTTCATTAGCAACATTAGGGTTTTCTAAAAAGTTCAGGTTTTTCATAATAAAAATAGTGTAATTTTTTCGCCAAATTATAATTTTGAGTAAATTTTTCTTTTATGATAATTGATAAGTCGTATACTATATAAATAATTTTAGAGTGAAAGTCGTATATGAAAGTCGTATATGATTGATATGATGTAAAATAATATAATTAAAATCTTACATAAGTATATTACTTTAATTATATTACTTTACATTGAAGTTATACAAATCGCGTACAATTTCACTTAAAATTAATTTTGATTTTAATTAAAATTGTCAGGTTATCATATAATTTTTGTTTAACGAGATGGACAAAGTCGTACTAGTAGGTATGAATTTCATGTGAAGTCTTTTTCGACCTGAAGTCATACCCAACAACTAAATTACAATATATGATTTCTCCAAATACAACTTTTATTATAAGACATTCACATTGTGTAGGACTTAATATTTTTATAAAAAAGGTAAATTACACCAAACTGTAATTTTCCAGGGAAAAAATGTACTACTTTATACAAAAACCAAAAATATAAAACAAATTATGAGGGGAAAATAAATTGCTTCGGCTTTTGCTAGCAAAATGACTAATCTGCTTTCACAAAATTGGCTACTATAGCCTTATTAACAATCTAATATTAATTGTTATATCTATTTCATTTTTAGTACCAATAGGCAATAATGTGTGGTTTGTCCAATGAAACGTGTGCAACACCAAATATTTTCGCAACATTCCATCTACTAGTTGTTGGTGTGTGCCTGAAATATTACATGTTTTGGGGCCCAAAGATGAAAAAAAAAATCTTCTTCTATAGCAAAAGCTACTAATTGCTCTTGGGTTTGATTGGTGCTCTCTTTCAAGGTTGTGAAATGGGCAACCAAACACTATTATATACTACGAAAATTTCAGCACTTTTGACCTTGCATCCACAACCAAAATTTAAAATGAAAGTTCAGTTGGCGTTAGTTTCAGGGAAATATATATGACAGTGACAGAACACTTGAAAAATATGACTGATACATTTTGAATAAAAACTCTATATGATGATGAAATAAAAGTTAAAACCATATTTGATTCTGGGTTAAAACTTGTTATAATGTTACTGATTTAAGTATTTATCTATTCACTAATTCATTTAGTTTTATTTTGTTTATAAAACATATTTTTTTATTTGAATTCTCACACAAATGAAAGGTAAAATACTTAATTTTAATGTTTGCTCTAGTGTAAGAAATTGTTATTAGAGTGGACCAACTATTTCACTTTACTAAAATGAAATATTTACAACCTGGCCAATACTTTTTTTTTACCGAGATTAATGACACAAAAGAGGGTATTTTTGTCATTTTAGGTAAAATTAAAATTTTAGGTAAAAGAATGTGATTGTATAGTGGTGCATGTTATATGGGGTTTGTCGGTGTGAGTCATTAGAATCACAAGAAAATATGAGCATTAATTGTAACTAGTTATTAAATCCCTTTGATCGAGGATTTAAATTACTGAGTATTGTGTATAGGCTAGATAATTTCTAAACTTTCTCCTCTTTTTATCTATTTATACTTTGTAAATAACTCAAAGGGTATACACATGAATAAAATACCTTATGTTTTAACATGGTATCAGAACATAATCTCGGGACCTAAATAGTCTTGAATAGATGAATGCCTCCGCTACCGAGTCCATCTTGGAAAATCTTACAGCCAAAATAGTCAACATCACAATCGCCAATCTCTGAGTCCTCAACGATACCGATTAGCATCAAGTTGGATTGTTCCAATTATGGCATGTCGTCCCAAGTGGCTGAGATGTACATCTCAGGAAAAGACAAATTGGGATATATTAACGTATCATTCCCACGATTGTCGGAAACTGATTCAACATTCCGTAAATGGCGAACTGAGAACGCCATAGTGAAAGGATGGTTGATCAACTCAATGGATCCCTCGCTAGTGGGGAATTTCATCCGCTTCCCAACAACGAAAGGAGTTTGGAACGCCATTGCTATGACATACTTTGACGAATCTAATACTTTGTAGGTTTATGACCTCCGACGAAAGGTAATTCGGATGCGGCAAAAAGGATGATCGATTGAAAAATATTACAATGATCTACAAGGGTTGCGGCATGAGATAGACTTCCAACATCCTAATCCCATGGAGTGCCCAAGAGATATGTAGAAATACAATTCTCTGTTGCAGGAGGAAAGAGTTTATATCTTTCTCGATGGATTGATGACTGACTTGATAACATTCAAAGTGGCATACTCCAACTAAAGCCATTCCCCACAATCGAGCAGGCTTACACACACGTTCGAAGGAAGGACACTCGTCAAATTGTGATGACATCTGAGGCAGAAAATATAACAAGTGGTGTTGTTTTAGGAACTAAAGGCACAAAATTTGGCCAATTGCCAACATTGGGGGCTGGAAAACACAACTCAGTCTGGAAGTTGAAGGGTCCATCCAATGGAGGAAAGTGTACATATCGTGGAAATGCAAGACACACTAGTGATACCTATTTCAAGTTACATGGGTATCCAGAGTGGTGGCATGAGCTACAAGCTAAGAAGAAAAGGACACCACTACACTTGAGGACAGCATTGGTAAAGCTGTTGAAGTCACTGTCGAGTCTCACATCTCGCTTGTTCCTATGAACAATTCCTTCATCTCAATTAAATCAGGTAACTGCAGTCAAGTTTTTTGTAGTCCTAATTCTCAGGATGCAAGTGCATGGATTATTGACTCTGGGGCAACAGACCATATGACCTTCGATCCCATGGACTTCTCCCATTCAACTCCACCACGTAGGACTTGCATTACAAATGCAAATGGAGTTGCATACCCAGTCACAAGCGCAGAGACTGTGGCATTATCACCCTATCTCTATTTATCTCACACTCTTCTTGTTCCTACATTATCTAATAAATTAATGTCTGTGAGTTAAATAACTGAAGAACTCATTGTGTAGTATTGATGTACTCTACATTTTGTGTCCTTCGGGATGTTCTCAGCAAGAAGATTATTGGGTGTGGTACTAAGAGAGGGGGACTATACTACCTAAATGATTTTAGCAAAGGAGAAGCACATCTTACACACCATCAGTTCAGTATCAAAGAACGAGAAATATGGTTGTGGCATCGTCGTTTGGGACATCCATCATTCATTTATTTAAGACATTTATTTCCAGATTTATTTTTACACTTGAAAAATGTTGAGTTTACATGTGATATTCTAAAAGCCATAAAACCTCCTATTAGATGAGTTTGAATAAAAGCAATATTGCTTTTGCTCTAATACATTATGATGTGTGGGGACCTTCCCTTAGGACTACAGTATCTGGTCGCCGTTGGTTCATAATATTTGTCAATGATTGCACACGGATGACATGGCTTTACTTAATGAAG
The DNA here is from genome assembly GCF_000499845.2 of Phaseolus vulgaris. Taxonomy (NCBI): domain Eukaryota; kingdom Viridiplantae; phylum Streptophyta; class Magnoliopsida; order Fabales; family Fabaceae; genus Phaseolus; species Phaseolus vulgaris. The sequence continues at coordinate 25,473,618 of NC_023755.2, forward strand.
ACTAAAGATGAGGAGTTTCAAATATTTCAGAATTTTCATGTCATGATTCAAAACCAAATTTCAACCAAGGTTCAAGTTCTTAGGTCATATAACGCAGGGAAGTTTGTTAACCATCGTTTCAAAGCATACTTCCAACAACATGGTCTTCTTCACGAGACCTCATGCTTACAAACTCCACAACAGAATGGCGTTGTTGAACAGAAAAATCGCCATATCTTGGAGACAGCATGTGCTCTTCTTCTTGGTACCCATGTTCCAACTCGACATTGGGTTGATGTTGTAACTATAGTTGTATACCTCCTCAACCGCATTCCCTCCAAGGTCTTGCATTTTAAAACACCTCTACAAGTAATCTCCTCTCATGTATTGATACCTAGTGTGTTAATGCTTCAACCTAGGATTTTTGAATGTGTAGTTTTTGTTCATCTTCACAAAACTTGATCCATGTGCTGTCAGGTGCTTGTTTTTTGGCTATGGACTATATAAGAAAGGCTACAAATGCTTTGACCCTACCACCAACAAAATTTATATCTCTATGGATGTGACCTTTCTAGAATTTTAACTTTTCTTTTCCCCTTTGGTATCCAATTCATATTTTTAGGGGGAGTCCATGGGTAAAGAGCTAAATTGGTACTTAGCGGCTCCATCATCACCAACTATTGAAAAGAAACAAATTGGAGAGTATGAATCCGGAGTTGAAGGAGTAATCCATAATGATGAAACCGAAATGCAACATGTAAACATAACTGAAGTTGAGAGTGAAATGGATCCTCTTCCTGATGAAGAAGTTGCTAGTGGTGATGAAGAAGTTGCCAGTGGAGTTCAAGGAAGTGAAGAGCCCTCTCTCTCCACAGTGCCTGAATCTCTCACTGAGAACAATCAGGAGGTAAGCTTTCCTATTATCTCCTCACCTACTAATGCTCCTATAAGATATGTATTACCTGTCAGGAATAACCGAGGAAAGCCACCCATTAGATAATCTTTTGATATAGAAGAAAGATAGTCCAAATACCCCATTAAAAATTATATGACTACTCAACATTTATCAAAGCCTATTCAAGCCTTCACAAAGAAATTACTCTCTTGTCATATTCCAAAGAATGTGGAAGAAGCCTTAGTTGATCCTAAGTGGGCACAAGCCATACAAGAGGAAATAGAAGCTTTACAAAAGAATAATACATGGAGGTTGATACCACTTCCTAAAGGGAAGAAGACAAAGGGGTGCAAGTGGGTGTTCTCAGTCAAATATAAAGCCGATGGATTCATTGATCGACACAAGGCAAGGCTAGTGGCTAAAGGGTTCACACAGACGTACGGTATAGATTTTACAAAAGCTTTTTCATCGGTGGCCAAACTAAATATTATTAGAGTCTTATTATCTCTTACAGTAAATTTGGATTGACCACTACTCCAGCTCGACGTGAAGAACGCTTTTCTCCATAGAGATCTTGAAGAAGAGGTTTATATGGATATCCCACTAGGCTATATGCCCTCTTCTAGAAACAAGATGGTATGTAAGTTAGAGCGGGCATATATGGATTAAAACAATCACCTCGAGCATGGTTTGGAAGGTTTAGCTCAACTATGAGAAGATATGGTTTTAACCAAAGTAATGCAAATCACACCCTATTCTTAAAATATCAGCAAGGAAAGGTGGCAACTCTAATTGTTTACGTAGATGACATGATTATTATTGGAGATGATACTGAAGAAATTTTAAGACTACAAGAGCAATTGGCAATTGAGTTTGAGATGAAGAATTTGGGTGGACTCAAGTTCTTCTTGGGAATAAAGGTGGCGAGGTCACAAAGAGGAATTTTCTTGTTTCAAAGAAAGTATGTGTTGGACCTATTGGCTGAAGTGGGCCTGTTGGACTGCAAACCACAGATACTCCAATAGTCTAAAATCACAAACTCTCACAACACACAAACCAAGTACCTATGGATAAAGGAAGATACCAAAAGTTGGTGGGAAAACTTATCTATTTGTCGCATAGCCTTGATATTGCCTATGTCGTAAGTGTGGTGAGTCAGTTTATGCATAATCCAAGTGAAGAACATAAGAATGCAGTAAAGTAAATACTGCGCTATTTAAAAGCCTCACCATGAAAGGGGTTGATGTTCTCTAAGAATAATCACTTGAATGTTGAAGGGTACACTGATGCAGATTGGGAAAAGAATGTTTTAGATAGAAAATCTACATCAGGATACTTCACATTTGTGGGAGGGAATTTAGTTACATGGAAAAGTAAAAACAAAAGGTAGTGGCTTTTTCTAGTGCTGAAGTTTAGTTAGGGGCATGACAAAAGGACTTTGTGAACTATTATGGCTCAAAAGGTTACTGATGGAGATTGGCTTTGGTCCTAGCATGAAAATGAACCTATTTTGTGACAACAAAGCTGCAATTGATATCTCATAAAACCATGTCCAACATGATCGAAAAAAGCATGTGAAAGTAGATAAACATTTCATTAAGCAAAACCTGAGGAGAAAATTATTCGATTTTCTTTTGTCAAGTCGGAATACCAGTTGGCAAATATTCTTACAAAGGCAGTGTCCGGTAATAACTTCCATGACTCCCATAACAAGTTGGGCATTAAAGACATTTATGCACCAACTTGAGGGGGAATGTTGGCGTGAGTCATTAGAATCATAAGAAAATAGGAGCATTAATTGTAAATAGCTATCAAATCCCTGTGATCAAGGATTTAAATTACTGAGTATCATGTACATGCTAGATAATTCCTAAAAATACCTTATATTTTAACAGGATTGTCAATATTTCACTTCTTTTTACTTTATAAACAAATATAACAAGGATGACAGTGTCGGTTGGGCTCTATGAGTCAACCTAATATTCCAATAGAAAAAAATACAAAATAAGTTAGTTTTGTAGTCAACTTGCATAATACTTTATTTCTTTGAATAAAACTACATGATATTAAAATTAAAGAATAACAATGATATTTTTGAAGTCAATACAATATTACGATTAATTATTGTAATTTTTTTTAATAACTTAAATAATATTTTATTTTTATGTTTTCTTATTCATAAAACATGTAACTTACATACTTCTAGATGTAGATATTAATATTAAGTACTCATGAAGTATAATAAATATATAAACCATTATTTTTAAAAGATTTTGTTTACGCAGATTAATCCAGACTAACCATTATGAATAATAAATAGGCTAGAGAAACTGGCATGCGTTCTTATGCAACACGCACCATCACTTTTCGTGAACCAAACGTGGAATGAGGAAAAAGAAAGAGTGGATCAACTTACATTGTTATTCCTAAAACATAATATAGCATAAATCAACTTTGTTTAGCTCCTTATCTCTAATCTACTTAAAAAAAAAATCTTCACTATATATCCTTACAAAAAATCCAGTTTGAAATTTCTCATTCTTTTATTCGCAAATTTAATTGCAACCTTTTACTTAATTTGTATAGTGAACTCACTTATCATATTTCTTGATTATCTTATTAACAGTAATAATATCTCATATATTATTTGATTTAGGGTTTAATATATATATATATATATATATATATATATATATATATATATATATATATATTAATAAGACGTATGCCAGTAAGTTCTAACTTTTCATTCTCATTATTCCTTTGAAGATCAGTTAGACCTGAAGGTATCTTTGCAAGTAACTCCGGAATATAAGAATTCGAAACTTTCATCCACTCACTTGGAAGTGGACAAGCATAATGTTATTCTAAAATATAGTTTTGTAGAAAAAGATAAACAAAAAAAAAAATACTTTATTTATGCTTAGAGAAATATGAAGAAGAAAAAGAAGAAGGTTAACTTGGCAAACCATGTGTAATTACAGTTCAAGCAGTTCTCAAAAGATAGCATACTGAAATAGTAAATTTCTTCCATTGCTCTTGAATTTATTCCAATCATTAGAAAAGTTGGTTGGTTAGATTGGAATTTTATTTTTTTTGATCAGCAAAGGTTAGATTGGAATTGATCCTATGTTCTTATTCAATCTCAAGTTTTGATAAAGTTAATCTTTTGAATTTAACATAATCAAGCATAATTAAAAGATGATGACAATCACAGTGAAGTAATGAAATAAAGTGATCATTTTCACAAAAAGGTCAGAAGTGGGCTTCACTTTGTTTTCATCCCAAAAGTGCACTATTGCTTGGATTCATCACTTTCCTTCTCTTTGATGTCACTTGGGTCATTTAGGTGTGTTAGGTTCAAAGTCCATCACTTCCATTCTCATTTTTCCATCCATTTTTTTTAAATAGACAAATCATCACAATGTCTTAATCACAATATAGTCTTTTTACACTATAATATTTTCACTTTATAAACAATTATTATTTTAAATATTTTTTAATTAATGGGCCACTTTCTCATCAGAAGAATTGAATTCAAATAAATATGACAGATCAAAATAAAAACTTCAGACTTTGTCTGCTGCTGCAAGCAACCGTACAATGTTACTTCTCTGTGTTATATGATCATAATATAATACTACTATAATGTTAAGCTCATAAATGAATATTATTATTATTTATTTGATTCACATTGTAAAGATGTGCATATGTTTAGGTTGAACTATTTACTCTTCTCAACAAGAGAGGATGGCAATCAAGTGGTTCTTAAATAATCATAAGTCTGACTGTACGGCACACGATGGACCACGTGTCCAGCTTAATATGGGGCCTGCCACATTTGACCCTTCCAGCCAAACTTCCTAATTCCTAAGCACTTTCTTCAATGATAAAAAATATATATTTTTTAAGATCAGTAATTAGAAACATATATGTTCAAACAAGGTAATATAATAAATGTTAAGTTTTTTTAAATATTTTATATAATTGAATGTTCAGAATTTAAATTCTAAACAGCTTATTAAATTCAAATAATTTTGGATATGTGTCACAAAAACAGGTGAAGAAAAGAAAAAGAAAAGGTTTTCAGGTCAAATGAAGAAAAAATGTAATAATAAATTAATAATTTATTTAATGTGCTCTTCATCTTTTGGCGCTTTTTTAGTGCAAATTCTATTGATATTAATATTATTTTTTGCGGCGACTTCGCCGTTTTCCGCTTTCTCTGTGTGCTTGTGTCTGCTGCACTTTTTATTTTTGTTGTTCAAAACCGTGTTAGCGACTCTGCTACACATAACACATTCTTTTCTCTGGTTTTTGTTTTTGGAATCTCGTTTAGGATCCTTTACCCTTTTGATTCCTTCTCACTTCTGGGTTTGTCTTTCTGTCTATAGCAACGCTTCCACCAAAAACGTAACTAACTGCCTTGGCTTCAGTTCACTTTTTTTTTACTGTGTGAATTGGTGAGTAGAGGCGTGATATCCAGAACATGTTTCGGTTTCCTTTTCTGCCTACCTTTTTGCTGTCAGTGTTTTGATCTGTCATCTTATGTTTCTTCAAAGTGTGTTTTGAGTCTCAACGTGGCTGCTTAACTGGATATATGCATGCTTTTTCATTCTTTCTTTTTTTCTAATTTTTGTGTACCCTTTGTTGCTGCTAAAGGGAGGGGGGAAAAAGCTTTGTGGGGTGAATGAAAGAAGAGTAAAAATGAAAAAGGGTCTTGTCATTTGATGCCTATGTGAATCTGAGTTGAGATTTCAATGGTGGTTTGGAACTTTTTGCGTGATTTTGATCTTGCTCTCATTTTCCTGTTTTGTGTTCCTTGTTAGATTGGATGGATGGAAAAGTGGATGAAGTTTCAGGATTTATGCATTTCAGATTGGTATGGAGCAGAGGATTAGGATTAGGATTGTTTTTGATATAGTGCTTTCTTTCTATTTGGGTCTTTGATGCATTTCCTGTTCCGTGTGCTAGTGGTTTTGGTGAATTTGGGTTTTGAAATTGACGTGATGGGTGGTAACCGGTGAAGTTGTTGATGATAAGTTATGCTTGATCGATTGTTTCAATATGCTGATGTCATTGTCCAACGTCCAGCATTGATTATTCTTCCTGATATTTTATTTTCTTCTTCGGAAGTTCTGAATGTTATATACTTCCGAAGACTTTTTGACAATGACTTTGAAAATTAAGAGTAAAGGCCTTCAATTGACTGGTTCAAGTTCAATGTTGTAAACCAAGCACCACGGAAATCTCTATATTAGTCTGTTATGGTGCCATATATTTGACCATGTTTAGTTGCTTGCTATGGCAGGTATATCAATGGATTGGATGATCAATAGGGAACTCTAGCGCAGAAGTGGAAAGGGGAGAGATGAAAGAGGAGTCAACTGGGCTTATCATCGGGATTTCCATAGGTGTGGTGATTGGAGTTGCTTTGGCAATTTCTGCGTTGTTCTGTATTAGATATCACCGGAAGCGGTCACAGATAGGCAATAGCAGTTCCCGGAGAGCAGCTGCCGTACCTATCCGCCAAAATGGTTTTGATTCTTGCACTATTCTATCAGACTCAACCTTGGGTCCAGAATCACCTGTGAGGTCTGGACGAAATGGCACCTCCTTCTGGCTTGAGGGCTTCAAGAAGAATAGTAACATGGTGTCAGCATCTGGAATACCAGAATATTCATACAAGTAAGTATGTTTGTTGTCTTATAGTGAGTTATCTTCATGTTCCATTCTTCTTGTTCTTAGATGATCCTTTTCTATGTTGTTCTACATTTACATGTGTTGAGACTATATGAACGAGTAATGATCAGCTGCACTTTTTCTTTCTTATATGAAATATGAAATGGTTATCTCTAATTAGACCTTAAATGTTTAGTGGTCTTTGTTCTCAGAAGAGAAACACAGTGGAGTAATGGAGTAATTAGGTTGGAGCATTTAAATATTGGAAGAGGAAACAAAGAAACGGATGGCTTTAAACTACCGTATCACAATTGTAGATGATAAAATAAAGGCTTGATTGTCTCTAAGCATTTGAATCGTGGTGTCACTTCTTCCATTCTTAAGCTTGAAAATTTGCAATTTTAGTGACTACTGCATGTTTCTTTAAGTGAAATCAAGTTAATTTGAACAAAGAACAACTTGTGTCATGTCATTTATCTCTTTCTTCTTTCTTTCTTTCTGTTAAATGTCTTTTATCTATGCTTCAGGGATTTGCAAAAGGCAACATATAATTTTACAACACTCATAGGACAAGGTGCATTTGGTCCTGTTTATAAAGCTCAGATGTCTACTGGGGAGACTGTTGCAGTTAAAGTTCTCGCAACTAATTCAAAGCAAGGGGAGAAAGAATTTCACACAGAGGTGAAGAAGGATTGATGATTTTTACTACAACCTGAAAAATAATTTTTTTTATATGTAATACCTTTGTATAATATTTTGTTCTAAACTTGATATGAATAATTGTCAACTTGGCATGTTTTCCTTTTAGATAACTTAGTTCCAATTGGTATTAACAGTTGTGATGCATTAAGTGTGATTTATTTTTCTGCTTCACTATTTTAACCTTTTATGTTCTTTCAATTTTTCTCAGGTTATGTTGTTGGGAAGGTTACATCATAGGAATCTGGTCAATTTGGTTGGGTATTGTGCGGAAAAGGGGCAACATATGCTTATATATGTGTACATGAGTAAAGGCTGCTTGGCTTCCCACTTGTACAGTAAGTTATCTGTCTATGTTTTTTGGTTAACAAACTTTTATGCCACTCATGCCACTTGCTCAATGGATTGGATCAATTAATTTTGATTCTCAACTGTTAAATTAATTGAATTGAGATTGGCTTCTGGTTTGAATTTAGTGATTAAAGTAGTAAGACTTTGGCTTAACATTATCCAATTAAATAGGACTTCATCAATTTGAGGAAAGATTCTATTTCAGCTTTACTGTATGTTCTTGCAGGTTAATGAAATCAGCATCCCCTGTAACAATCCATGATCTCATTTCCTTAGTTTTAATTAAAAATATATATAAAAACATGAAGTAGGTTCATGTGTAGACGTAAACGTATATTTTGTGTCTGAATATGCTTCATTTAGAAAGTTTGAAATTTTCTATATTCACACTCTGAAACAACTATGGAGATGTATTATTCTGTGTGGTAATGCAAACTTTTCTAGACCTGTATAAAGCAGTTATGAAAACTATCCTTTTTTGTTTTCTTTAAATGATACAAATGGCCATGTTTTGATTCTAAATGACGTGAGATAGATACGAATAGTACTTTGATACTATGTGCCTATCAATTGTTCAACATCCATCTGCAATACTGAAGCATATATACTTGTGTCTATATTCAGGTGAAGAGAATGGAACTCTGGGTTGGGAATTGAGGATTCATATAGCTTTAGACGTAGCAAGAGGAATAGAGTATCTTCATGATGGGGTAAGTTTCCTTGTGATTTGCTCTAAGAGAATTCTGCTTTCTCTATATAGGTATATGATAATCATAGTTGTCATCACTTCAGGCAGTACCTCCTGTAATCCATCGAGATATCAAATCTTCCAATATTCTCTTGGACCAGTCCATGCGAGCCAGGGTATGCCATTGCTATTTCTTTGTGAGTTAGTTTTTGTTAGGATGCTTCTCGTGCTGTTGTTGTTGTTGATGATGTTGAATCAAACAGGTTGCTGATTTTGGACTCTCAAGAGTAGAGATGGTGGATAAACATGCAGCAATTCGGGGTACCTTTGGGTATCTTGATCCTGAGTATATATCTTCAGGAACATTCACCAAAAAAAGTGATGTATATAGTTTTGGGGTTTTGCTCTTTGAACTTATAGCGGGCAGAAATCCTCAGCAGGGTCTAATGGAATATGTTGAGCTTGTAAGATCTCTCTCCTTCTCTACCTATGATCCCTACTGAAGATAATGGAATATAGTAGAAAATCAAAACAAGTCATTGCCAAGCATGTGTTTGAAGACTCTATGTGATGATGACATGAAATAGTCCTATAAAAATGCTTTGTTTTTTTTTTTTTTGTTTTTTTAACTCTGATGATGGTGTTAATGAATGATCAGGCAGCAATGAACAGTGAGGGGAAAGTTGGTTGGGAGGAGATAGTTGATTCAAGGCTTGAGGGTAAATGTGAGTTTGAAGAGGTGAATGAAGTGGCAGCCCTTGCCTACAAATGCATCAACCGTGTCCCAAAGAAGCGCCCTTCCATGAGGGACATTGTGCAAGTGTTCACACGAATCCTCAAGTCAAGGCACCAAAGGAATCACCATCACAAGAACTCCCTCTCAGCCACAGCTGATGAAGTTTCCATTGATGTTGATCACCTAGAAACCAACACTTCTCTCCCTCAACACACAAGAGAAGAATCTATAGATAGTACACCTGACATCTATGATTTGTAGAAGATGGTTTTGCATTTAGTTCAGTTTTTTTATTACATTGAATTTTTTTCCATTTGCCTTTAGATCTTATGTGGCCAGTGATTTGATGATGCCAGACATCATCTTCTGCATTTTTTGTTTCTGTTTCTCTTCTTTTTTGTTTATTTCTCCTACCTCTGTTCTGTTTTCTCACAGAAATCACACTCAAAATTTGTATATTAACATCCTTCATGTTATAATTACTTCATCTTGCAACCAAACAGGTTAATTTTCAACAATAGTTAACAATTTACAATAATTTATAGTTATATATAGAATGTTTTTATTCGGTATGTATAAATCATTTTTCATTCTCATAATCTTCTTAATAATGTTTTAAATTCATGATAGAAGTAGCAATGAGAGAGAAAATAATAGAAAAAAATTATCACTCTATAAAAGATAACTGTATATATGCATTTTATTTATTTTTTGAAAATTGTAATTAATACCAAATAGGTATAATAAATAAAGCCACAAAATAAGAATACATATATTTTTATTTAATATGTTAAAGATTTAAAATAATATTAACAGTCAATTTTAACTTACTAAAATAAAATAACGTGATGTGAACATATCCATTTAGAATAGGTTTGACAATCATACATCTCTAAATCACATACTATTATTACTAAACATAGTTAATTATATATGTAAACATTTTTAATTTTATTTTATTATTTAGTTATTATTAAATATTTCAGTAACATGATATTATTAACCTCTTGCAAGACCAAATTAATCAACTTTAAGTATTTAAATAACCTCAAGACACTATTAATCACATATTCAGCATTTTTAATCATACCATATGTAACTAATCACATGACAATTACAAAAAAAAAATAATAATAATAATATATATATATATATATATAATGACCTCGTGATTAAAAAATTATTACTATTAAATATTTCAATGACATTTTAAACTCTAATAACCGTATATAAATTGTTTTGACAAAATTAGTTTCTAATTAATAAGTTACATCATAACTGATAAGTCAGCTCATAACAGATTATTAATTTATAATTTTGAAATGATAAGTTGGATAATTGAATTAAAACTGTTTGATAAACTAGTTCATAAATATAAAATAACTAGTACATTGACATGTGAAACGCACAGGAAGTTTTAGAACATTTTATATATATAAATATTTATATTATAATTAAAATATATTTTTTTATATAAAAATTATAAAATTGAGCAAATGAAATTAAATATAATACACTAAATATTAAACATAAATTTACTTAATTTTGCATATTAAAAAATTTAATATAAAATTTAGAAGGTTAGTAGTCTACAAATTAATTATAAATAAAAATAATAACTTTTTTTCATAAAAAAATACATTACAATATAATATAGTCATTTGAACAAATTTACTTTATATAATAATTATCTAATAATAATTATCTATGTTTCTAATTAATAAGTTACATCATAACTGATATGATAAGTCAGCTCATAACTGATAAGTTCCTAATTTATAATTTTGAAATGATAAATTTGATAATTGAATTAAAACTGTTTGATAAACTAGTTGATAAATATAAAATAACTTGACATGTGAAACGCACAGGAAGTTTTAGAATATTTTATATATATAAATATTAATATTATAATTAAAATATATGTTTTTTTATATGAAAATTATAAAATTGTGCAAATGAAATTAAATATAATACACTAAATATTGAGCATAAATTTACCTAGTTTTGCATATTAAAGAATTTAATATAACTTATCATAAATTTAGAAGGTTAGTAGTCCACAAATTAATTATAAGTAAAAATGATAAATTTTTGCCGTAACAAATACATTACAATACAGTCATTTGAACAAATTTACATTATATAATAATTATCTAATATTACGTTGTCATAAGATATTTACGGTGAAAATGAAGTACTCTTCACCAACTTCATGTTATAAGTTAATCTGCAAAAATCTCTCAGAATAATTATTGCAATTAAAAAATAATTCATTATATTATATCAAGTATAGTTATAGTAAAAGTAAATGTGTGTTCATAAACATATTGTAAGCGAAAATCATATTAAATTATGAAGTCACCTTTTGTCATATAAAATAAAATGTAATATAATACAAATAAAATATGATGAAATATAAATACAATAAAATACTATTTATATAAATAACTAAATATCTTAAAAACCATAAAAAAAAACATAAACATATATGCTTTAGCAGGTCTCTAAAAAGAACAATCAACTTAATACTTCAATGACTAATAAATAATAAACAATATATAAAGAATAAAATGAATATAAGCATTCCATAATATTAACACAAAATATATAAAATAAAAAATATGATCAAAGATTTTTAAGAAAGAATAAATATGTTTGATCTTTCGTAAGCACAGGTAATTGTTATCCTAAGAGAATAATAAAAGAAATGATCCAGGATAGCTTAAATGGTGAATAAAAGTAAGTAACAAAACCCTTATATGAGAAGAAGGATTCTGGTATCACATTCAAAGATAATCTTGTCTCCTTCACGGAAAGAATGAAGACGACAGAAATTCTTCTGCCCGTTGCCAAGTTTAATGCGTCTAGAAGGAAACTTTCCTTTCAACACCTTGCATTCCACCTCCATTAGTAGACCATGGAGAGTAACCTTATTGAATCTCCCTTGGCGAATATATTATGCAAATGGAGCAAGAAGATCCTACTACAATATCGAAATAATAAGTAAAAAGAAATGAAGTAGAATATAATATAGGGCATTTTAAAAGAAACGAATGCTATACTAATCAGATAACTGGTTTGACTTTGATTCTTAATCGAGACAAATTTATGGAAAGATGGTCAAAGGGACCAATGGTTAAGGGTTCCTTCCCTTCAATTTCCTCCAAATAACAATTTACTTCACTTTCAGGGTGTTGGGTATGAAGCCAGGACCAATTGAGTTGGGCTGACTAGACACCATGTTTAGTGAGTGGGCTTAATCATTGTGTCCCCTTTATAATTTCTATTTAAAGAGATCATTGTACTTGTAATTGGTGTGTAACATGACAAAAATGAAACTTAATAGTTGCCCGTGTGGATGTAGGTTGTAGTTGGCGACTGAACCACGTTAAATTCTGTGTTGTTTATTTTCTACAGTTGATTCGTGATTATGTGTGTTGCTTTCGCGTGCACTTTTCCCATCAAGTGGCATCAGAGCTTGGTTCGATTACACACTAGAGATCCGATCAGCATAAATTAATCAACAAGACGTGAAAATTGCGGTTGCAGTAGCATCCCAAAGCTAAGGTTTCGCATGAGTGGCATCCCAAAGCTAGGGTTTCACAGAGAAGGCAGAGGTGTCCCAAAGCTAGGGTTTCGCAGAGGCGGCGACAGTGTCCTAAAGCTATAGTTTCGCAGAGGCGGCAGCAGCGTCCCAAAGGCTTAGGGTTTCACAGCGGTGCAAGGAGGAGGCTCCCAAATCTGATTCATGGCGACTTGCGATGTTGTGCAGGTGGCTTGCTTGCAGTAGGGTCGTGAGTGAGTAGCGCGGCGATGCTAGGGCTTGTAGGTGCGGCGACGGAGCGCAGATCTGTTTGACCAGCAGGGGTGGCGACGGTGCATAGGTCCAGTCTCTTGGTTCAACCATTGCGGCGGAGTGTTAGTGCAGTAGGGAGTGCGACTAGATCGCGTTTCGTGGCGAACAAATGCATGTGCTTGCGGTGAGCGAGACGGCACGGAGGTGCAGTGCGATGGCAGTGACGGAAGACGCAGGGTGACGCGTGCATTTTTCTATTGGTGCAACAATCATGGTGCAGTGCTAGGCATGGGGTGTGGCTGTTTTTTTTTTTTGTTGTGGCACGAAGGAAGATAGTTCAGTTACTAAGCACATCAATAAAACGAATTCGATCTTAGCCAGACTTATCTTAGTGGGCATTAAGTTCGATGATGAAGTTCAAGCTTACTACTGCTATTGTCTTTGCCTGACAGTTGGTCCGGAACGGTTACAGCAATTACAAGTTCAGCGAGATCTAATGGATTCACTTTTGAGAAGATTCGTGATCTCATTCTTGGCGAGGATATCCGAAGAAGGAGTTCTGGGAAATTATCTAGTGAATCGCTATATGTCATCAGAGGTAAGAAAAATATCAGAGATAGTGGGAGCAAGAACAAAAGAATGAGTCAGTGAAAGACTCGGGATTGCTCAAGTATAACATGTTGGAACTGCAAGGAGGTGGGGCATTTCAGGAATCAATTCCCAAATGATAAACAAGTCAACATTGCAAAAGACTTCGCGGACGAGGACCTTTTAGTCTGTTGTGCGGATAACAGTGTGGATTCCTGGGTCATGGATTCTGGTGCTAAGCATTGCAGAATCTAGTTATCGGGGACTTGGGAAAGGTAAGAGTAGCACACAACAGAACTCTTGATGTTACGGGCATGGGTAACATAGTGTTGAAGACACCAGTTGGTTTCTAGACTTTGAAGAATGTTAGAGTTGTTCCAAGCTTGACGAAAAGTTTGATTTTTGTTAGGCAGTTGGACGAACAGGGACATGAAGTGAAGTTCGGAAATCAGCAGTGGAAGGTCGTCAAGGGAAATCTTGTCATGGCCCGCGGAAGAAAGAGAGATTTTTTGTATAAGGTCGGATTACCGTCTGAGGGAGTGACCATCCCAGTTCAGAAGATAAACAAAGTCCGGTTCACAGAATCTCGTGGGCAGAAGAGGGTTGTCTTTACAAGAGAGAAACTTAGAGCCACAGGTCAGATTCAGGATGAACGAGCATGGAAAGGTTCAGGTAGACCAATCAGAGGTACTTATGACAGTGGGAGCACAGGTCGTGCTTCAGTTGATGTTCCTAAACGACAGTAGGTTAGGAGAACCAGTGTTTCAACTGTTGAAACATCTCCAGAAAAATTCTTGTTGAGTATGGTGTATGTTTGTTCTCAGGCTATTCCAGGATCTGACAGTTCCTATAAGTGGGAGACTGTAGGAACAAAGAACGGGTCAGTGATTGACGTGTTGAAACTCAGGGGAGTTTTAACGAAGTCTTCAAAATGATTAAGAAGGTTGGTGGCATCTAGAAGTGGAACATTGAGTTTCGTCGACAAATTACAGAAGTACATGTACACAGTTGAAGCGCAGGTGAACATTGTTTCGTGGCTTCAAGTGGGAGATTGTTGGGTATGAAGCCAGAACCAATTGGGTTGGGTTGACTAGACACCATGTTTAGTGAGTGGGTTGTCCCCTTTGTATTTTATATTTAAAGAGATCATTGTACTTGTAATTGGTGTGCAACATGACAGAAATGAAAACCTGATAGTTGTCAGTGTGGATGTAGGTTGCAGTTGGCGACCGAACCACGTTAAATTCTGTGTTGTTTATTTTCTGTAGTTGATTCGTGATTATGTGTGTTGCTTACACGTGCATTTTTTCCATCACAGGGATGCCCATATAAACAGTTGTATGGAAAGCGTTCTGACCCACGTAACGAAATAACATATAGTGGTCATCTGTGAAGCCATAAAAATCAATTAAACTCCACCATCCACGCAACATTTCTGGCGACAATAAATTTTCATTATACTGCACTATATGGACGTTCCCTGCTGAATCTGCAAGCGAGCACTCCTCTCCAAGTTCTTTTTGAAAGTCAATGACGAAAGCACGATCAACATAACCAAGCTATTAATTTTAAAATAAAGAATAAAAAGTCAGGAAATGAAGAAACTGTTTAAGAGGACAAATTTAAGAAAAAAAGAAAAATATACATACTTCACCACGACTGTTCATGGACCAAAAGACTCCTCTTGTTTCAAGTTTAATGATTTCTTCAGCACTGGGCCCCATTAAATGAATAATGGAGAAAACACCAAGAAATAAGTAAGAAAGAAAGTGAATAACAAAGAAAGCACCAAGAAAGAAGTAGGAGAGAAGAAGATTTTATAGAAGAACAAAGAAGAAAAGAGTACGATTGGGGATAATAAAAAACCGCACAATGTTATGACCTTTGGTGTAACTATTTATAACATATTTTATGACCTTTGATTTGTTCATTGCAACAAAGATCAGTTTGTTTCATTTCAAGTACAACATTAATTAATATTAAAAATAACAATTAAACTAAAATTACATTTATTTAACAATAATTATACCCACCAAACAATTAACATGTAGATAAAACATGTAAATAGTTGTAAATCATATATAAAATATTTTAAGTTTCAATATTTACAATAATGTAAAAAAAAAAATTGATATATGTACATTATGTCATATAATTACTTAAATATAATATATATATATATAATATTTATAATATTGAATTTTAATAAAAATTTAAATTTAAATAATATTGAAATTGAATTAAATTTCAATTGTGTAAAAAATATTTTAGGAATCCGAAATTTAAATTATTAATGTTTAATATTGAAATGAAATGATTATCTAAATTTACTAAATCGGATAGGAAGAGGAATGAATATTTTGAAAATCGTGTAAGAGAAACCACATCAGCCATGTGTATCTGAACAAAAAAAATCAAGTAGGTGACAGTGAATTAAAAAAGAACAAATTAAGGAGGTCACTCTGTATATGAAAAAAAGAACAAAATAAATTTTCGAATTGATTGCTATGAGATGTATATGTATCAATAAACAAAACCTTAAAATATTTATTTATTTGTTTTATTTAATAAATATTTTGGAATAATGATTTTGTCAATTTATAATTTTGAAATGATAAATTAGATAATTGAATTAAATCTGTTTGATCATAAATATAAAATAAATGAAATTTGTGTTTCTAAGAAAAATATATCACAATTATAATTTTAGATACTTTTAAATAATTGCATTCTTATTTAAATTAAATTAATTAATATAATAAATTTTTGTTAAATAAATTTTTATTTATTTTTCATAATTTTTGTTGTGTCTAATTTTTACATAACGTTGAATCACTTTAATTTGATATGCATAAAAAATAAAAAATAACTCAGCAAGTATTAAAAAATTGAAATAATTGATTTTATATATAAAATTGAGATAGATAATTATATGTAAAACGAAATTAAAAACAAAAAAAAATATTAAAATATAAAAAATAATTAAGTAACTATATATTAGTCAAAATAGCTTATAATTTATAAGGTAAAAGCTATTCAAATAGTTGTTTGAAAATATCTGTCTAACTATAATTTTTGTCAAATTATTTTATTAACTAGTTAAATGAACTATTAGAGGAATAGATAACTGTGTCTACTAAAAAATAACAACAGCAATTTAAAAACTAATTTTAAGAAAGAAAAATGAAAAGAGAAAGAATAGGGTCGCTACAAATGGGCCAAGATTTGGGCTTAGTAAATGGTCCATATGAAACCAATGGACACGTCGTCGTTTCGCTTGTCCATTTTAGCCTCTCACCACCACTTTCTATTCTTCTCATTCTAGCATCCTTTTATCCAAAACCATTACTATCAGAGCAGAAAGAAGAAGAGGTTGCAGCAACAATGGTAGCCATTGCTGCTCTTCAGACCTCAATGACCGGTCTCTCACTCTCCTCCAACTCTTTCTTAGGCCAGCGCTTTTCCCCCATCACGTTCCCCTCCCTTCTTCCGGTATGCACTTTTCTCTCCACTCATCACTCTTTTCCCAATTTTTTTTTTTTAATTTTTCTTTCAATTCAAGTTTCAGTTTTGTCCACCCCGCGTGATTTCTTTCTCCCAATAACCAAATGGGTATTCTTCTTTTTAACAATTCAAGAGAATTAACAATTCAAGTTTTTCTCTTTTTTTCTTCCATTTTTTAAGTCTTCCATTGTAAATATGGTGATGTTGTTATTTATTAGAGCATGTTTATTCATTAAAATGACTACCTATTTGACATGAATCTTCCATTGGAACATAGTTGGTACCTCTGGGAATAAATATAACTAAGCCCTTGTGGGTAGGGGAAAACTGAATCAATTAGTATGCGTACATTTTCTGATTGAAGCTATTTAATTGGACTTTGAACCCTGAAAAAATGAATAATTATGCTCCATAGCCTCAAAGTACTGATGCTTGAAAATTTGAGATTGGAATTCAAACCTGGTTTTCACTGTTCACTAATCACCTATCCCAAAGCATGTTCTCATTCCTTATAGTGGAAAGCCCAGTAATTCCAGCTGTACCCAGTTCATTTGCCTGGTGCTTGTCTATGTGGTACTCTTGAAGTTAGGAATTGGCCCGGCAAATTTTTCAGTTGAAGTTGTTGCCTCGTTAGGCTGAAGAAACATATTCTACAGATGTCGATAATATACTAAAACTTTAATTTCGTTGTAGCTCTTTTTAACTTTGGATTAGTTGTTGTACAGTTGAGGAGTTTTACGAACACATTCTTACTAATACACACTTTACTATTGGTTTAAATTTATTGAAACTACACAATCAGTAGAATGAAAAGTGAGACCTGTCAAAAATTATGATTTCCAATAAATTTCAGTCTATAATAGACTGTTAAAAAAAGTATGTTTGAGAATATGTTGTTAGCATTTCTCTTTAGTCTTTACAAGTTTATTAACTTTACTTGTCCACTATACTAGCTTTCACAAACTTTGGCCCTGTAGAAAACAATTGCGTGTCATCTTTTAATGAATATTGTGTTCTACTTAGTTTGTATTTGGCTCTAATTATTTGCATATTTTTGTAAGTGATTGTTTCTCCAAACTTTGTATCCAATTTATTATCTCAATGTCTCCAGCAAATCTACCGTGAATTTTCTTATTAATATTATCTTTTTAGAAACTGTCTGGAATACCTGCAAATTTTTAGATTCTTTTAATTTCTTTTGCTCATCATTTTGTTGCAACTTCAAGAGTGCTCATAAAAATAACAACTACTACAATATTTTGTCAGACAAATGAATTAATGGCTTTTAACGATAAAATAAATCAAGTTTGTAACTAAATTTCATAATTCCATCAAGAGTTTTGTAGACTGACTTGATAATTGTTTATATTTATGTATGCAGGGTAAGTCAACAGAGAAGCAATGTCCCATTGTAATGAAGGTTGGTATCAGACTTGGCGTATGCACGACCAATGATTATTCTTTTCAAATTTTCTTAAGCTCAATCAAAATGGACTAAGAACAGTGCATGTGCAGTCATTTGCAGATCATTATTTGTTGATGCTTGTCTTTACAATGAGGAAATTGAAACTAAGCAAATCACAAAGTTTCACTAATATGATATGAGTGTAGCTATCTTTAATAATTATTCTCTTGTGTTGTATGTTTTGCTTCTGCTCTGGCAGCTTAAACGATGGGAACGAAAGAAGTGTAAACCAAACAGCCTTCCTATCTTGCACAAAATGCATGTTAAACTTGGAGATACGGTGCAAATCATAACTGGAAGTGACAGGGGTAAAGTTGGGGAGATTACTAGACTCTTCAAGCATAACAGCACAATAATAGTGAAAGATTTAAATTTGAAGACAAAGCATGTGAAGAGTAAAGAAGAGGGGGAACCGGGGCAAATTATTAAGGTTCTCCTCATTTCCTTGATTCATTTTTATAAATTCTTTTCCACTTCTGAAGCTTCTTCAAGAAATGGAAGTAACGTTTGTTTTTCCCATAGAAAGTATGGATAATTGGATATACTAATAGTTTGACATGTCGTTCATTGATTATTATAGGCATGTTTGGATACAAGCTAGAAGTGCTTATGAGAGTTTCTCTATTATAAATATAGAGCTTTTTTCAATAGAAAGCTCGCAAGCATTTCTAGCTTTGTATACAAAAAATAATACATATAAAAAATTGTTCATTGGTGTGTATATTCAGGGACTAATACTTTTGAGAAACATTTTTTTTTCTAATTCCAGATTGAAGGTCCTATCCACAGCTCAAATGTGATGCTGTACTCCAAAGATCAGAATGTAGCAAGCCGTGTGGGGCATAAAGTCCTTGATAATGGTAAAAGAGTCCGGTACCTTATAAAAACTGGAGAAATAATTGATAGTGCAGAGAATTGGAAGAAACTGAAGGATGAGACTACTAAGAAACCTGAAGAAGCTGCTGCTGCTGCCTAGTTTTTCTTGTGTAGTTCATTCATTCACTAGCAGTGTAACTCTAGCTGTACTTGTTGTGCTCAGTTTTTCATTTCATCATCTGATGTATATTTTGGTCTGTCTGTTGATCTCCATATACTAAAACCAGGGTGATTAAATTTGTCTATTGGTTTGTCACTTTGAGCAAAGTGAATCTTTTTGAAAAGAAAGTGTTCATGAAAGTGAGAATGGCTATTTCTTCTGAGTAACTCTGCTCAATTCAACCAGGTATTTTGGTAATGCAGAATAGTCGGGAGGGTATTTGGTAATTCACAAAAATATAGATAGTAGCAGAACAAAATTTTAAAACTCTTTTTAGTAGCATATATGTTATCTAAAAGCTAAAACTAAGCTTCTGCAATTTTTGAAATTATTTTTATTCAAAATGCTATTAGCGGTATTTTAATAATTGTGTTGTGGCCCAGAAAATTGTTTTTGGGTAGATAATAGCCTTAAGTGGTGTGTCTCATAATGGTGTGTCTCATAATTCTCAAATGGCAATTACTTTTCTAGAACGCCATTCTGAATTGTAAAACTAAATGGCACTTCAAAACTGAATATTATTGGATTCAAAAGAGTATATATATGTACATGTCAAACAGCAAAAACACAGATGACAAATAGAAAAACAAAAGTCCAAATGAAAGGCCCAAATAAAGAGTACAGTTATTTTATCCGCCTCCCTCGAGCTGGGAATATATGTTTCTCATTCCCAGCTTGGATTGGAGCTTTCAAAAGAGTATATATATGTACATGTCAAACAGCAAAAACACAGATGACAAATAGAAAAACAAAAGCCCAAATGAAAGGCCCAAATAAAGAGTACAGTTATTTTATCCGCCTCCCTCGAGCTGGGAATATATGTTTCTCATTCCCAGCTTGGATTGGAGCTCTTTGTATACTGTTGGAGCAAGGGGTTTGGTAAGGATATTCGCAATCTGCATAGAAGAAGAAATAGGAAGCAACTTGAGAAGCCCAGCGGTGATCTTGTTTCGGACGATGTGACAGTCAATTTCGATGTGCTTGGTACGCTCATGAAACACTTGATTTGAGGCAATGTGTATTGCAGATTGGTTATCACAGTAGATGGTTGCTGGTTGAATATAGGGAAGTCCAAGGTCTTGCAGGATATAGGTTAGCCATTGAATTTCGCAGGTGGTTGTGGTTAATGCTCTATATTCGGCTTCAGAAGAACTCTTGGAAAGGGTTTATTGTTTCTTAGATTTCCATGAGACAAGAGAATCACCCAAGAAAATGGAGTAACCGGTTACAGATTTTCGGGTTTCAGGACAGGTAGCCCAATTCGAATCACTGAAACCGCGAAGTTGGAGAGTGTTGTTGCTGGGAAAGAAGATTATGTTGCCAGGGTTGCCTTTCAAGTACCAAAGAAGACGAAAAGCAGCTTGTTGATGAAGGTTGGTAGGAGAGGAAATAAATTGGCTGAGGTTGTTGAACATAAAGACAATGTCAGGTCGTGTGTTTGTAAGATATATGAGCTTGCCAATTAGTCTTCTATATGCAGAGGTTTCAATGTCAGTGAGTTGTGTGCCAGTGGAGGAGGAAACCCGAGATGAGTGAACCATGGGTGTTCATTTAAAGAAGCACATGAACTTACCTCACTTGAGCTACAAGATTCATTATCATCTTCTGCAATCAAACAGATGTTTGTTTTCTCATCTTCACTTGATGAAGAACTTGATGATGATACTTCATTTTCATCCCAAGCTATGTAGGCTCTCTTTGTCTTGTTCTTCTTTTCCTTGTTGCTAGACTTCTTCTCCTTGGTTTTGTTTGGGCAATCTGTCTTTATGTGACCTTGCTCACCACAACCAAAACAGGTATAGTTAATTGAATTAAAATCATTAGATTTCTTGTTTCCATACCTATCTTTGTTGTTGTCCTTATTGCGGTTCCTTTTCAAGAATTTGCTGAACTTTCTTGACAGCAAGCTAAGGTTTTCCTCATCACTATCATCACTGGATTCTTGTTTGCCTTTGTGCTTGGAAGCTTTTAAGGCTATGCTCCTTACATGCTTGTCTTCCCTTTCTTGAACATTGAGCCGATTCATCTCTAACTCATGTTCCCTAAGCTTGCCAAACAAAGAAGCCATACTCAAGGATGTTAGATCTTTAGATTCGGATATAGCAGTTACCTTGGGTTGCCATGCTCTATCAAGACATTTCAAGATCTTGATGTTTAGCTCTTCCTTTTCAAAGGTCTTGTCAAGGCTCATGAGATGATTGATGATGTGCGTGAATCTTTTCTGCACCTCAGCAATTGTTTCACCTTTGAGCATTCTGAACATCTCATACTCTTGGATTAGAGTATGCTTCCTAGCTCTCTTCACCTCATTTGTACCATCATGAGTTACCTCCAAGGTGTCCCACATTTCTTTTGATGATTTGCATTGAGAGACCTTGAAAAACTCATCTGAATTTAAAGCAGAGGTTATTATATTTTTGGCAATGCAATCGAATTTGGCCTTCTTCCTTTCTGAATCAGTCCATTGAGACCAAGGCTTTTCAATGAAAGATCCATCTTTTTCAAACTTTGGGACAAAAGGACCATTTTCAATTGCATCCCAAATTCCTTTGTCAAGTGATTCCATAAAGATTTTCATTCTCACTTTCCAAGATTGGTAGTTTAAACCACAAAACAGAGGTGGTCTGTTGATTGAAGCACCTTCCCCAAAAGGTAGTCTATCAGCCATTAAAAAAAAAATTTAGGATCACACTTGAATAAATTTCAAAAACCAAGCTCTTGATGCCAATTGTTAAAATGGATGGCTTTAAACTAGAGGGGGGGGCGAATTGTTTAAAGAGGATTTTCGCAAACTTTTAAGTCAAGAATGAAATTTCTTCAAGAAACAAATGATAAGAAATTCAATTTGCCAAAACACAAAGCAAAAACAACAGCACCAGAAAAACAATCGGTTGTTTCGCAGAAACAATCGGTTGTTTATACCAGTTTGCAAATATTAAAAATGAATTTAAAGAGATTAAGGAGAGAGAGAATGCACACAGATGTTTATACTGGTTCACTCTAAACCCAGAGCTACTTCCAGTCTTCTCAGAAACCACTAAGGAAATCCACTAAGCAATCAAACCTAGATCACTTACAACACAACCAAGAAAGTGTGACCTTGATCCCCTCAAGACACACACTTCTCTTGGCCAACACACCAACACTAAGAATGTTGATCTTGATCCCCTCAAGAACACACAACACTTCTCAGCAAACACACAAAGATTCTTGTTCAACATATACAAGGATTACACTTGTTACAGAAGCAATTCTGAAATCAATACAAGCAGAAATCATATCTCACATTCTTTGATCAATCTCAATCTCTAAGCAATCTCAACTTTATAAAATCAGAATCTCATAAAACTCTTTAACCCAAATCTGTTTTTCTGTTTTATATCAAAGTTGTTGTTTGTTATCAAATCTTAACAAACTATTCATTGCATTTAAAGATTGGTGAAAGCATTAAAAACTGGAGCGTAAACAGTTAGAAAATCATTTAATGCTCAGTCAAAGCACAAACCATTTTTCTGTTATGGTACCAAAACAAACAATCGGTTGTTTCCTCGAATCAATCGGTTGTTCTGGTTTTAACAGCTCAACCATTTGAAAAACAATTTTCAACCTTTTCTAAAAACACCTAAGTATAAAACAATCGGTTGTTTCGACAAAACAATCGGTTGTTTTTCACTTAGTTTGAAAAACACTTTTCTTTTAAAAATATTGAGAATGCCTATGCTTTGGATTCAATCAAGAGTGGATTACATAAACAATCTACCCAAATCCTATCTAAGACAGCTCAGCAACAGCAAGCATAGCCTAGCCTTCAACATCCTTCAAAGGGTTTGGATTCTTCAAAGCTTGAACACCACTTGGTTCAACAACTTCAACAAAGAACCATGAGTGTAGAGGAATATAGGCAAAAAATGGAACTATATATGATGAGAGCTTCCATTAGGGAATCTGAATCCACTACCATAGCAAGATTTCTAAGTGGGCTTAATCTTGAGATTAGAGATAGAGTTGAACTCATACCCTACCAAGACTTGAATGATTTGGTTCAACTATGTATCAAGGTTGAACAACAAAATTTAAGGAAAACTTCAAGTCGTAAGGAAGGTTCATACTCTAACTCCTATCCAAGAAGAGAATTTAAAAGGGAGGAGAGTACACCTAAAGAAAAACCAAGAGAGACTCCCAAAAGTGTAGGAAAAGATATGCTCATTCCTCCCATTCGCACTAGGGATGTTAAGTGTTTTAAATGTTTTGGAAGAGGTCATGTGCAAGCTCAATGCCCAAATCAAAGAACTTTGTTTTTAAGGGGGGTAGATGAGTATAGTAGTTGTGATGATGCACCTAGTGGGAAAGAAGAGGAGGAGAATAACGAGAGAGTATATCCTTATGAGGGGGAGTTAATGATGATTAGGAGGACCCTCAACAACCAAACTAGCGTGAACTTAGAAACACAAAGAGATAACATCTTTAATACAAGATGCAAAGTTTTTGAAAAAATATGTTCTCTCATTGTGGATGGCTCTTGCTGCAATTGTTGTAGCACTAGGATGGTTGAAAAGCTAAATCTACAAGTAGTCCCTCATCCAAAACCTTACAAACTTCAATGGATTAATGAAGATGGGGAACTAACTGTAGACAAGCAAGTGAAAGTCGAGTTTTTTTCTGGGTAACTACAAAGATAATGTTTTATGTGATGTAGTTCCCATGGAGGCTTGCCACATATTATTGGGTAGACCTTGGCAATTTGACAAGAAAACCATGCACAATGGTCTAACCAACGAGATTACCTTCACCCATAATGAAAAGAAGTTTATACTCAATCCTTTACCACATTCACAAGTGGTAAGAGATCAAGTACAAATGAAACAAAAGAGGGATGAAGAGGAAAAAAATTCAAATTAGAAAAAGAGAGAATCCTTAGGGAGCAAAAGGCGTGGGAGAAGAGTGTTCCTTCCCACAAGGTCATTCAACAAGACAAGACGTTTGAAAATACCTGAAAATATGCTTCTTGTTGAACAACCTCAAAGCCTTATCTTTTGTAAAGGAACACTTACATGCACTGCCACAAATCTTGAGACTTTGACTCTACCTCCTCAAGTAAAAGAGTTTTACAAGAATTTGATGATATATTCTCTAAGGAAGGCCCCATAGGACTTCCTTCTTTTAGAGGTATAGAACATCAAATTGATTTAGTTCCGGGGGCTAGTCTACCTAATAGACCAGCCTATAGAACTAATCTTGAGGAAATTAAGGAGATAGAATCTTAAGTACAAGATTTGTTGGAGAAGGATTGGGTTCAAAAGAGCTTAAGCCCTTGTGTTGTACTGTCTTGTTGGTGCCAAAAAAAGATGGAAAGTGGAGAATGTGCTACGATTGTAGGGCCATCAATAATATCACCATCAAGTATTAGGCATCCAATCCCAAGACTAGACGATATGCTTGATGAATTACATGGGTCCATCATATTTTCCAAAATTGATCTTAAAAGTGGATATCACCAAATTAGAATCAAAGAGGGTGATGAATGGAAAACCGCTTTTAAAACCAAATTTGGACTATATGAGTGGTTGGTGATGCCTTTTGGTCTCACTAATGCACCTAGTACTTTCATGAGGCTCATGAATCATGTGTTGAGAGATTGCATAGGTAAATATGTAGTAGTTTACTTTGATGATATCCTAGTTTATAGCCAAAGCCTAGACGACCACTTAAGACACCTTAGGGAAGTTCTCTTAGTGCTTAGGATTAATAGTTTATTTGCTAATAGTGATAAGTGTACCTTTTATGTTGATAGTGTAGTGTTTTTAGGTTTTGTAGTTAACAAAAATGGGGTGCATGTTGACCTCGAGAAAATCAAAGTCATCCAAGAATGGCCAACCCCACAAAATGTAGGAGATGTTAGGAGTTGTCATGGCTTGGCTAGCTTTTATAGACGTTTTGTGCCTAACTTCTCAAGTCTAGCTTCACCACTCAATGAGTTAGTGAAGAAAGACACTCCATTTTTTCTTGGACCGAGAAGCATGAACAAGCCTTCAAGAGGCTAAAAGCTCAACTCACTAATGCACCCATTCTAGCTTTACCAATTTTTGCCAAAACTTTTGAGCTAGAGTGTGATGCATCGGGAGTTGGTATAGGTGCGGTTTTGTTACAAGGAGGACATCCAAATGCTTATTTTAGTGAAAAACTTCATGGAGCCACCCTTAACTACCCTACCTATGACAAAGAGCTCTATGCACTTGTGAGGGCCTTAAAGACTTGGGAACACTATCTAGTTTCTAAAGAATTTGTCATACATAGTGATCATGAGTCTTTGAAATATTTGAAAGGGATTTCTTCAACAATTTCCTTATGTCATCAAATACAAGAAGGGTAGCACAAACATAGTAGTTGATGCTCTCTCAAGGAGACATGTGCTCTTTTCAAAACTTGGAGCCCAAATTCTTGGATTTGACAACATAAGAGACCTTTACCAAGAAGACCGAGATTTTGCATCTATCTTTGCTAAGTGTGAACGTAGAGCACAAGAAGGATTCTATGTATCCGAGGGGTATCTCTTTAAAGAAGGTAAACTTTGTATACCTCAAGGCACACATAGAAAACTTCTTGTAAAGGAATCTCATGAAGGAGGTCTCATGGGCCATTTTGGGGTTGATAAAACTCTTGATCTTTTGAAAGAAAAATTATTTTGGCCACACATGAGACGAGATGTCCAAAGACATTGTTTTAGATGTATTTCATGTTTAAAATCTAAATCTAAAACAATGCCTCATGGACTTTATACCCCTTTACCGATTGCAAGTGCTCCATGGGAAGACATTAGCATGGATTTTATCTTAGGACTCCCTAGGACTACAAGAGGTTTTGACTCCATCTTTGTGGTTGTTGATCGTTTTAGCAAAATGGCACATTTTATTCCATGCCACAAAGTGGATGATGCTCAAAATGTTTCCAAACTCTTCTTTAGAGAAGTGGTGAGACTTCACGGATTACCTAGAAGCATAGTGTCAGATAGAGATCCAAAGTTTATAAGCCATTTTTGGAAAACTCTTTGGGAAAAACTTGACACTTGACTACAATTTTCCACATCATGTCATCCTCAAACGGATAGACAAATTGAAGTAGTAGTCAATAGATCTCTTTCTACTATGCTTAGGCCAATCATGAAAGGTAGCCATAAATCTTGGAATGAGTAACTTCCCCGTATTGAATTTGCATACAACCGAGTAGTTCACAAGACTACTAATATTTATCCATTTGAAGTTGTATATGGTTTTAACCCTCTTACTCCTTTGGATTTGTTACCCCTTCCTAATCCACAAGCTTTTGTGCATAAGGAAGGCGCTACCAAAGCTGAATTTGTTAAGAAAATGCATGAAAAGGTTAAAACACAAATACAACAACAAACTGAGAAATATGTCAAGTACAACAATAAGGGAAAGAGAAAATTATTTTTGAGCAAGGAGACCTAGTTTGGCTTCATCTTAGAAATGATAGGTTTCCAACTAAGAGAAAGTCTAAACTTAGTCCCCTTGGTGATGGACCTTTTCAAGTCCTCAAAAGAGTCAATAACAATGCTTATAAACTTGAATTGTCTGTCGAATATGGAGTACATGATACCTTTAATGTCATTGATTTGTCTCCTTTTGTAGGTACTAATGAAGAAGATGATGCATTGGATTTGAGGACAAATCCTTTTCAAGGGGGAGGGGATGATGGAAGAGGGCCAAGCACCACTACAACTGAAAGCCCACCACCTTTTCATATTGGGTCAATCACTAGGGTCATGGCTAGAAAGCTTGAAGAGGATTGGAACACTGCTACTGATGGCAGAGAGACTTGTCTCTACATGCTCAAAGATGCCAAATTCCTATCATAGAATAGCTTTTAATTTCTTGTTAAAAGTGGCATAAACTATTTCTTTTGTAATTTTGTTGAACATGCAAATTGGTACCTAAATGCTAGTCTAAGTTTAATTAGAGTTCCCTAAACTCATAATTAAACTTAGGATCGGCCCACATTAGCCCAAGGAGGAGCATAAGTTCTAGATCTACTTGCACATGCTAGATTCTAGAACTTACTTCCCATGTGTTGAATTTTAGGTGCCATTCACATTTGCATAGCATTTGAATTTCCCTCTCATTTGTGCCTTGTGTAAACCGGCCTCCTAAGCTATTTAAGGAGTGCCTTGGCTCTTAGTTTTGCAAGATTAATATACTTAGTGAATTGCTGCCAAATTGTGCCAATTTCACTTTTTTCCCAAAAACCTCTTAGGTTAGGCTATTGATCTTCACAAATCCTCCTTTCCAAGTAGAGTTGGCCTCACCACTCTCAATCCCTACCTCTCATGCACCTTCAAGATCACCACCACTCTTAGGAGGACCTTGCTTCGTCTTCAATCCATGATGTTTCCGCCATTCACCAACAAAACTCCAAAATCATGAAGGCACTTCTCCATCAATTAATCTTCCAAATACATGAGTCAAACCCTCTTATTTATAGTGTTTAGAGGGCTGGAAATTCAAAAGAAAGTGGAGGGAAATTCAAATGAGAAACATTTGAATTTGGAGCCAATTCCTAGTCACAAGGGAAGTGTGACTTGGTTTCTTTTTTTGGCACCTCCTAAATCTACACCTACACCTCCTTTTTATGTCACATGGAAGGTCTGACTTAGCTTTATACATTTGCACCTATTATATCTATATCTACACCTCCATTTATGTTCTACTAAAAATACTCAAAAGTAATTACAAAAAAAAAGACATCCAATGATGCTTAGTTGGCCCAGATCTTCTATTTGTTGGGCTTGAGCTGAAGCTTGAACTTGTATTCGGGCTTGGGCTTTTTCTATCATGGGCTTGGGCCTCTTCCATCATCTCCTCCCTCTTGAAAAGGATTTTTCCTCAAATCCAATGCTTCTTCTTCATCATCATTATGTGGATGTATGTGGCTGGATGGTTTCCATCACCTCAGCCAAAAGCCTCTCCTAGTCAGCCCTGGATGATGCCACTGTCTCCTGGAGAGTGTTAACAGTCTCCATGAGCTACTGTATGGTGAGATTGTCATCTCCCTCCTATCCATATGGATCTTGTCTTGTATTCCTCATATCGCCTGATAGCTTAATCACAATTGTGGATGGGACCTGGTTTTATCGGGCCCCACGGTGGGCGTCAAATGTTCTTGTCGGTTGACCTGCTCGCCAGCTGACTCTGGTGACAGGCTTTAGCTCTGTCTGTCTCTGTTAGAATCTGCTCTTCTCTTTGTTGCGTTGGAACGCGGCTCCGTTGAAACAGAGGGTGATACGACCCAAATCCACAAGAAGATGACCAAGGATGTCAACTATGAAGGGTCATCTCAACAATCAAAGGAATACCTCATCAGTAGGAGGAATGGACAAGGACCGGAGCACCTAAAGTTCTTCCTACTAGTTTTCTTAAATATTTATAAAAATGTTGTAAATAAGTTGGGCTCATTTGTAGGGGTCCAAATAGTATAAATAAGCTACAATAAAGTGCTTTTAGCATAGTAAGGGGTGTGGGTAGCATTCTAGCTTGTTCCTAGCCCATTTAAAGGCATTTTGACCTAGTTTCTAGAAGGATAAACCTAGAATACGAGATTGACTTAGTCAAATCCTATGGTTGCCCACTTTTTTCCCTTTTCCCACTCTATCCTCTTTTCTTCTTTTCCAAGGCTCCTAAATCTATACACAGGGAGGCATACCTCATGTATTCATATGTTGAATGAAGAGTAAAGTTACTATACACAAATTGTGTTAGAGTTTGTGAGCATTGTCTCTCTAAACCATTGGTCTTATCTTGTGAGTGTTGTGAGATCTCGAGTGGCGACATCTACACTTATCTTGGATTCAATTCACCATCCAAGTGGTGTGCTCATTCACAATTCCACCACTCCTAAGTTTCCTTTCACTCATATTTTTCCATTCCATTTACATTCTTATTTTCAATTCCAAAATATGTCTTGTTCTTGTTCTTGTTATTGAATTTCAATTCGGTTCATTTTCTTGCATTCCTTGTGTTTGATTAAATTCCGCACCTATATTTGTCATTCATATTCACCATTAATTGTGTTTTTCCTTTGGCCTTATGGAAATGAACCTTCACATCTACTTAACACTTGTTAAGTTAATGTCCAGTGGGAATTTTTCTTAGGCTTCTCACCTATATTTGTTCTAAAATCTAAATCTAAGTAAAATGTCACTAATCAAATGAACAATCCTAAAATCAACTCACATCAGAGGGGGGCCTATCTGTTGATTGCATTCCGACAATCAAGTCAGTACAGGGCTTAAGAAACAAGAAGTAGTAAGTTTCAGTCTTAGAAACAGCGTACATTTACCTGGGATCTCAAGTCCCTTTTATAAACTACCTCTAGGCTACCTCTTGTAGCAACCTTCTCTCGCGAGAATCTTATCTCGAGTGAAAGCATGTTCAATGGGAGAAGACTCAATTACAATGCACACAATTTTAGCGCTACAACTACACAAAATCTTTTCTCCTTGGAGTGTATAGAATCTTAACAGAATAACCACCAGGGTACCAACTCATGTACCAACATCAGGGGTCCAATTTATCTCTCATAGGCATACATGCCCTTACGTATCATGCATGCAACATATTCCCCTAAACTTTAGCGCTCTTGGGCTTAGGCTTATAGAGAATGTTTTACTTGTACTAGACCCGATTGCACTAAACACACCCCTAGGCTCATTAACACTCTTCACTGACCGACCAGACCTTATACGCGAAGTATTATATTAAGTATATGAATGAGAGTCAATACACACATACTTGGAGCTCACTCATGTGGCCCGTCAATCTTGACTCGAGGACCGAACTGACCTATTTAACGCTGACACTAATGTCCGACCACCGAATACTGAGCTTTACGTGTTCTAGTCCAATACAATTCTTTTATATCTAAAGTAATTATTATTTATATTGAATATTTTTTTTAATGTATAACAAGTAAAAACTAATACTTTAACTAGAAACTGAAAAAAAAATGTTAATCATATTTACGTACATTTATTTCATGTAAATAATAATAATTTTAATTTTATACGAAACAAAATATAAAAATATATTCATAAATATAAATTAATACTATAAAAATAATTATTAAGTTTAGTAAAAGATTAACTTAAAGAATAAATTTTAATGGATTATTAATTTGAGAAATATATTCACATGTTTAGGAGACTGGTAGTTTTCAAGTTTTCTACTTTATACATTCAATAAAGTTTATTTGACACTCTTTTTTTTACCTTCCACTTTACAACTCCATTTAATAATAAAATATTATATTTAATTAATAAAAATAAAAATAAATAAAATTTTGAAATAAAATAATAATATATCTAGTTATTAAAATAAAATAAAAAATATAGTGTCAAGTTATCATTATCTTTTGCATTATTCTGGCATGGGTTGCATGTTTCTATCGTTAAGCAATTGTTGGTACTATATATGAGTACTTGAACGTTTATACAAAAGAAAGTTGGGTTGCACACAAACCCAAAAATAGGATCACGTGAATATACATTAATGTAAAAAAGTCAATTATGGGTTATGATATTATGAGTACTTTAACCTTAGAATAAAAGAAAATTCAACAGATCTATGTGTATGTTGTTTAAATCCAATATAATATAACTAAAAGTTTGGACTGCACATAAAGTAAAAAAACAAGATCTTATGAATATATATGACAGTTTTAAAATTGTAATTTATATAAATATCGTCTAAAGTTATTTAATATAGAAAATAGTTTGTCGTCGTTTATATTTCTACAGACAACGATTTTCAAAAAAAATTATAATTTATAAACCATTACCTGTACTCTTTTCTGAGTTTTTTTATTTTGTGTTTCAAATACACTATAAACAAGGATTATGAACACTCATTTATAGTGGCTTATAAATTATGATTTTAGTTATATTCGTAGTTAATAATGACTTTGTTTAGTTAAGTTTATTTATTGTATTTTTTTATTTAAAATTAAAGATTATGACCAATAAATATTAGTAAGACTATTGTGAGAAAGTTGAATTATTGATACTCCTAATTAAGTCCGAGAATCCCTCCTTAATTTAATGGGATATTATAACCAATTAATATTGGTAATCAATCCATTGAATATATTCAATGATGGTCATTAAAAAAAATTTGGAAATTGTAACTCTCTCTTGAAAATGTAATAAACATTAATCTCTTTACGAAGACGTCTTCCTTTCATTCTTTGTATAAAGAAAACTTATGATGAAGAGAAAAATAGAAGCGAGGAAATCAGCAACATAGAGAGAAAAATAGAGGAGATATCCATCATAGTGTGAGATTAGAAATTCTAGTTAGAGATATTGTATTTCATTGTGTTAAAAATGTTTTGTCTCATTATTTTATTTTTATTTTATTTTCTATTATTTATTTATTGTTTCCGCAACTGTACATCCATATTGTATTTGCATTAAAGAGGAAAAATTAATTCTAAACTTTCTCAACATTTCTTTCTTTTAATTAATTAATTATTATTTATTTTGCATTTATATCAATCAAATTAATTACAACACTTTTACTCATTTTTCCTATATGGAAACAAATTCACTATCCACTATCTTTTCACCCTTCGTCTTTGTTAATTTTAAACTTTTTCATTATTCATAGGCTAATACAAACTTATAAATAAAATTTTGCTATTTTAAAAAAATCCTATCTAAAATGTAAAATTACTAATTACACTTTTATTAATTATTATTAAACGAATTTAAAGAAATATATTTAAAGTTTTTTACAGAAGAAAAATAATAATCCATTCCTAAGGTAATCTCGAAATCAGTATTGAATGAAGACACGGATTTCGTACATGTGTGGACACATGTATCGTATACTCCATACATGACATCTGGCAAGCATGCACGCCAACTCATCAAGTGATAATACTATTGAGTATTTTATATTTATAAAGTACAACACTGTTTGTTATTTTTGTAAAAATATTTTTAAAATTATATTTATAATTTCTTTTGAATAACTAATAGTATGAAAAATATTACAGATATAATCTATTAAAGTTATACTCTGCTTTGATTCTAAAAAAAATTGCGTTTAGATTCTAAATATTAAGGGTAGATTTTTAAATATAAATTAAGTACAAAGATCGGTAAAACTTAAATGAAAAGATTGACGTTATTGCTTGTTTGAAATAAATATAAAAATAGTAATGTTTGAAATTGATAGAGAAAATATTAGTTTAATAATAATTCATAAACAGCTAATGATAAGTGATTTTATTAAAAAAATCAGTACAGGTGAAAATATGTTTTGATAAAATAATTAACTAAACAAAATCCTAATTGATTTTATTATAAACGTTTAAAAAATATGTAACAGAATTAACAAATAAATAATTTCATAAGGAAAAAAGGCAGTTTTGTGAATGTTATTCTGTATCAATTTATATGAAATCAATTTAATAAGTGTAATAAATATTTATAATAATAATATCATAAAAATTGAACAGGATTATTCATAAAAACAAATATAACCTTGTAATAATAATAATAATAGTAATAATGAGCTGACTAGAAACGTTTCAGAATCCCTAGAACAATTTATTGCAGCCAACCACTATAATAATTAAAAAAATACTTTCATAATTTTTAAAATTGTATATAACTCTTAATGATATATTTAATTATGGATTTTAAAAATAAATACACATAATAAAAAGTAAATGATGGTATAAAAAAATGGGATTGTGAATGTATCATTATCAATAATAATAATACATGTTACACAAATTCAGAATTTCAATAAAGAGCAACACAGTGAATAAAAAAATCAAACAACGTTAATTAATATAATCCTTATGGAGATCTTGATATCTCTTTTATTATTACTTTAATAAACCAATAATTTATTATAGCTGTATCAGGCAGTAATAGTACTATAAAAGGGCATAGCCTCACCTAATTGGCAACAGATAAAGAAAATGGAGGAAGCACTTATGGAGGTGGTGAAGAACAAAGCTCAAGTTGGTTCTTCTCCTGCAACAACATACTGTGTTACTGGAGCAACAGGGTACATTGGTTCATGGCTTGTGGAGACTCTTCTTCAAAGAGGCTACACTGTTCATGCCACTGTTAGAGATCCTGGTTAGTATACAGTAACCTTTTTTTTTCTTCCATCGATACACAGTTTTTCACTTCCTACACTCATTCTCTCAATAAACCTGCATGTGCTTTCTAAGTGATTAATCTTACCAATACAACTCCATCTCCAATGCACTAAGTTTGTAAGAAAAAATTTAACTAGATGTAAGAAAAAATTGAAGTTGATGTTAGGAAAATCAGAACTAATTTTCCCCCTTCATATTCGTGGAAGTAATAATGAATAAAAATAAATAAATCAAGATAGAATAATGATACCTAAGTTGTTCTTTTCTCTTACTTGTTTTTTTTTTCTTTACAAGTTTTCTTTATATAGAAAATAAAAAAAAAACTTTTTCATAAAAAAATAATAGATAATTAATGTTTGTTATATTTTCAAGATACCAAAACACTATTTTTAAACTTTTAGGTTGAACTTCAAAAATTTTAAGAGAGATACAATTTCAAAAATTTTGAAAAGTTCATCATTTAATATATTCAATTGATTAATTATCAATATTTGGTTTTCCACTAAATTAAGAAAGATTCCAATGATAAATTTTGAAACTCTTTTTTAGAACACTCCAATACTAGAGTTGTTACAATTTTTATAAAGAAAATATTGCACTTCTAAATTTTGAGTACTTATGTGATGATTCTGAAATTTTGAGTTTTGTTGCCATTTTCTTGATATTTTTGTTAGAAATGGAGGTTGGACCCTTCTGAAAGGTGAAATTGATGTTATAGTTATTGCGATCACAAATCATCAACTGAACACATAATGGTTGAAAAGAATACGTATTACACAATCAACATAATAAGACTGTGATTGTTGTGAAGTGTATATTAAATTTCAGAAATTTAACTTAATCTTTGATTTCATATTGTTGTATGTTTCTTTTACATTGAATGAAAATAAACCAGACAAAATAACCTTCCAAGTTTCAACGTTACAGAGTGAACAATCAGTAATTAATTACTGCCTAACATTGTACTTAGCTTAATTTATAGTACCTTTAATTAATGAGAAAATTTTCATAAATTTATTGCATGTCTATAAATGTACAGACACATTTGGCATTTTGTTCTGCCTTTCTTTTTCATTATTTAGGGAAAGTAATAATAATTGATATAATTTACTAAAACAATACTTTCGATTTATTAAGAGAGATTTGAGTTTATTAAATATATTTATTTTATTTTTAATTTGGAAAATAATATTAATTGATATATTAATAGTGGTATTTTATAAATCTCGTGTGGGACTCGTGGGAAAATTGATAATGGGGATATGGGATGTGTTCTATGCAAGCGTATTTCTTAAATGCTTTTTTTTATATCTCAAATATCATCTTTAATTATTGTCAAAAATACCTGGTTTACTCAAATTTAATTTTCTTTAATTACTGTTAATTAAAAATCATCCATATTTGATCGATAAAACATATTTTATATTTTTTAATTTATTTTTATTTGACGAAAAATAACTCTCATTAATAAATAGGTTTTAAGTTACATAAAAATTTATATCTAATTATAAAAGTACACAAATTAAATATATTTTTAATTTATGTAAAATGACTCTATTGTAGGAAAATTCTTTAATTATTTTTCTCTATAAAATTGAAAATAATTACTTTTAATCCTTAATATCATATAACACTAGCTAATTATATATTTAATAAGAAAACTACTGAACAAAAAACATACTTATTTAATATTTTGACAATTTAAAACTTAGTTATTCTTACTACTAAAAATACATTACAATAATTTATAATTATTTAATTAAATCAACATAATATTTTATCAATTGATGTTTGGTACTTTTTTTTATATTGTTTAAATAATTTAATGCACCAGAAAAGTCATTTCATCTGCTATCGTTATGGACAAGAGGTGATCAATTGAGAATTTTCAAAGCGGATTTGAATGAAGAAGGGAGTTTCGATGAGGCTGTAAGAGGCTGTGATGGCGTTTTTCATGTTGCAGCTTCAATGGTATTCAATGTGGATCAGAAAGAAAACACTGGTAATGTCATGATCAATGCTTACAATGGAACTTAAAGTGAAATACACACAGAAAAATACATTTTTAATGACACTTGTGCCTTGTGTGAATTGAACATGCAGAGGCCTATGTTCAAGCAAAGATAATTGATCCTTCAATCAAAGGTACCTTAAACCTTCTAAAGTCCTGCATGAAATCCAATTCTGTGAAAAGGGTTGTTCTCACTTCTTCAATAAGTACACTTACTGCCAAAGACAACAATGGGAAGTGGAAACCTGTTGTTGATGAATCTTGCCAAATCCAAAGTGAACATGTGTTCAAAACACAAGCAAGTGGATGGGTAATTAATATTTTTCCTGGTAGCTTTTACTGCACAATGTTAGAAACTTTAGAACCATATGCAAACTATTCGGGTTTCCTAGCTAGTTTGCACTTGTATAGTATCTTTGCTTTCTTTTGAGAATTTCTTCACTGTGGCAGGTTTATGCACTTTCAAAGCTTCTAACAGAAGAAGCGGCATTTAAGTTTGCAAAAGAGAATGGCATTGATCTTGTGTCAGTCATAACAACCACTGTTGCAGGCCCATTCTTCACTGCCAGTGTACCATCAAGTGTTAAAGTGCTACTGTCACCAATAACAGGTTATCTTTTTAACCTTCATCTATGTTGATAGACTGTTATTCATCTAGAGCCATTGAAAAATCATCAATATATTTGGAAAACTGGTTTTCCAACTTAATTTCAGAAATTTGGTCATCAAAGACCATAAACTTCTTGTTTTGCATAAGTTTCTTGCACACCAAATCCTCCAAAAGCATTGAATGAATCTCTAGGACTCTTTGTGCATCATGAAATAGATAACACAATGTTTATGAGTTAATTGTCATGTCATATCCTTTTGTCTGACCATATGATTTTTTATGAATAGGTGAATCTGAATTCTTCAAGATATTATCTGCTGTAAATGCACGAATGGGGTCAATTGCTTTAGCTCACATTGAGGATATATGCAGTGCGCATATTTTCCTAATGGAGCATTCTAAAGCAGAAGGTCAATACATATGCAGCAGCCAAAGTTGTTCATTGTTTATGTTGACTAATCTTCTTACCAAAGAGTATTCTTACTCAAATAAGAAAAGGTAATGTTCTTCCCTTCCAATTTCTTTTTTTTTTCAATTGCTTATGTTATTCTTATATACACATGCAGGATAGCTGAGAAAAATTATGATAAAGTTCCTGAGATTTGCTCAAAGAAATTAAAAGATCTGGGTTTTATTTACAAGCATGGAGTTGAAGATATAATCCACCAGACAATTATATGTTGCCTAGATCATGGTTATTTACCTCCCATTAGACAATAGTCTTTCAATACCTTTAAAAACTTCTGTACAATTTTGTGGTCACAAAAAATAAATGAAGCCATATTTTGAAAGATCAAGTTCCTTCTTGAATATTTGTATGGACAAAAAATTGTATCGTTTCTTTAAATGCCTCATGGTCCTATTCTCCAAGTAGAATTGGAATTTCACAGAGTGTGTTCAATACAGGTTTGCACCAAGATCAGCAAAAATTACAGATAAAATTCTAATTATTACTAAAAAAACAACACTTAAAAAAACACTGAATGCACTAACTACATATAATTTTTGTTTGACATGTATGTGTTATTTAATCTGAACCTTTTTACGAGAAGTCATGGTCATCATTAATGGTGGTCTGTGCCATTTATACCCATCAGAAGAATGGTGACCACATTGTTTGTTCAAACAAAGTAGAATTTGAACCAATAATGGTTACTGTTCTTCCTTCTGTCTTTGTCTTCTGGTTTTTTGGGTCTTCACGCGCATTGGTCTTCGATTAGTTCAACTCTTCCTTTTACCGAGATGAGTGGGGGAATCTGCAAAGGCACTACGACGATCAAGTTAGTTTGGCTACAAGGTACAGGTGAGCTGAGGGAGTGAAAAATTACCTGTCGTTGGGGTCTTCTCTGTTATTTATACATTTTGGATGGGCCCCAACTGTCATGGACCTGCTCGTGGGTCCAAAAGAAGGCCCAATTACGCCTTAATTATGATTTATCGCTGACCTGACTTAATTACCATTAATTGTGGTTTTACGGGTTGTGTTTGAATTAAGGAGATTATTCGGCCTTCTCAGTCATTCGGCCATGTCGGTCTTCTCGGCAATCCGATAGTACTTTTTTCCCTCAGGCTCGAGTGAAGCGATTTAATCTGTAAAAGAAAAATTGTTTTATCTTTGACTAGATGGCCATCCCAGGTCATATGCCTCTCAAACCCTAGTAGAGGAACTCTATCTAAGGTCTTATATGGCTGATAGATCGGGAAGCCGCTACTTCGTGTGATTGGCTTCTCCACATGAGTGCTTTACTATGTGATTTGACATATGCACTGAAAGCCGAGTAGAAGAGTTCATTGGTGCGTTCGAGGTGCATGGATGTGACATGTTGTCAAAAAGTGCAAAGTCGCGTGATCTGGATCGTTGATGCCAACTTGATCCAACGTGGAGATCAAGTGTGATTGTTCGTATTCGCCCTTTCCTCCCCCTATAAATAGGGGTGGTGGTGGGTTCCATTGTTCACGCATAAACTATGAATTTGCTCTAATAATCCGATAGCCGAGTGAATTTCCTTATAATCTGTGTGTACCGGTTGAAGAGTCTTCAGAGGTAACCATGTCTTCCCTTTCTGTCATCACTTTATTTTCATCTGTGTCCGGGGATCCGAGAAAGGGAAGGCCAATGGCCTTAGATGTTAGTTATAGTGATACCGAGAGCACTAAGAAGTCCTCTCGGGCTGTCGGTCCTTTGAGTAGGAATGACTCAGAGCCCGTAGTGTCGTCTTCTTCTTCCCTGAGTGCCTATGAGAGAGAGGAAACCCGAAAAGCCGATTATTTGTGGGTAGGTAATAAAGTTTGAGGGATTTTCTCTAAGTATTGAGAAACATCTATGCTTCAATCTTTTGTCGAGAGTGTAGATATCGTTTTAGAGGGTTTGTCGAATGATGCTTTAGTATTACGTAGGAGTAGAGAGTGTGAAACTGTTTGTCTGGGTAGGGGGAGAAAATCCAAAGAATTTTTCTATTTTTATTCTTGTTTGATCTCGGACATTCATATCCGCTTTCCTTTTGATGAGTTCACCATGGAGGCAAATCAAGAAGAGCATACAGTGATGATTCATCCTTAAGCTTATCATCAAAGGAAGATGAAGAAGTCAATATGTGTTTTATGGCAAAGGATGAATTCGAATCAAGCAGTGTAAGTTCCAACACTTCAATTAATTTTGAAAACTACAACCAACTTCTCAATGCTTTTAAAGAAACTCATGAAGAAGCTAACAAGATGACCCTTTCAAATAACCGGTTGAAAGGCTTGAATAATTGGTTGAAAAATAGAGTCAAAGCATTGGAAGAAGAGCTAGAAAACTTGAAAAATGATTTTGAAAATCTTGAATTGATTTACAAAAACTCTTCTTGCAAATGTGACTCAAGTGTTTGTAAAAATTGTGAATCTCTTGAAAAGAAGGTTCACTATCTTGTGAAAACTATGGATAAGTTTTCAAAAGGAATACCAAATTTTGAGACTGTTCTAGCATCTCAAAATTTTGTTTTTGGAAAATCTGGATTGGGTTTTAATCAACAGAGCAAGAAAAGTGGTATTTCAAAGCCTTATTCAACCATCGGGGAAAAACAACCGATTGAAAAGTTGAAACAACCATGGTCGAAGCCTCCTAAACACGTAAACAAGGGCCAAAGCTATCTTCTCAATCATATGATATCTGGTATTGACGTCTTGTAATAATCGTTTTACAAAATAAATCGACTTCTGGTCAGTTGTGCCTTGAACAATTGTGGCACTCACGACTTTTGGCGACGCGACAAGGTATACCACCAAGGGAAGTCCTGAGATAGGTTTACTTAACACGGGAGGTTGGGATAACGTTTGCTTGACACCTTTGAACGCTTCCTCGCATGTTTCGTTCCACGAAAACCTTTCGGCTTTTTTCAAAAGCCATAGAATTGACTTTATCTTGTCTGCCAGACTTGGCATAAACCTATACAACGATGTCAACCCTCCGACTAATCGTTGGACTTCTTTCAGGTTATTCGTACTCCTCATGGTTTCCAAGGCTTGACATTTATCTGGGTTTGCTTCAATTTCTCGACTAGTCAGCATGAAACCATAAACTGGCCACCCTCTACACCAAACACGCATTTCTCCGGATTAAGCCACGGTAATTGTTTAAAGACGTGAAGAATGCATCAGAGCTAAAGTTTCTATTTTAAGCATATAACACATTGAAGATGAATATCAACATGACAGATTGATAAATATATTGAAGTAAAGAGGATTGAAGCTACGATATTCATATATGAGGAACATAAAGAAAGAATTTGAAATGCCTCACATGTCAAGAATGCACAAAGATCAATAAGAGCAAAAGAATACTTGGTGTACCTAAGGAGGTTGAGAATTCTTGGTGACCTAAAGAGGTGGAAGAATACTTGTGTACCTTAAGAGGTAGAGAATACTTAGTGATAGACTATTGAGCGAGTTGCTTATGAAAAGGAGTATTCACCGATGAATGTTGCTTGTATGGTTGAATCTTTAAGTATACCCAATCACTATAGTTAAATTCTCAATCAACCCTTTTTCTTGTTATGATACATCCACATTCTTTGTTGAGCTTTGAAGGATTCTCTTGTAGCAGTATGTCAATTTGTTCCCTTGTTTCCACAATGTAATCGATATCCTAAACAAAAGTTTCTCCACATCAAATCAAGAATAGTAGGAACATAATCACATAAAATTTCAAAAGGTGTCTGTTGTGTGGTTGTATGAAACTTATATTATACCAAAGTTCAGCCATAGGTAAATGATATGTCTACCTTTTAGGTATACTCCTTATAGCACACCACAAATAACTTCTAAAATCTTATTAAGGTTCTGAGTATGTCCATCTATGAAAAACAATGAATCTTAACAATCTAACACCACGTGGCTGCATTAAAGCTAGTTCAAAAAGCACTCATAAAAATTTGTATCACAATATGAAATTTCTATCTCTGGCTAACCATGTAACCTAACTACTATGCAACCTAAGTACTGTATTCATGAATATTTCTACTACTTTCGTTCCACCAAAAGGATATGCTAAAGCTATGAAATGAGCATATTTAATGATTATATCTATTACTAATAATATGAGATTCATGGCATTGGACTTAGGCAACCCCTTAATTAAGTCTATAAAAATAGACTTCAAAGCTTTGATAGGAATCAACCGTTGAAGAAATCCTGCAAGTAATCAATTTTCAGTTGAAGAAATCCTGCAAGTAATCAATTTTAAGATTTTGAACATAAAGATATATATAAATAAACTTTTGCATTATAATTTTATCTTGATGATTCTCTTTTTAGTTCTTTTATCTCCACTTTTTCCTACTAAAAAAATCTGGAAGTACATACATGTTATCTATACGAATACAAATCCATAAATTCAATGTAACTTATTTAAAATTTAATTAAAAAATAACTAAAAATATTATTAATATTTATAATAATGATTATATTTATAATATTTATAATATTTATAATATTATAATATGTATAATATTATAATATTTATAATTTTATAATATTTATAATTTTATAATATTTATAATATTCATAGGACACTTATTTATTCATATTCTATCCTATCATAAGTTATTATAGGAAATATTAGCTTATACATATTGTCAAGTAATATTTGTTAGAAGGTAGATTTTCTTTAATATTTTTTACACAATTATATAGCGAATTCCTTTACAATTTTTTTTTTAATTAAAGACTCAATTTCATGATCTATAAAAAACAAGACGGTGTATATAAAACTAAAAAGGGTAATTTTTTTAAAAAAGGATGTCATAATCTACCCACCCCTTCGGAGACAAATTCGATAGAGTGTAATACATAAGTAAATATTATATGTTCCCAATAGGATCATGTATGTCTTGTAACAACCTAGTTGTCATAAAAATGGTGCAAAATGTGAATCATGTAGGTCTTCCAATGGTGTGGTGTTGGTAGAAATGTTATAGAATGTAAATGGTATGTGCATTTGGCTCAAGTGAATTGTGTACATCTACTATGTTGTGATGGTAGAAATGGTACAAAATATGAATGATAGCAGAAAATATGACAGTTAGGAATGATGAAGAGTTTTGATGTTGATGAGGATTCTTAGATGCCTCTTTTCTTTATGTCAATTCTGATTCATTTATTCTCCATTTCTCAATAATATATAATGTTGGGAGTTGCTATATTATGATAATAACTATTTCTCATGCATAATCAAATATTTCATTCACTTATTTTTAATTTATTTTGCAATTACAATATTTCTTTCAATTTAAATTGGTTGGAAAACAAAAACCTAAAATTCAAACACCAACTTAATAATACTTTCATCCAAAATGGGGACAATCACCATCTACTTTCATATCCAGACTTCAATCCAACCACATACATCATCTGGACCGTCCGTAAATTAACACAATCCAACGGCAGTCATCGTCAATCCGCGTCGTTCACTCTCATTGGCCCAATTTCCACGCCTCGCACTATATAAACCTGGCAATGCTCAAAGTACCCAAATACCACTTCTTCTCGTATTCTATCAGCCATCTGAAAGCTTCGTCGTTTACCCTTCTTGTTTCTTAATTGTCTCGCAATTAGATCACAGTTAATAAATGGCAGGTCGAGGTAAAACCCTAGGATCGAGCGCCGCCAAGAAGGCTACCTCCCGGAGCAGCAAAGCCGGTTTGCAATTTCCCGTCGGCCGTATTGCTCGTTTCCTCAAGGCTGGAAAGTACGCCGAGCGTGTCGGTGCCGGTGCTCCCGTCTATCTGGCCGCCGTCCTTGAATATCTGGCCGCTGAGGTAATTTCTCATCTACATCTAATTTGGTTTTGATTAAAGTTTTTCATCTGATAGATCTAGGGTTTCGAAATTTGATTCGGTTGATTTGTCCTTTTTTGCCTGCATGTTCAATTCTATCAATTGAATCGACAATAATTAATTTTTGATTTCTTTTACGATTGAACGATTTTGGTGTGTCTGATTTTCAGGTTCTTGAGTTAGCTGGGAATGCTGCCAGAGATAACAAGAAGACCCGAATTGTGCCTCGTCATATTCAATTGGCTGTGAGGAATGATGAAGAGTTGAGCAAGCTTCTTGGGGATGTCACCATAGCTAACGGTGGTGTTATGCCCAACATTCACAATCTTTT
Organism: Phaseolus vulgaris; assembly: GCF_000499845.2. Lineage (NCBI taxonomy): Eukaryota > Viridiplantae > Streptophyta > Magnoliopsida > Fabales > Fabaceae > Phaseolus > Phaseolus vulgaris. The sequence goes on from NC_023755.2 coordinate 25,516,493, forward strand.
GCTTCCAAAGAAGGCTGGTGGCTCATCCAAGGGTGCTGGTGCTGACGATGACTCCTAAGTATTGGGATTTAATTTTTGTGAACTGAGGCTGAAATTAGATTCTCCATTGTCTTACTGTTTTGTAGTTCTTGATCTTTGTGTTCTGTAGTTTTAGTTAGTTTCTCAGGTAGTGATTATGTGAATAGCGGAAGCTCTTACTGTTCAAGAAAGATTGTTGGAAATTTAAATCATTTGACATCATCTTCCAATCTCGATCTAGTCGTAGATAACATCTGATAACATCTGTTTGTGCAGAATTTGATCATGAATATTATTATCGTGTTTTCTGTTGAAGGAATTACTCTTGAAATTTTTGTGGGTTTGTTTGTTTTTTTTTTTCTTCAGAGTTGGTTCTTGCTTCAACACTAAATAATTTCTGTCGGAGTGAAATCTAGTAGTGTGTTTATTAACTGTTTGACTTGTTTCTCTAGTTCTACTAGTTGTATTATCAGGTGAACAATGTTTGGGTTGATAAGTATGAACCCGTTGGAGTTAATTTCAATGATTTTTGATAAAGCAATTATGTTTTAGAATCTAGCACTATGGTGTTTTTGAAATCTTATGGTGGAAAGAGCGAAATAGAACCTGTTTATTGTGGTGGATGCACTAATTTTTTTAGTCATTTTCTTGGTTGCTTCCTCTGTGATGTTTTGAATAGGCTATAGTAGAAAGTTTGATTAATTCCCTTCAATTCGTGTTTGGAATTTAACTGAACAGAAAATCAAAGCATTTGAAGTTTAGACTTTACTGGAACAGGTAATTAAAAAGAGGCTTGGGTTGTTTTGCCTGTTGAAAGTTTTGTATTGTTGAAATATTCTGAAATGCTTAGTTCTTAAAGTGCACGAGGTGTTATATAATCCTTTTATGCTTTTGAGATTTAATAGAATTTTGTAGCCTATGCCTTAACATTGTAATTCTTTGTTATTTCTTTTGGTTTCATAGGATTAGAATAAATTTGCTTTTTCTTATGCAGGACTCATTTCTGAATCTCTCTTATAAATATCCTATGAGATGCTGAATGCTGAATAGAAAATTGTTGTGTGAAATGCGGAATAGAAAATTGTTGTGAGATGCTAAGGACCTTCTGCAGAGAAATTATATTTACATCATTAAAAATTCAATAATATTAAGTAATGGAATAAAAAAATACGATTTTATGTAAGGTTGTGTTTGGAAAACAAGTAAAAATAATATAATGATATTAACTTTTTAAACAATATATGGAGTAGAGAGCATTATTACAATGAACCAGGTTATTGTCCGGTCCAGTGCTTATGGTGTTTCTTCTTATATATCCATGGGCTTTTGTCAACATTTTTATTATATTAAGATATATACAATTTTATTACTAGTAATTAATCAAAAAATATATAATTTACTAACTAATATTTCTAAACAGACCTATAATACAATACTTTTACAATAAACTACTTTTCAAATCTAATTTTTAATAAAACATTTTTTGGTTTAGAATGTAAGTAAGTTTTGAGTTTATCTTCAACTAGAATGATTTTTTTTAGGTATTTCAACTGCATACATTATACTTAAATTAATTTTCTATTGGGGTATACTATGTCATAAGAATAAAGTTCTTTTCTATCTTAATATCTTTGATTGTTAGCAAATAAAAAGTTTATTGACAATATAATAAGATTTATAAAATCATTATATTAAAATGAGATGTTAAGAGATCTTAAAAATAATATTGAAGTAATTTCTGTAAATTAAGGCTTCATAATAACTTTTGCAATCAAGATCACCCTATATATTCAACCAAGACAAAATCTTACTATAATAATTTATTTAAATAAATATAGAAATCTTCATCAATAATATAGTATTTTACACTAATATTACATTCTTTTCATTTTCAAAGGATAATTTTAGAATAAATATTATCAAAACATGTTTTATTTATATATCATATATATATATATTTATATTTTTAAGTAAATATATATTTATATGTAAATTAATTCGATATCGGTGAAGAGTAAAAATATCATTGACGAAAAAGTAACCAATGTTGTTTTAAATATTAGAAATCATACAAACAAAATGTTTTAAAAGTTTAGAAAGTTAGAGGGAGAGAGACAGTGCAGTACTTTGAATAAGATGAAACTGAAGTCAATATTTTCTTAGAAATATTAAATGTTTTGAATAACTTTTAAATTATACATAAAAAATGTGGTGCAAAAAGAAAAGAGAAAAATTTATTTTGATTTTAATTATTAGTTTATATTGTAATATCAAATAGGAAAGGACTCTTTGTCATTAAAAACATAATTATTGTACTTTTTTTTTATTTTACTATGGTTAATTATGGTTTAGTTATTTTTAAAATGTTTTATATTATATGTTTTTGATTGAATTTGTTGACTATTTTACAAATGACGCATGTTGGTAAACAGGTATTTGAAAATATGTTTGCTTTTGAGAATTTTTCTTAAACGGATTTTATCTAATATTCTTTTCCTTATTCTTTTGTTTAAATTTTGAAAGAATGATTTTCTGTGTATTTTTCTCACTTACTATTTTGAATTTTAGAAATGAGACATTAGTGTGTTTTATTTAAGAAATAAAAAGATTTAATTTTTAATTTGAACATTATAAGAAAAGTTGAATTAATTTTCTTATTTAAAAACTATATTTATTTAAAAATTATATTAGGTTTTAAGGTGAATATTTAATTATGATCGAAAATTACAAAAGAAAATAAAATATTCAAAATTAAATCAATCCAAAAATTATATATTTTAAAATCACTTTAAATACTCATAAATCAATTAAAATTTATTGATTGATGAATTTTAGATATTTTATTCGTTTCTTAATTAATTAGTTTAATTCAAATTTTATATTAATTTTTTAAGAAAACCAAATTAAACTACTTATTACATTAAACTATCATATTATACATTTAACTAAAAATATATTTATTAACATTTGTTTTTATATTTTATTTTATTTTATTTTATCTATAATTTTCAAAACACGGTAACAAAACAATGTAGATATTATAGTTTCTAATGGTAAGATAAGTAATTTATCTATCAAATTAAAATTGTATATATGAAGTAATTATAAGAGAACATACTATGTTTTCATTTTAGAGTTTAAGAAAAATAATAATTTGGTGGTTATAAAATTGTTAATTGCAATTTTTAAACTAAATTATTACGAAAACAACATATGACAGTACGATCATATAATAGACCAAACTCTTATTCATCATATATTTTTTTACAATTAGCAATTAATGTTTATAATAAATTCAGCATTTAAATATTTTATTATAAATTATAATAAAATTAATATGTATAAAGTGTCAACACAAATCATTGGAATTTATCTTTATAATAATGAATTATATATATACTACATTATTTTTTTTACACTAAAACTCAAAATTACGTATTATATTTTACATTTTTTAAATTGATATTTATGTTTATTTATATTTATTAAAATAAACTATAAATTTATATTATAATATTTTAATTTTTTAAAATATTATAATAAACTTTATTTTAATATAAAAAAATTATATTGATCAAATCACATACAATATCCAATAAAATAATTATTTATATTTTTAAAAATTAGTAAATATATCTTCAATATTTGTCAAATGATAATATATTAGTATATTTTAAAAAATTATATATATTCTCATATATATTTATATTTATTAAAATAAATTATAAATTTATATTAATTATAATTATGAGAATTATAATATTATTTATTTTATTTTTAAATTTAAATATAATTATATAAATAAAAAATAAAAAATAGGAATACATATATTTTTTTAGTTATTTGTAGAAAAGTTTTTTTTCAATTACTAATAGAAAAGTTAATGTATATCTCTTGTTACACCCAAAAATATATATAACTATTACAATACAAATTTTACTGATTTTTATTAGAGGGTGTAGGTATCATTTTAACTTATTTTTATCCCTTTAAGAAAGCAATTTGACCTAGTTTCTAGAAGGACAAGTATATGATGCGGGTTTGACTTAAGGCTACCTATTGTTTTCCATCCTACTCCTCTTGCTTGTTTTTCAAGGCTCCTTTACCTATAAATAGGAGGCCTACTCATTGTATTTTACATGTTGAAATTGAATAGAAAAATTACTTTACACAAATATTGTGAGAGCTTGGGTGAGTATTGTCTCCTCTTCCTTTTGGTCTTATCTTGATGAGAATGAAACTCTCAAGTGACGGCCTAACACTTATCTTGGTGGTTTCCACCCATCAAGCGGCGTGACCACCCACCACCATCTCCATAAGTTTCTTCTTCCATTTCCTTCATGTTCCCTTTCCATTAATGTTTTAATGTTTCCTAGTTTTCTTCTTTATTTCGGCAATTACATACATGTCACCATACAATGTCTTTTTATATTTGCCTTTGTGAAATGCACCTTCACACCTACTTAACCATTTGGTTAAGTTAGTGCCCAGTGGAAAATTTCCTAATGTCATCACCATTAACTCCAAAATTTTCAATCTTAAAGTAAAGTGTCACCAAAATGAAAACATCTAAAAATTAACTCACATCAATACTCCTCCATGAATCTTACTTTGAAACTCTCTCATGTGACAACTTCTTCTCTGTCCTCCATCATCTGCTTCATACCTATCCACCAAAACTCAGCTTCTTCAATAAGCATATAGATGGCATAAGATAACTTTCTCTTTTAAGGGCATTAAGTAGCTTCAAAGATTCTTTCTATGTCTCTCACCCACTGATTTGCTTCATATGGATTTACCTTCCCATTAAATTTGGGTGGATAGTGTCTCGGAAAGTCCTCCAGACTAAAGATATGTGGTTGTTGATGAAGCTCATACTCTTTTACTGCTAATCTAGCAGTTTCTAATTGATGAAGGGCGGCCTAATGCTGGTGTGCCATAATAGCACTTTGTTGTTGCAAGGTTGTTGCCATCATCTCTATTGCTCGAGTTAAGTTGGGCATATCTATTGATGGAAAAGGAGTAGGTGGTCTACGTGCCATCTTCTAAGCACATAAAGATTTGGATTAGAAATTACCAAAAAATTTCAACTAAATCTTTAAGACAAATTAACTTCAAAGAAATAATCACACAAGACAGGTAAAAACCAATTACGACTTATCTCTAAAATGTATTCTAATTATTTAGAATTAAGATAAAAAATAATCTTGATCCAATCATGAGTGTGCACCTTCACCACTCTATCAAGATTCTTTTCATTCTTAATACTTTCAACTTTTTTTAGAACAACTAGTTTGACTCAAGCAAAAACAAGATTTCAAGAAAACAACTTTGTTAAACATCCTATCAGAAAATTTTAACTAAGTCTTGAAGCTAGACTTAAAAGAAATCTAAACGTAGGAGAAACACAATAAACCCACTACCCTTATGTTATCCTAAGGATAATCCGCTCTGATACATTAAATATAACACCTCAAAAAATACATCTAACTATTACAATACAAGTTCTACTGGTTTCTATGCAAACTTTGAGTATTTCAAAACATTTCCATTACAAGATTATGACTTATAAAAATACCAACATTTACAATATAAGGTTTAAAACATCCTAAAGTTTTTGGGGACCTCCTACACCTGTATGATCATCTACTCGTGTACACAGTACAATTATCGCAGTTCACAACACAACAAGAAAAACAAGGGTAAGCCAGTAAAATATAGATTTTATAATATGCACAAATAAATCAAAAGAGAAAACCAAATTACATGAATCAATTTCAGAATTATTCAATCTTCTTCAAATCCCAACATAAAACAATCAATAGATCTCACGTGGATCTACACATCCAGAATATTCAACAAACATAATAACAACTAAAGGCTTCTAGAAGACCTGTATTAAGTAAGTCCTACCAGAGACTAACACATGATCCAAAGATTACCAACAAATCCAACAAAAAGGATCAATGTAAGTTCAATACAACCCAAGTCGTGCATCTCATATGTCACAATGTGCATGAACTCTCCCATCAACTTCTCATTCTCACCACCTGATATCTTAGTCTATGTGATTTAGATCATCAGTGAAGCTCGAAGATTTCTATTACCATATAGGCATCAATACTTAATACACATACAAACATCAATCCATACATTATCCTAAATGTATGAATTCAATTCCATACCATTTTCATCATACAATATCATTCAAAACACGATCCACTACATTCAACAGTCATAAAAAAACAACACTTAAATACTAAACCATCAAAATCTAATATTTCTATAAGTTTAAATAATATATAAACAAACAACACAATATATAAAACACTCAACATCCATGCAAGAGAAATTGAATATTTGGACCATGTTCCCTCTACATCCAGATCTTCTAGCCTAGGGTGCTATTAAAAATGAAATTTATCTTCCCTTACCTTAGTTGCTTGCTTTCCAAGCAACCTCTAAAATTTTATCCTTCTAGTATGGATAAGTTTCAAGATTTAAGGGCCTAATGCAAGTTATCCAAACAAAACAGAAATTCAGTATATAGTAGAATAAGTTGAGATGATTACTCTTCTCAACTGATCCCACAAAGATTGATGACTAAATTGTAAAGAAAAACAGAGAACAAAGATCTTTAAAGCAAAAATGAACTTACTCTGATTGAAAATTTAATCGGGTAAAAATGTTCCTTAACTCCTCAGTTACGATGTGATCTGATCAAATTCTAAACTATATGAAAATTGGAGTAGATAATTAAGAGAGAAGGAAGAGAAGAGAAGTTGTGAGAAAGAGAAAAAGGAAAAGAACGTAATTGGGATTTGTAATTTTTTTGTTTGGTTGTTACATTTATTACCTAATATATATTTAAAAAATACATATACATAAACTTTGTATTCGTAATTTTTATTTTTATGATAATTTTTTGTTTATCTACTTTTTTAAAATATAGCAAAATAATCATTTGTTTAATTTTTAATATTAAATATACTTATATATAAATAATAATAAATTATTGTTTCTTATAGTATATTAATTATGAGAATAACTTATCAGTTACTCATTATTAAAAACATATGTTAAATGAAACTATCTTTTAAGAGCGTGTATAACGACGAAGAAGCGTAGACATATTATGCACAACGAAACAAAATAGAAAAGCGCCTAAAATAAAATTGAATAAACATGAAAATAAAAGAAATTATTCTAAACTTTTCGTGGCAAGAAAAAGTTAAATATATAATTGATTATTAATAAAATTATATATATATATATATATATATATATATATATATATATATATATTTTGTAGCGGTCGGACCCCGAACGACCGAGGACATGAATTAATAATACAACATAATAAATATGTGACAAGAAAGCAGTTACAACTAATTTTGAATGAGTTAAAGACACACTTCGAAACGTACTCCCGTAATATCAGGAAGCCACTACACACGACCTGAGGATCACTACACATGTCTTGGCAAACTGGTTATCTGGCCCACACGAGTAGAGGCCCAAGTCAACCTATAAAGGAGACTTCTGACGGGGGAAAATGTACGTTTTTCATATCCTGAGAGAACAAATAAAACACTAGCACTGACTTGAGCGTCGGAGTGCAATCGCAGGTACCCCCACCAACCGGCGGAGCACATGCGTAGGAGAGGAAGAGCTTCGAAGGATTTGGAGGCTACCAGCACGACAACGAATTGTGTACCAAGTGGACAAGCATTACTTAGGCCCCGACATCCATACAGGTACAATTGGCGCCCACCGTGGGGCCCGATTAATTTTTAGCTTTCAGTCTCAAGGACTTCAACCAGCAGCGATGGTATCCACAGTGAATAACGCGAACAATGACAACACGACAGAGAATCAAATGGTGATGTTGCAAGCCCTTCAAGCCCAGATGCAGGAGTTGTTGTAGAAAGGAACTGCAAATCAGTTGCGTCATGAAGAGGATCGACGTAAGCAAGAAGAAGAACGGCGTCGACAGATAGAGGAAATGGCTCAATTAAAGGAGCAGAACAAAAGACTACTTCAGCGACTTGAAGAGTCCGAACGGGAAGGGCATTCCCTTGCACCGACACCACAGACGCATCAATCCGGGTCGAAGCCACCAACACCCCAAACTCAGTTGGTGCATCACACTTCTCTTACGCATCACACACACCAAAGCGTTAAATACACCTCTCTCGGCAGAGTAGCAAATCCAAGGGGTCATCCTTTCACGGATGACATCATTGCTACACCCCTTCCCGACAAGTGGAGGGGCTTAACGATGAACCTTTATGATGGCTCCATCGATCCAGATGAACACTTGAATATTTTTAGGACGCAAATGACCTTATACACCATGGATCAAACAGTGTGGTGTAAGGTTTTTTCCACCTCACTGAGGGAAGGGCCACTGGGATGGTTTACCAAGCTCCCACAGAATTCTATGGCTAGTTTCGACATTTTAGAAACAAAGTTTACCATCGAGTATGCTACAAGTAGACCCCATCGTACGTCTTCAATGTCTCTCTTCAACGTCAAACAAGAAAAAGGAGAATCGTTGAGGGCTTTTATGGATAGATTCAACAAGGTTTGCATGGGAATCAGGAATTTGAATCCTTACATAGCAATGCACCATTTAGTCTCGGCCATACTGCTAGGTCGGTTCACATAGAGCCTTATAAAACGACAACCATACAACATGGACGAATTAAGAACAAGAGCAACCAAATTCATGCAAATAGAAGAACACATTGACTATCACCAGAAAACGTTGGCAGAAGCTTCTGAAAAAGAAAGAGAGAAAAATAGGGGTATCCGTCCTCCCGCAATGGGGACCGACCGAGACCAGTATCGTCCGAACAGAGGTCCTCGTCTCCATAACTTCACTCCTCTGACGGTGCCTAGAGGGAGGATTCTGGATGAAGCCTTACAAGCTGAACTCATCCCAGCGCTCAAACAAGCGCAAACACCACCCAATGCAGATACGACTAAGCGTAGTCAATATCACCGCAATTACAGCCACACGACCGAAGGCTGCTAGGCATTAAAAGATAAAATAGAAAAACTCGTTCTAGCCGGCCATCTCCACAAATTCGTTAGAACTTCTGCCGCTGTGCCACGGTCACCCTAACATGACGTCGACTATCCCAGAGATAAGGAATGCCCTGGATGAAGGGATAACCGAAATCGTGATGGTTATCGTCGCACCACTCGGCAGAAACGAAGTGAAAGTCCGATCAAGCGGACCCAACCACGAAGTGAGAGCCCTGACCGGAGAAGTCGAACCAAACAAAGGGTTCGTGAAGTTATTAACACCATTGTTGGCCCAGTTTCACTTGGAGTACCACCTCAGGAGGTTAATTACATAACAGGTGGCTTCCCGGGCGGTGGATGTTCTAACTCTACGAGGAAGAAGCATCCGAGGGTGATTCAGTCCATCCATTCAACTTCTACACATAAACGCCTATATATACCTCCAATTACCTTTACTGACGATGACTTCACCGTGATCGACCCCGCTCAGGATGACCCCATGGTCATTACGGTAGAAATAGACAAATTTTCAATCGCTAAAGTTCTGGTAGATCTAGGTAGTTCGGTCGACATCCTCTATTGGGAAACATTTAAAAAGATGCGAATTTCGGAGGCAGAAATACAACCTTACGATGAACAGATAGTTGGATTTTCAGGGGAACGAGTAGACACCAAGGGATACATTGACTTATTCACCACCTTTGGTGACGATTCTCTCAGAAAAACAGTTAATATCTGATATTTGTTGGTTAATGCCAATACATCTTATAATATACTACTCGGATGTCCTTCCATAAACAGGTTAAAAGCTATTATTTCTACTCCTCATATGGCCATGAAGTTTCCCTCCATTAATGGAGACATCGCCACCGTGCATGTTGATCAGAAGATTGCGCGAGAATGTTATGTAGCGAGCCTGAAGGTTGAGCCAACTAGACGATTGAATACCACAACGAACGACCGATCTCTGAGCAGAAGGGGGAGGTCCCAGAGAGGCGTTCCAGGGGAAGAGGCTCTAGAAGGCACGTAGTTGCTCTTGTAGACCTAGACCCGCGATTGGATGACCCTCGGATGGAGGCCGGATAAGATCTTCAGCCCATATTCCTTCGCGAAAAAGATCGTAAGACATACATGGGAACATCCCCAAAGTTGGACGACCGGGAGATGGTGGGTAAAACATTGTTAAGAAATGCCGACCTTTTTGCTTGGACTGCTGCAGACATGCCTGGGGTAAAACCTGATGTTATTACTCATCGTCTATCCGTATACAAGGAAGCTAGGCCAATCACCCAGAAGAAAAGGAAGTTAGGGGAAGAAAGGCGTAAGGTCGCCTGAGAAGAAACCGATAAGTTGGTTCAAGCTGGTTTCATCCAGAAGGCTCACTACACATGGTTAACCAACGTAGTAATGGTTAAAAAGTCAAATGGTAAATGACGAATGGTAAATGACGAATGTGTGTAGACTATACAGACCTCAAAAAAGCATGTCCAAAAGACTCGTATCCCCTGCCGACTATTGATCGACTGGTTGACAGAGCAGCTGACCACCAGATCCTAAGTTTTCTTGATGCATACTCAGGTTATAACCAAATCTAGATGCACCTCGAGACAAAGAGAAAACGGCTTTTATGACAGACTCTAATAACTTCTATTACGAGGTCATACCGTTTGGCCTCAAGAACGCCGAAGCTACTTATCGGCGTTTGATGGACTACGTCTTTCATGACATGATCGGAAGGAATGTCGAGGTATATGTTGACGACATTGTTGTTAAATCTGACTCATGTGGGCAGCATGTTTCGGATCTGAAAGAGGTTTTTCAAGCTCTACGCAAATACCGCATGCATTTGAATCCTGATAAATGCGCGTTCGGCGTAGAAGGAGGGAAGTTCTTGGGCTTCATGCTCACCCATAAAGGCATAGAAGCAAATCCTGATAAATGTAAAGCCATTACGGAGATGCGAAGTCCCAACAACCTTAAAGAGATCCAACAACTGGTTGCCCGACTCACTTCCCTGTCGCGGTTCGTACCTAAACTTGCCGAACAAACGAGACCCATTATCCAATTGTTAAAGAAGACATCCATGTTTGAATGGACCGCTGAGTGCGAGGAGAATTTTCTTCAGTTGCAGGCATTTCTGGCTTCCCAGCCAGTTATACAAAAGTCGAACACACGAGAGCCCATCATAGTTTATCTTGTTGTTTCGAACGAAGCGATAAGCTCGGTCTTGGTACAAGAAATAGATGCAGAGGAGCGCCCGGTGTATTTTATTAGTCGAGTACTACATGGTGCGGAAGTCAGGTATCAAATGGTAGGAAAGGTCGCATTGGTCTTAGTCATAACCGCACGGCGAATGCAGATGTATTTCCAAAACCATCGGGTCATAGTTAAGATTAATTACCCCATTATGAAGATCCTTACTAAGCCGAATTTGGTTGGACGAATGATAGGATGGGCAATCGAGTTTTCAGAATTTCACATTCAATATTAGCCCAAGGGGGCAATTAAATCTCAAGCCCTCATCGATTTCACAGCAGAACTAACTCCACAATCGATATATGGAGAAGGTTCATAGTGGATTTTATATGTAGATGGCTCTTCGAACAATCGGTTGTGCGGTGCGAGAGTATTGTTGGAGGGAGCAGGTGAAATTGTCGTTGAACAAGCCCTGAAATTTGAGGCCAAGTATGAGGCCATCATAGCCGGCCTTTACCTGGCCAACGAATTAGAAGTAACCAGGTTAACTTGCAACAGCGATTCACGATTGGTGGTCGAACAACTTAGAGAGGAGTACGAGGTAAGGGAAACTTTACTTCAACAATATTTTCATTTCATTCGAAATCTTTTAACCAAGTTTGAATAAGTATCGTTCCAAAGAGTTCGACGAGAAAATAACACTGGTGCGGACGCCCTATCGCGGTTGGCCACCACCAAGAAAAAAGGAGTTCACCAGTCAGTCATACACGTCACGTTGACCAAGCCTAGTGTTGGCACAGGGGAATGTATGGCGACTGATATTAAACCAAATTGGATGACTCCCATCAAACAATACTTGACAGATGAAATATGTGACCCACACTTAGAAAAAACAATGAGATAACAGGTCGCCCGGTTCATACTAATCAACTAGGGCCTTTATAGGCGAGGATACACTCGTCCACTCTTAAAGTGTCTTACTCCCGAGCAAGTCACTTATGTGATGACCGAGTTGCACGAGGGGATATGCGAAACTCACTCTGGAGCGCGAACCATAACTGCCAAGGTGTTACGGGTCGGGTACTATTGGCCGACCGTGCAAGGGGATTGCACAAGGTTCGTTCGGAAATTCTTAAAGTGCCAAGAGTATGGCACCTTATCACACCAGAAGCCCGAGAATCTACATTACATCTTGTCTCTATGGCCATTCGTAAAGTGGGGAATGGATATAATTGGACCCTTTGCACTTGGCAAGGGGCAATGTAAATTCCTGCTGGTCGGCATCGATTACTTCACTAAGTGGATCGAGGCTGAACCCTTGACAGCCTTAACTGCCCGAAATGTTCAAAATTTCGTGTGGAAGAATATTGTTTGTCGATTCGGTCTACCCCAGGTTATTATTACCGATAACGGTAAAAAATTCACCGATCGAGGGTTAGCGAAGTTCTACGAGAAACTCAACAATAAACACATTACAAGCTCGGTCGAGCATCCACAAACCAACAGCCAAGCAGAGGCCGCCAATAAGGTCATCCTCAACGAGCTTAAAAGGAGACTTGGTCCAACGAAGGGAAATTGGACTAAAGAACTTCTGGAGGTTCTATGGGCCTACCAGTGTACCCCACAATCCACAACTCAAGAGACACCCTACAGTCTGACGTACGACACTGAAGCCATGATTCCGGTCGAGATAGGCGAACCTTCATTACAACGACAAACGTTGGACTTAGACCTAAATAAGGAAAGCTTGTTGGTCGGCCTTGACCTGATCAACAAGCTAAGAGATAAGTGTAGAATATGAGAAGAAGCATGTAAAATGCGTGTAGCAAGGCGATACAACACGAAGGTAAAGCCACAAAGCTTCCAGAAAAGAGATTTAGTCTAACGCATGCGTAGTGATGCCCGGAAGGATGGCGGCAAATTTTCAAGTAATTGGAAAGGTCCATTACGCATTACCGACACAGCGGCCGGAGGAGCATATCATTTACAATATTTATCAAGAATGTATGTACCGATAACGTGGAAGGTCACGCATCTCAAATTTTATTACAACTGATGAATAAACACTATTGTACTCTTTCCTCGCTCGATTGTTTTATCCCTAAGGAGGGTTTTTGGCCAAGAAGGTTTTAACGAGGCACTTTAAAAGTCATTTATCAAAAGCATATGCGGTTAATCGTTATATACCAAAATCTTGGTCAGAAATTCATAACTTAAAAGGTTATTTACCAAGTCGTTCGGTCAATACCTAGTAACTTAATCGTTATGTACCAAAATCTTGGCCAGAAATTAATAACTTAAAATGTTATTCACCGAGTCGTTCGGTCAGTACCTAATAACTTTATCGTTATGTACCAAAATCTTGGTCAGAAGTTAATAACTTAAATGTTATTCACCGACACGTTCGGTCAGTGCCCAATAACTTAATCGTTATATACCAAAATCATTGGTCAGAAACTAATAATTTAATTACTAGTTACAGAGGCATTTAATCATCAATTAATAACTTATCGTTATTTACCAAATCTTTAGTTTAAAACTTAATAACTTGTTATTCACCGAGTCGTTCGGTCAGTACCTAACAAATTAATCATTACTTACCAAAATCTTGGTCAGAGGTTAACTCAAATATTATTCACCTAGTCGCTCGGTCGGAAATTAATAGCTTATCATGGCACCACCCATTCGATTGGGTATTAACAAGAGAATGTTGAACCAAGTGGTGTTCAAGCTTTGAAGAATCCAAACCCTTTGAAGGATGATGAAGCCTTTGATGTGCTTGGTGTTGCTGTGCTGGTTTAGTATAGTTCTAGGGTAGTTTGAGTATTGTAATCCACCCATTGATCGAATCTAAAGCATAAGTATCTCAATCTTTGTGAAAGTAAAATGTTTTCAAACTAAGTTAAAACAACCGATTGTTTTGTCGAAACAACCGATTGTTTATACTTAGATGTTTTGAGAAAAAGATTGAAAACTGTTTTTAAAATGGTTGAACTGTTAAGAACCAAAACAACCGATTGATTCGAAGAAACAACCGATTGTTTATTTTGGGACCATAACAGAAAAACTGTTTTATCTTTGACTAAGCATTAAATGATTTAACTGATTACGCTCCAGTCATTAAATGCTTTGACCAATCTTTTAATGCAATTTAAGAGTTTGTTAAGATTTGATAACAAACTACATCTTTGAATAAATTCAAAAAAACAGATTTGAGAATTAATCTTTGACAAGTTTTTGCTAAGAGTTTTTGAGTTTTTTCAAAGAGCTGAGATTGCTGAAAGTTTGTGATTGATCAAAGTTGTGGAATAGGATTCTGCTTGTATTGATTTCAGATTATCATCTGTAACAAGTTTAATCCTTGTACTCTGTGAAACAAGTTTCGTTTCTGTGTTTGCTGAGATTGGTTGTGTGTTCTTGAGGGGATCAAGATCAGCAATCTTGGTGTTGGTGTGTTGGCCAAGGAGAGTGTGTGTCTTGAGGTGTTCAAGGTCATTCTCTGGGTTGTTGTGTAAGTGATCAAGTTGTGATTGCTTGGTGGATTTCCTCAGGGTTTCTGAGAAGACTGGATGTAGCTCTGGGTTTGGAGTGAACCAATATAAACATCAGTGTGCAATCTCTCTATCTCTATCTCTTTAAATTCAGTTTTGTTATTTGATAACTGGTATAAACAACCGATTGTTTCAGTAAAACAACCGATTGTTTTTCCAGTGTTGTGCCTTTGCTTTATGTTTTGAAAAACTGATTTCTTAATCAAGGTTTTCTTGAAGTATTTTCATTCTAGGCTTAAAAGTTTACGAAAATCTCTCTTAAACAATTCACCCCTCCCTTTCGTTGAAGGCCATATATTCTAACAATTGGCATCAAGAGCTTGGTTCTTGAAAGTTATTCAAGTTGATCTAAAATCCTTTTTTCTATGGCTGGAAAACTATCTTTTGAGGAAGGTGTTTCAATCTACAAACCAACTTTATTCTGTGGATTGAATTATAAGTTTTGGGAAGCAAGAATGAAAATCTTTATTTGAAGAAAGAAACGAATACACCTGATAGAGAATGCAGAAATCTGCCTTAGACCAGTAGAACAGATTGCTCACACAGTGACAACACCTCTAACCAAGCCTTAGAAGCAACCAAGAACAAGCACACTTTGTGATTTGGAAAATCTTTCAAGAACACATTCTAATCCTCTGAAAATTCTTATTTCTCTGTTGTAAAACTTGTTTTCTCAATTGTATGATCAACGTTTAATCCCAGGAACAAACTCTTTTTTTATAGGAAAACATTTTATAACTAACTTTCAAAAAATAGTTAAAGTTGTTACAAAAAGAATAGATTGAAATTAAAATGAACTGATTTATTTTCAAAAGCTGTTAGAGAATTAGTTATATGTAGAAGACTTAGTCAAACACCCTAGTGTAAGGATAAACCGTGAAAAGCCTTTTAAGAGAACCAAGGCACCAGACTTAAAAAGAATCTATTCATTTATAGAAGAACAGATTCATTTTCAAAACGATAACAGAAACTTTTTAACAAATAAAACACAG
Organism: Phaseolus vulgaris; assembly: GCF_000499845.2. Lineage (NCBI taxonomy): Eukaryota > Viridiplantae > Streptophyta > Magnoliopsida > Fabales > Fabaceae > Phaseolus > Phaseolus vulgaris. Next base: position 25,532,283 of record NC_023755.2, read on the forward strand.
TCGTTTTGATGGAACGAAGACTTAGTCAAAACACTTGATGCACAAAACATGATTTTTCAAAAACATTTAATAAAGGCATCAGTTTAAGAAAAGAATCTATTCATTTAGAAAAGAACAGATTTATTTTCTATGCAGTAAAGGATATTTTTGCAAAAACATGTGAAAAACAGTTTCATAAAACTTGTGCTTGCTCTTATCACATGGTCAGGGATTAAGAGGTGAGTTACCCAGCAAAAAGCCTACTCTAAACAACCTCTAAACTATACCTAAAACATTCTTAAAGCAAATGTAAATACTAAGGAAATTTACACAAATGGCTTCATCAAACACATGTCTTGAAGGGGCACCAACCATCTTCAACAGGAGGAACCACCGCCGGCATGACTTCCTCCACGACAGCTTGTTCTTTTGGTATTCCCGCGATGCTACTGATTTTCCGCCCGGTCGCTTGGCGCTTAAGGTTACTCATAAACTTGCTCAGGGAGGGATCCATCTTCAGGGTAATATCTGCAAAAATATATATACGGTTAAGTCACATTAACATAGACGAATCACGACCGAACACAAAAAATCCACATACCATTTACATATGCCCACTTCTTGGACGACCCATACAAAGCTACCAACTCTCGGGTGGGCAGCTTACAAGGCAACTGGTCAATGACCATTAAGATCTCCTTGTCAAAGGGTGACAATGACGACCACAACCAAATACCAAGTTGGGTGGGTTTCTCCGTCCAATGTAATGGAAATTTGGTCGTCCCATCCGCATTATAAAAGAGGTTTCGGCCATCCGGTTCCACGAAAATCTTAAAATAATTTTCTTTGAAATTTTTGTATGAGGTAGTGAAGGCAGCGAAACGGACATTCCCCGATCGGCTAGACAACGAAAACCAACTTACAGAGGTGTTTGGATGCGTGTTATAGTAATATAAAATCAACTCGGGGGTAGGCTCAAATTTAAAAACGTGACATAACACTCAGAATGCCTGAAGAATTGCCCACGAGTTGGGATGCAATCGCATGGGTGCAACATTGAGAATCCGAAGTACTCCCATAGTAAATTTATCAAAAGGAATGGTAACGTGCAAGTTGGCAAAAAAAGTATTATATGCAAAAAAGAAGTCATGTGGCGCATTTTCCCGACCGTGGCACACACGGTCGGTCACGCCACAAATATTCGCAGTTATTGCCTCGGATGGACAGTCAGGCATAAAAAAGTTATCATTTTCATAAATAAATTTATCTGAATCATCAGAGGTCCTAACCCTAGTTGGGATTTTGAGGACTGACGGATCAACCCAATCGTAGCTTGGACCGTCTGACGACTGACTCGCATTACCAGATGCGGTGCGAGTCACAGACGACTCGACATTGACAACACTCTAGGAAGATTCTACTAGGGAATGCATTACTAACATTGACCGAAGAATTTGACGCATTAAACCCAGCACGCGCAATTGACTCGGCACTCGGAGCAAGCAACGCAAGACTCAAGCTTAGAAAGAAAGCGTAAAACTTTTAAACTATCAGTGAATCACTATTTATAGCCAACGAAGTAGGTGAGAGAGTTCCCCATCACTCGTCCAGCACCCTTAGATCGAATATAATCTAACGGTTAAACTCACTCGACATTCGAAACGACACGAAATCTCCATCGTTGAAGGCATCCGATGAAACAGTGCATCACGAAATGGCGACTCTGTCAAAGGTCACTTCTTGTCACATCTCTGCCATGCATTTAAGGTTGCCATCTGCCATGCATTACCCCGAAATCAACAGCCATTATATACAACTCTTCGACAATAAATCTCTTTGAGCCTGGGGGGCAAGTGTACCGGTCGGACCCCGGACAACCGAGGACATGGATTAATAATACAACATAATAAATACGTGGCAAGAAAGCAGTTACAACTGACGTTGAATGAGTCAAAGACTGATGGAGATAAAAAAGAAGAGGATTTTACTAATGGAGGAAGAGGCCATCCACCCAAACATTTAAAGTTCTTCCTTCTAGTCTTCTCAAAATTAAAGAAAGAATTAAATAAAGAGAGGATCAAGCCCAAAGCCAACAAGAAGACTACAAGCATTCAAGAATGGGCTCCAATTAATATCTTTCTTTGTAATTTATTTTGTATAAATTTGTAAAACATATAGGAGTAATGTTTAGGAAGGTACTAAGAGGAAAACCAAAAAGACACCTGTTTTGTAAGTACCTTAGGCGTTAGTTTTTAGGAAGAAACTAGAAAGTTGTCTCTTCACACTCCTTTAGGCACTAGAATAAAAGGAGTTGGAAGGTGACCTTTCAAAAGCTTCTCTTGTAAGCTTCTCTTGTACTTTGTGACCAATCCTCTCTATTATAAAAGGGGTGCTTAGGTCTTTGAAATAATAAGATTGATTTTGTGAGTATTGAACCTCTACCAAATTGGTGAGTGATTGAGAGAGACTTGTGTCTTCTTCTCTTCTAGTCTTATCTTGAGTGAATTCTTGGACTCTCAAGTGGCGGCAACAACACTCATCTTGAAGCCAACCATCCTTCAAGTGGCGTGCACATTCCAAGGGCTTCATCCACATAAGTCCATTTTCCCTTCATTCCAAATTACTCATTTTTGTTCTACTTGTTTGTTTTCACTTTCAATCGATGCAATCTCTTCCTTATGATGTCCTCTTTCATTTGCTGCACTTATATTCAATTTTAATCAGTGCAAATTGGTTGTTCTTGCTGTTTTGGTCACGTCCTCCATGGGTATAAATGCTATATGTTGTGTTCTTGAGTTTCTATCCATGGGTTTGTTGTTCAAAATGGGTTTCTATGTGAGTTTGGCTTGGTTACTTGTGTTTTGGTGAGTTCTTGAATGTTAAGAACATTCATCCCATTCTTAAAAGTGCCTAATCATATTCCAACTCTCGTTGAATCCATAACATGTTCATATCATATCCATATCATGTTATTGGAATCATATTAAAGACACATTTCGAAACGCACTCCCGTAATATCAGGAAGCCACTACACACGACTTAAGGACCACTACACATGTCTTGGCAAACTAATTATCTGGCCCACACGAGTAGAGGCCTAAGTCAACCTATAAAGGAGACTTCTAAAGGGAGAAAAGGTACGTTTTTCATATTCTGAGAGAACAAACAAAACACTAGCACTGACTTGAGCGTCAGAGTGCAATCGCAGGTACCCCGTCCGACCGACGGAGCACACGCGTAGGAGAGGAAGAGCTTTGAAGGATTTGGAGGCTACCAGCACGACAACGAATTGTGTACCAAGTGGACAAGCATTACTTAGGCCTCGACATCCATGCATATATATATATATATATATATATATATATATATTAATATTATATTCTTAATGATGTTTTTTAAATAAATAATCTAAAATACAAGTATTAAAATAATAGATAAAATTAAATTTAATATCTTTAAAGTAATTTATTTTAATATACTATTATTTAAAATATTTTTTATTTTTTAAATTTATAATAATATTTTATTTTAAATTTAAATTTATCTTAATTTAAATATAAATTTTTAAAAACTATTTTTTATATCAAATTTTTTTTAAATATATTAATACAAAATATTTAATCAAATAAACTAAAAATTTCTATATTTATTTCACTGAAATTTTTTATTTTTTTCTTTAATGTAAATAGTTATACTTCCTATCTCTTTTCTTTTCCATTTTTTCCTGTTTTTTACTCCCTCCCTAATTCTAAAAACGTAATTAAAAATACATCAGACAATGATCAAGAGTAAATGCACTTGAGTATAATAACAATTTTTTTTCAATAACTCGTTAGCCAGTATATTTCGATTAAAAATGTCGAATTCACGATAAAACATTTCGTATTTTATTTTTTGCATCTTATACAGTAATTTAAAAACATTAAAGTTATAAATATAATGGATAATTGCTTTATTTTGTCTTTCTTTATTTTCAAAATTAAATGTGAAAATATAATATTTTTGTTGTTCATATCGAGGAAAACTATTATAAATACAAAATAACCAATCGTGCAAAAGTTTATCAAAACTAAATACAAAATATCAATTTAAAACACTATTTAATTTCAACCAATCGTGCAATAGTTTATCTTAAACCTTAATTGTTCGTTATTTCATTGTAAGATGTCTTTATCTAAAAATGAAATTTATAAATGTAATAAATGTAATAAATGAATACAAAATAACCAATAAATGAGCAAAAAGATATTTATTAAAATCATTAATGTCTATTACTTTTTCTCGATATTTCATAATAAACTAAAATTAAAAAAATATAAATGATGTATTGAAAATTTAGGCTTAAATTCATATTTGATTCCAATAATTTTACTAGTGTGTAATTTAAGTCCTTATAATTTTAATAAAAAAATTTATTTTTCGGTTTTTTAATATTAAGTACTTTTTGTTCCATGTTTTTTAAAAATGAAGTAAAAATGTTATTGCATGTACTAATAGACAATCATTAAATAAAAATCAATCTTAGAGACAAAAAATAATTAATTGTTATATAAACTAAATTAAATACTATTTTGGAGATTAAAAAATTTATTGATATCTAAATTAGTTTTATTATTGATGAATAGTTTCTAAATTGATATATAATTAACTATCAAGACTTTAACTACCAATTATTTAGTTGATAAAGTTGGTAGTTAATCAAATACCAATTTAGAAACTAATTTAGATAGCAATTATTTTTTTAGTTTCTAAAATACTATATAATTTAGCCAATATAATAACTAATTATTTTTTGTCTCCCCCTCTCTATATATATATATTTTAGCATGAAAATGTTTTGTTATTAGGGAGAATGGGAGACCCAAGTTTTAAATGAAAAAAATAGAAAGGCCATAAATAAACCATAAGCATTTATTCTTTACTTTATTAAGAATTTCATCTCACTAAATAGTTTTTCTTTGAAATCTAAGTTTAGAGAGAATAATTAAGATATTATTATGTTGTTAGCTTACATATGTGTGAGGAGGTAGAAAATGAAGACGATGTTAGTGTAGGGTTTGATAATTTGAAAATCAAAAACTATATTGGATTTTTGAAGTGAAATATGAAATATTTACTTAATTAGATGTGTAAAAAATGTTATTGTTGATTTATAAGCATGTAAAATGTATATCTTTATACTTATGAGCGAGAATAATTGTAAAGTATATATGAAGTTAATGTAGTGATTATCAATAAGATTGACGTATTAGAAGGATTTGAGTATAATATGAGGTTAAACTTAAAATTAAATCACTTATTGATTGAAAAATGATGCTTTTTCAGTGTGATATCACTCAAGTGATAGGTTACACTCAAGTGATACTTAAGTATGACTTAAACGATGAGTCATGCTTACATTTACCATTAATCAAGATGGATTGTAACGATATAATGTATAACTCAAGTTAAGTTTTGTAACTTGGTGATAGTGAAGTTTAAAAAACCTTTTCTCCTTTTTCGAAAGAGTTGATGTTTAAGCAATAATGTTTTCACTCATGTATGAAACATGAAGGTGAAACATTAATTTATAAAACATGTGATATACAAACATAATTTTATCTACCTATCATTTTTGTTATGTTTACTTTAAACCACTTTTAACCTATGAATTGATTAAAATGATTTGAGAATATAAGAACATAAATTGTTTAAATATAATTATATCTTTTAAAAAAATAACATTTTAATAGTAAAATGTCAAATAAATAAGATATGGATATTTGTTTTTGGAGTTTTTATTTATTTTATCTAAAACTGAATTGAAAGTTGGTGGTTTCAAGTTGTTTAATTTTCTTTTACTAGTAAAATAATTTTATACATTAACTATTTAGTCTGACCCACTTAAATTATTTTAATACGAGATGGTATATATAAAGAAGATTTTTCTTTATAATTGTTTTTTTTTACACAATTTTTTTCTTATTATACTCTTATTTAATATATCTTATTTTATTAATACAATGAAATATTTTGTCATTTCATACGAATTACTTAAAAAATGAAATTTTAATTTTTAAACTAATGTTAAGGGACAATTTTTATATGTAAACTAATTTTCCACTCTTCTCTTAATTTCTTATTTTAAGGGAACAAAATAAATAAATAAAGAAAAAACATATACTCTCTCTTATTCGGTTCTCACACCAAATCTCATATATAAAATAAAATAACATCAATTTCCAATTACTCTCTCCACTCCATTTTAAGCAACTCTATTTTTTGGATCTACTATCAAGTGAATCATAACCTTAATGTAAATCTCATCACACTCTTCGATTCCAAAACCACCATTCGAAAAAGAGAAAAAACTTGAAAAATAAAAGAAACTCAAACTAGAAAAGAAAAAAAAAAGATTGATTAATCAATTCATATTTTTCTTTACATGTTATTTTTTGTTTTTCAATTTCAACTCCTCCAAAATTATTTCCGTGTATATGTTAAATTTCTATGAAAAAGTTGAAAAAAAATGAAAAATGTAAATACAAAGTTGATGTTGCCCGCCTGTATTTCCGCTAATATCTATAGTAAATATCATAAATCAATAACATTCATACGTGTGTGATGTAAATTTAGCACCATTAAACTATTACAAGTATGATGAGAAAAATAAAATACTAGATTAATGAAATACATAACGTAAATTAATGTTTTCTTTAATTTAAAACATGTCATGGTCACAATTAGGATGATTAACATGTCACGGTTCAAGTTTACTAAATTACAAGACATATCACGTTTAAATTTTCATTAAAAATAAAATTTTCCAATACAAGTTTATCTATACAGATAATTCTCTAAATGCTTTTTTAGTGTATGTAATTACTTTTCCATTTTATTCTTATATAAATATTTTATATTATTATTATATAATTATGGGCATTCTCTTAAGTGGAGGGACGATTTTGAATGGAAATATATGTGGAGAACACTTTTAAATTGAAAGATTGAAAGAGATTGTTTATTTTCAAAACCAATTGTATAGAGAGTGTGTGTCTCTTCAAATTTTCTTCAAATTTTGAGAGAGAGAAAAATATGAGGAAAAATATTGGAGAAGATAGAAGAGAGTACTGTTCAAGAGAATAACTCGGCTTAGACATATTGAGTCGTAGGAGAATCGACACATGTTGGCATACACCACCACTTCCGACTACAACATTCGTTTAACAACATAGGGTTTGGTACAGGCATGTCACGCCGGCGTCCGCCTTTGCCGTGTGATTGGTGTCTCTGTCGTGTGGAAAGAGTCACAGATTTGGGAGCAGGATTTCTAGAACTTTCAGGTGAAAGAGAGGATGAAAGTAATAAAGGAAACTCGCAAACGTTTGGAAGATTGTTTTATCGCTTCTTCGTGGGAGAGTCTGCTACCAATGTTTCTTATTGTGTTTCAAATAACCTCTTTCTCTTTACCATTCCTCTCCAAATACTGCTCATTATTCTTCATTTTTATTTAATTTTATTGATAAATACTTTAACGGTTTAAATTAACAGGATTTGAAAATCATGAGGAAAGGTAAAGAGCAGAAGCACAACAACCGTCTTATATGTTAAATTTCCCTTTCTTAATTTTTGCTCAATTTTAGGTTTTCTCTTCATATCTTTCATTTTCACCCCATTCAATTACCACAACAAAATGTTGACGCAGCAGCGAAAAACTGAGAGCTAAAGGAATTGAAGTGTTAGGAGTTGTTTGCCATTTTTCTAATCCTCAACAATGGAAGGACTTGATACACAAAACTCTGCAGGTCAGACCTTCAGATAAATGATCTCTATCAGTTGAGTTGTTGCGACTTGCTGTTAGGGATGAGCCTCGTTGTGGGGTACGTGGCGACGAAGGTGGCGTTGGAAGGGTGGAAGGACAAGGAGAATCTCATGCTGATGTGGATATGTAGAGTTATGTGGATCACAAGAATGTGTGCGACATGTAATTTTTTTGTTTGGATATTCTTTTTTAATGCAAATACTTTAACACTAATCATCATTTTTAAGTAATTCTTATTGATAGTTTTAATTTACAGTATTTTTATTGTTTTTTTTAGTGTTTCATTTTTGTAAGAAAATCATGCCTTTATTTTTATTTTTTTTTCATTTCGTTGGTAACAAGTACTTTCTTATTGTAAAGAAGGATAACCTGCATTGTTGCCAAGAGTTTTGAACAGTAGAAACATTTTAACTTTCAAATCTTGTAAATTGCTTGCAATTTGTTTTTAAAGATTAAACATGAAAGAAACCCATGTCGTACTTTCGGCACAAAATAACTAAGGAAATCTTTAGTTTAAGAGCTAACTAAGCTAAATCATATTTCATGTGTATCTCCACATTAGACAGAAAACTGTATTTTCTCACCATTTTTAGTGTTTAGTTACTATTTGCATTCTTTTATACCCAATTTTGATAATAAATTTATATGTATATGCACTTTCTAATATGCAATATGTGTCATATTTGCTAATTTATTTGTAGGTAGTGTAAGATATGATTTGTTATTGTGTCCTGACCAGTCATCGGTCATCGACCTAGAGACTGGAGCACCTATGCTTGGTGATGGAAGGGGGTCACGAGGTGGACCCCAGACACACTTACCAGAAGATTGGTTAGTCTTTGGACGTTGGTAACCTAAGCCCGATGTTGGAAGATCGATATCGGACATCGCCAGCAGAGAGAGGAGATCGGACATCGATAGTTTGAACGTTGTAGAAGAACACGTAAGGTGGGCTTAAGAGTTACGATGAGTTAATAGTCAAAGACATGAGATATGTGAGAAGCCTAAGTCACGAGGAATCCATGCACGTGGTGTGTATGACGGATGAAGGCACAACACGTGAGGATAATCCTGGGAGGTGTTAAAGCCCATTAGGGTTAGGGTTTTCAGGGAAGCTACATGCATGACAGTGAATACTTAGGACACCCACGAAGCAGATAACGCTAGAGAATAGGTGCACAGGTTGGTACCCAAGCGGCCACTCTGATTATTCATTGCACTCCAGTTAAGGAAAGTTTCATGTGTTAGATACGCTAAGATTACCTAAATAGCGACGCAGAGACATTTTCCTAGGAACCCTAGATAAGAGTAACAATAGAAAGGCAAACCCTATAGTTTCAGCCTATATAAAGGGTGCCCAGAACCCTAGTAAGGTAAGCAATTTCTAAGACTGAAGCTAATATATACACTTGGTGTTTCTTTGCCCTAATACTGACTTGATCGTTGGAGTGCAAACGGCCGCTAGGGCGTCCCTTTGTCTTTGCAGGTGAGAGGTTTATTGATTAAGAAGGCACAATTCTCAGACAAGATTGAAAGGCCAAAGCAGCTGTTGGAGTCAACCGGTGAACGAAGTGAACTGACAGGATCAATTATCGTATATATTTGTAGTTAATAATTAAGGATAAACAAAATTAATTTAATACATATTATAAAAATCAATTACGCTACCTATATATATATTTGGTAGATTATTGTCATGATGTTATATCTATTATATATTATAGTAAGCTGTAATTAATTTTATCACAAATTTATCACGCCTGACAATATATTAATTAATTTAATAATAAATACAATTAAAAGATTAAATATCATAATAGTAAAATAAAAAATATTATTAAAAAATCATAAAATAAATATTTGACTAAATTAAATATATATTAGAAGTTGCATACTACACTACTTAATGTATACTAGAAAGTGCAGATAGGATATAAATATATGTACATTCTCATATATTATTTGTAGGTATACACTACCTATTTCGTATATAAAACTAAATAATATATTATAAAAGCAAATAGGATATAAAAATAATACGGAATAAATTTTGATAAACTATTACTATTATATTGTTCATCAAATTAAAAATCACAAAAAAATCACCACAATTATTTCCTTAATCTTTATCATTGCTTATTCATTATTAGTTTATATTCCTTAAATTATGTGATGCAGCAGGATGATATAATATTTGAGATTTCCTTCCAAATAGTTGTATATAAATTGTAAATAAGACATGATGACGTATTTTTTAATTTTATTATAATTTTAGTTGTATATATATATATTTCAAATATTATTACAAATTTATACCGTAATATTTTCATTTTATTGTAATTTTATATGTATCTAAAGTTTTAAAATATATTATTATATACTTAGGTGTAATCACATTTTATATTGTTATAATTTAATAAATATAGTATGATAGTTAAGGTATTAAGATTCAGATATAAAATTATAGCTCATAACTAATTTAAAAGGTCTGTTGTATAAAAAATATCTGTACATATATGTTGATATTTAAAAAATATAAATACAAATAAATTTATAATAAATTAAAATAATATAATATAAATTTATGTTTTATTTAATAAACATAAAAAAACACATATATAATATATATATATATATATATATATAAATAAGATAGTTTTATCCTTAAATATTTATTTAATTTGTATTTTTTTTGGGTAAGGTGATCAGAAATTATTAGAGTAATCACTTAATTCACATCCACCTTTGAAGCCGACATCATACACGATCTGAACGGTCCATAAGAATGAAATCCAGCGGTAGCCATCATCGATCCGTGTCATTTACTCTCATTGGCTCAATTTCCATGCAGCCTACTATATAAATCTCGCAACTGCTAAAATTATTTACTTTCAAATAAACTCTCTTCTCATATTCCCTAAAGCACTAACCTCCTATAGGCAATTCTTGCATCTTGCATTTTCTCTTTCCCACAATTAGATCACAGTTCATCAATGGCAGGTCGAGGCAAAACCCTAGGGTCCAGCGCTGCTAAGAAGGCAACCTCCAGGAGCAGCAAAGCTGGTCTCCAATTTCCTGTTGGCCGTATTGCCAGGTTCCTCAAGGCTGGAAAGTATGCCGAGCGAGTTGGTGCCGGTGCTCCTGTCTATCTCGCCGCTGTCCTCGAATATCTTGCCGCTGAGGTAGTTCCTTGTGTTCTTATAATTCTATATATAAATTAGTACTTGATGTTGTCAGATCTAGGGTTTGAAATATAGGTTCATTTCCCCTAATTAACCGAAGAATTATTTATTTACTTACAAGCAATTGGATGATTTGACTTTGGTTTTTTTTATTGTGGCTTCAATTGATAGTTTGATTTTGATGTTTTCAGGTTCTTGAGTTGGCTGGAAACGCTGCCAGAGATAACAAGAAGACTCGAATTGTTCCTCGCCACATTCAATTGGCAGTGAGGAACGACGAAGAGCTGAGCAAGCTTCTTGGTGATGTTACCATTGCTAACGGTGGTGTTATGCCTAACATTCACAATCTTCTACTTCCCAAGAAGGCTTCATCCAAGGGTGCTGCTGGAGCTGACGACGACTCTTAAATCGACTCAGTCTTCGTTTCACGAAACGTTATTTAATTTTATTATATTTTGGCTCTTTGTTTTGTAGTTTTGATCGTCATGATTTGTAGTTGTAGTTAGGGGTTTCTTTTAGTGATGTTGTTAATAGAAAATCTGTTACGCTCCAAGAAAAAGATTATTAAAAATTTAGTTTATTTTAATGTTTCATGATGTGGTTTTGTTCCTGAGTTTGATACATAATTGTTATTTGTAAAACTCGATTTAAACTTGCGGATTTGTCATCGCTTCTTAGACTTTGAGAAATTGGTTGCTGGTGTTTTGGCTCTGCAAGTGCATTATTTATGCGTGAGCACACAATTTAAGTGTTAGAGACAGTTCCAGTTCTCGGAATATAAATATGTTTGTGATAGTTTAAAGTGCTTAATAAATTTTAATGTGTAGGTTTTGAAACAGAAATAGCATGGTTTGTGCAGATAGATTGTTATGTTGTTTGAAATGTTCGACTTTCAGTCTAACCATATGCAATTTTGTTTGTCGGAAAGTGTTACATGATGGCACATAGTTATGTTTCGAAGGGTAAAATCAATTGATAGATCTAGTTCTCTATTTTGGTTTCTGGGTGTTTTTTTGTGTAATCAGTGTCTTGTTTTTGAAATGTTTGTGGTTCATGTTTTTGAAACTAGTTCCTCAGGTTACGAGTGAAGGAAAATTAAATCCTTAGTGCGAGATCTCTTTGGTAAAGGATTGAGATCACTTTTGTAAAGAATTGATTATCATCTTAGCGGGAAAGAAAAGGGCTAAAGCGGGAAGTTTGGATGTTGATTCGTGCATTCAATAGAAATCAATTTTCCCAGGAGCTATAAGCAAAGGGTTGTATATAATTTTTCAAAAATATAAAATTTAACAAAAGTGTTGAATTGAAAATTGGAGTTATTAATTTGATCTTATTATCAAGAAAATATTTATTTTCATTGTAATGGCATTTTGTAGGATATGTATTGTTTTTGGATTAGAGAGCGTAAAAAAAGAAAATTAAAAAGAAAGAATAAAAAATGAATTTTAGATATAAAAATTAAAAATTCATTAATTTTTTCAAAAGATTTGATTGATATAATAAATTAAAAAAATTAAAAATGTATAAAATTATTAAATTATTTTTAATTTTTAATTTTTAATTTTATTGTAGTTTGTTTTATTATTTAATGATTAATATTATATAAATTTATAATATTATTATCGATATTAATTTTAGTATTATGTAATTTTGTTTTGTTATTATTGTTATTATTTATTATTAATATCATTATATAAATGTATTTTATTATTATTATTTTTATCATTTTTTATTTTAGTTATTAATATTATTACCATTATTATATAAATCTATTTTATAATTATTATTATTTCTATTATTGTATTATATAATAATCGATATAATGTAAATATAAGTGATTAAGATATATATTATAATCGATTATCACCAATTAATTTTGGAAAACAAAGCTTTATCTACGTTTTTCTTTATCTCTTGCAAATTTGTCTGGTCTTTTTTCCCCAACATAATTAGATACAAATATCATCATTCTATCTTTTTCTGTATATGCTTACAGTATTCATTTTGAAACAAAGAGACGGTTAAAGTCACGAAATGTTTAATATTAATGTAAATGAGAGTTTTTGTAATTAGATGCTAAATGTTTATTTTTCATTTTTACCTATAAAATTAATTTAAACAAATACTTTTAATTTAAGGGAAATATTTCTTTGATATCTAAACAGTAAAATACGTATACTTGACAACCATTTATAATAATATATATTTTAAATTGAAACATAAATTAAATATAATTAAAATATTAATTTATTTATATGTAAAGTGTATGTAGGTTAAATACCACCACCCTTGTATGTTTTTTATTGACATTTTAATCTTTGTTCTCCACATTTGTTTTTATGTATGAACTGTTCTTGCAGAGGGATTTAAGAAATGATTATGTGTTTATTTCGACCATTTTGCGTGCATGTGGGGGTGTGGAAAATGGATAGGTATTTAGCATTTTTTCGCATGATGAGAGATGACCGCGAAAACCATGTTGACTTGCATTGCATATGATTACCCTTTTCTCTCAAAATTTAGTTGTTTTTTAAAATTTATTTATATTATTTATTGTTAAATTTTGGGTCAATATTTAATTTAGTATCTTGGTTTTTAAAAAAAATCAATTTGGTTCCTATATCTTTTAAAATGTTTCTAAATTGGTCATTTCGGTTAAGTGAGGGTATGTTTTATGTGTAAAGAGAGTTTTATGTGGAGAGAAGAAGTTAGATTGAGAGTTATTATTATTATTATTATTAATATTATTAATATTATTATTGTTATTATTATTATTATAATTATTGTTATTAATAATAATAATAATAATAATAATATTATTATTATTTTTCTTAATATTAATATTAATATTAATAATAATAATATTATTATTACTATTATTATTATTAATATTATTTTTCTTAATATTAATATTAATATTATTATTATTATTATTATTATTGTTATTATTATTATATTATTAGTATTTTTAATAATAAAATAATAATAATAATAACAACAGTAGTAAGAATAATAATAAAAATAAAATAATAATAATAATATTAGTATTAATTGTAAAGATTGAGAAAAATAGTCTTAGAATAAAAGTTGTACAATTAAAATGATATCTGAATATTTTATTATTAAATTTAAAAGAGCATATAAGTAGAAATTCTGATATTCAGCTTTCATTTTAAAAGGAATCTCCATCTCTCTAGAAAGTTATTTTTCCTTTTCTCTCCCTTCTTTCTAAGATTCTGACTTCCTCGCTCATCAGTTTGACGATCTGAGTCCACCATCAAACTCCTGGCAATGAATACTATAAGACTGCCCGATCAGAATCTTTGATAGAGTAAATTCATTTTTGCTCTTCTCTTTGAGTCAAATTTTGAACTTGTTAGGTTGTTTTTGTCCTTGCTATGCATATGACCTTTTTAGCTTCAGGGTTAATCTCGGTTAGCTTAGGGTCCTAGTGATATAGTTAGATTTTTGATTAGGACTCTGTGGTGCATGTTAAGTTACCTTTAAGTTCTTAGTGGATTTGGAGCTCTTAGCGAATATCTGCTAATTTCCAGGTAAGAGAAACTAGCCTTAATTTCAAATAGAACATTAGGCTAGAAGATCTGGATGTGGGGTGACGTGGTCACCAGTCTCAAACTTTCTTCCATGATTGTTTATTTTAAGTATATTAGAAATTGACTGAGATTTGAATGTGAAATTTGATATATGGTTGCTGTTATACAATTATAATGTGTTAAGTATTGGTTGTTTGATGTTGATTTAGAGTAATTTTCACCCATAACATGGACTTTGTTATTTTTGGGTGCCCTCTGGTGTTATTTAGATCAAACTAAACTATTTTCGATCAATCCAAATTTACTAGGTACCCTTTGGTGTTATTTAGATAAAACTAAACTATTTTCGATCATTCCAAATTTACTGGGTACTCTCTGGTGTTATTTAGATCAAACTAAACTATTTTCGATCAATCCAAATTTACTAGGTACTCTCTGGTATTATTTAGATCAAACTAAACTATTTTCGATCAATCCAAATTTACTGGGTACTCTCTGGTGTAATTTAGATCAAACTAAACTCTTTTCATTCAATCCAAATTTTATGGGTTCTCTCTGGTGTAATTTAGATCAAACTAAAATATTTTCGATCAATCCAAAATTTCTGGGTGCTCTTTGGTGTAATTTAAATCAAACTAAACTATTTTCGTTCAATCCAAATTTCCTGGGTGCTCTCTGGTGTAATTTAGATCAAACTAAAATATTTTCGATCAATCCAAAAGTACTGGATGCACTTTGGTGTCATTTAGCTCACACTAAAATATTTTTGATCAATCCAATTATCTATACACATATAGACATTACTATTATTATTATTTTAGCATAGTTTATTTTGGATTACTATTGTTAAATAACTTCTTAGATATATTTGGATTGTTAGAAAGTTTAAACTATATGTTATGATTGTATGGTGTATTGATGTGGTAAATGAAGTGTGCAATGATCTGAACGTAAGATCAAGACATAGTATTTTCAGGAAAGGGAATACCGTGTTGAGATTGTTATTGGGTGTATTGATTTCTGAGTATCCTGTGACTGAGATGATCCTGACTCTACTGATATAATGGAATCACATAGATGAAGTTATTCAGTTGGTGAGAGTCGAAGGAGGTCCATTAGGCCGAGTCTGAGGTTTGAAAGAACCGATAAGAGAAGATCAAATGGATTTACACTATCATATGAGTGGATGAGATGATGAGATACTGAGATAATTATGCGCATGGCTATGTGGATTTCACAGTAGTAGTATGACAGGTGCAGGTCTCTGGATGCTAATTTCAATACACGAGTCTTCCGGAAGTAGAGTCAAGTGTCTATGTGATATGAGTCAGTGGAAGTCTGACATGTGAAAGATGAATATTGAATTTTGATAGACACTTTATGATTTGAGAAATTGTATGAAACTTAATGATTTATGTTTATTAATTTCAAATTGAAATTATATATAATTTTGTTTTATATAGCTAGCTTACCCTGTTATTTGTTTGTGTTGTTTTTTTATCTGTGATGATCGTGTATTTACACGGGAGCGGATGATGTTATAAGTGATTGAGCTCCTCCTCAGTGAGAAGCCGAATGATGAAATTATTTTAGTTGAAATTTGAATATTTGTTTTAATTTTGTGTAGATATTTAAAGTCTTATGAAGAGAAATATGTACTGAAACATTTTAAGAAAGAGTTGTGGACATATTTTTATTGTGTTTATATATTCATTTTTAATAATTTATACAAATTATATTTTTTTTAGATGTGGGAAAATATAAGGATGTTACATTAAGAAAAATAATATTAATAATAATAATAATAATAATAATAGTAATAATAACAATTGTAATAATAACAATAATAATAATAATAAAAATAATAATAATAATAATTGGTGTTGTTATTTAATTCCAGGTTGAGGCTTTTCCCTGGAAAACTCAAATCAAAATGGTCAGGACCATTCCAAGTCAAACAAGTAAAACCATATGGAGCAGTGGAATTGGAAGATCCTATCTCAAAAAGAAGTTGGGTGGTCAATGGACAAAGATTGAAGCATTATTTTGGTGGTGAAGTTGAAAGGCACACCACTATGATCCACTTCAATGAGCTAAAATGGGCTAGCCTGAGCTAAAGAAAATTTGTTGCTCTTTGCCAAACTTTAGCTTGAGCTAGAAAACTCTATTGCTCTCGGCCAAACTCTAGTCTGAGCCAAACAAATTTGTTGCTCTCTGCCAAACTTTAGCCTGGAAAAAAAAGATCTTGCTTGAGCTAGTGAGATTTTTTCTAAAAAAAAAAAAACTGTAGCATTTTAAAATTACATTTGAAAACCCTGCACCCTAAATTCACATTTTCAGTCAAGCGTACTCCATTTTAAAAAAATTCTATCCCAAAGCTTTCATCTACATAGCCATTCTCAAACATTTCATCTACATTTCCATTATCAAGGTAAGTAATTATTCATCTCCATAGCCATTCTCATGGTTCTGTTGCCATTTCCATTCAACCATGTCCAGTCAAACATGTTTCCATTTCCATTTCCATTTTACAGTTTCGTTCTTAAATTGGAAGATTCAATCTTTTTGAAATTTCAATGTCTTGATGTTGAATAGGATAATCAAAGTTAAGTATTCTTCCAGGGATTAAATACCAAAACAAAAAGTACTCATTCAATGTCATTTTACATATCAAGTGTTTGTTACAATGCTAATCAAATAAAACACTTTGATTTTGACAAATGTTTATTCTTATATGTGCAGAAAAATGGGTCGTACCAAATCTACAACGGGTATTAATCTAACACGGTTTAACAAAGGCAAAAGAGCTAGAGTTGAGTCACCTAGCCAACCAAGAAATATTGAGCCAACCAAAGACAAGAAGCAAATATATGAACAGCTGAAAAGTTGGGCCTTTATTTTAGAAAGGAAAGTAATACTTTTGCCTGAAGAATTTGATTCCTTTTTGAATGGGCTACTGCAAAGAAATTGGACAAAGTTGACAGATCCTTAAACCAAGTATGATCCAAATATAGTTCTTGAATTTTATACAAATGCTTGAGTTGTAGATCCGAATGATTTGAAGGCCAAAGTCAAGGGTAAATGTATTTACTATGACAGAAATGCAATCAACCATTTTTTAGGAAATCCATTACTAGATAATGTGGAATGTACTTATCAAACAATAAAAAATTCAAGAGATGAATGGTTCAACGAGAGAGATATTGTACAAAAAGTGTGCATTCCAAACAAATCATTCCAAACAGGATCCACTGGGCACTCATTAAGGATCAAAAGAAAATACATGAAGACTCTAGCTAAGGTTTGGATGACTTTTCTGTTGGCTAACATTATACCTTTAGGACATGTCTCTTATCTGAATTTACCTAGATGCCAATTGCTTTATTCTATCATGAGAGATGACTATAAGGTTGATGTGGCTCAAATCATATATGGTCATGTCAATAAAATTGCAAGGTTGGAAATAAATAAAAATAATGAAAAAGCCAAAGGTTCCTTGGGGTTTCCAACACTCATTACAGCTCTATGTGCAAGTCAAGGGGTGGCAGTGAATCCAACAATAAAAATCAGACCTACCATTGACAAAAAATTCATTGATCAAAATTGTATCAATCTTGAAGAAGCTCATCAACAACCACATCCTCCACATCCAGCTCATGTTGAAGATCAATCTTCTACGGTTCCTTCAGAACAACATTCTGCAACTCCAATCACAATGGAGTATATCATGGAACTATATTAACTTTAATTTCAGTATTAATTTAGTTTAAGTAGTTTAGTTTAGTAAGTTGAATTTAACAGTTTAGTTTAATATTTCTTACTTTAGCTTTTATTGATGGCAAACTTAAGTTAGTATAGTGGCTGATGTTTGCATATTTTGTGAAATCTTGTATATAGATAGATGATGATATATTTTTTTTGGAAAAAGAAATCAAATCATAGTTCTAAATTAGAACAACCAAATGGATTGATAATGGACTTAATTTGAAAAAGAATTTGTGGTTGGAACCATCACTCAAATTGAGAAAGGATAGTGATGTGTAAAAGTTAGAACAAGGTAAACAATTGAAAGCAATGACTGGGAACAAATGAGGAATTGAAATTAGCCAACCAAGTGAGAGTGTGAAACCTTTAAACAATTTGAGAGACTTTCACTAGTGAAGATTTAATTGAGGTTGCCTAATTTTCTAGTCAATTTACATCACAAAATCAAATATGGAGATGATTGATGCATGTTTAATAGATTTGGATGTGAGAAAACTCAACGCCAAACAACTAACCTTTGCAATGCGATATATAGTGAAATGTGTAGAAAAATAACCCTTTTTGAGCTGAAATTTGTTTTATTGCACCCTAACTTTTGTTATACATATATTGTCCTACCCTGTGGTATGCTAACAAAAGGGGAGCATAGGTGCAATTCAAATTTCTATAATTAGAATAATTGGATTTGGTGTGGCTGCTGGGATCTTGAGAATGAAAAAAAAAACAAAAAGAAAAAAAAAGGATTACAAAATAATCCACATTCTCATTCTCTTTTCTAAAAAAAAAAGAAAAGAAAAAGGGAGTACAAGAACAAAAAGGGAAACAATGTTGATGAATCTTATGGAAGCGATAATGAATAACACAATTAGAAATTGAATTAGCTTGTGGCTAAAGGTTATAATAAAGAAGAAGGCATAGATTATGGTGAAACCTTTGCTCTAGTTGCAAGATTAAAAGCTGTAAGGTTGTTGCTAGCCTTTGCTTGTATGAGTGGATTCACATTGTTTCAAATGGATGTTAAAAGTGCTTTCCTCAATGGAATCATCAATGAGGAAGTCTATGTTGAACAACCACCGGGCTTTGATGATCATCAACATCCTAACCATGTATACAAGCTGAAAAAGGCTTTGTATGGGCTTAAGCAAGCTCCAAGGTAGTGGTATGAAAGACTTAGTAAGTTGTATGTGTTCATCCTATGCTTTTGGCTTCATAAGACCAAATGAAATTCTAAACATGCTTGAGGTAATGCAAAGGTATGAATGTATTTCAGTATGCATTTCCCATCACTTTGAAAGATGATTTGCTTTGAAAAATAACATTTTCTTGTTGTCTTAGAAAAACAACCTATTGTTTTCACGAAACAACCGATTGTTTTACCTCTGGCACATTTGAATAAAGCTGTTATGATTTCTTATGCATGATTACAACTATTTCTTTTCTTTCATAACCCATTATGAGTCAAATATGCATTCTTTGTGCCTCTGAATTAGATCATAAAGAGGTATATTCTTTGTTTTCCTTGAAATTCAAAGCTTTTTATGAATGGCAACCACATTGGTGGTCATGGGGTTGAGGAATATTTGTGAATGTATCTTTGGAATGTCTGGAAGGTTTTCTCTTAACAGAAGAAAAAATATTTCTACCAAATCCACCTCTTCAGCAATCATTTGACCAACTTGAATTGCTGGATGAAGAAAAGATAGGGGGAGAAACTGTGGTCTGCTTGCTGAAATTTTTGGGGTCTATGGTACTTTGATTATGTTGCTATCATAGCTCTGATACACCATAGATTTTGCTGCAATTCTGATATGGTATCAAAGATTTGTTGTTGCAATGGTGCTGCTACACACATTGGTTTTCTGGTTTATTATGTTGCTGCTATATGCTGGTTTTCAATGCTGGAAAACACTGATGCAAACAGGTTATTATGTTTTTATCCCTTTTTTCATTCTATTTGTGAAGACAAATAGGGGGAGAATGATGTGGTTTTATGTGTTGTATTGCTGCTGCTACACTCTGGTGTTATCTGGTTTTATCATGGTTTAAATTTTGTTGTTGCCATGTTCTTATTCACCATAGTTTTGCTGCACACAAGTCTAATTTTGGTACTGGTTTTTATGGTTATTTGACTGGTTTTTCTGCTTAAAGGCTTATGTAGAAAACTGGTTTTGTGTGCCTTGGTATCCTGCTGGTATACTTGCTTTGTATATGCACAAATTCTGTTTTGCAGGACCTTTCAAGTTCAAAAACAACAACACAAACAAACTAGGGATTTGTTTTCATCAAATAGGGGGAGATTGTTGAACAAGATGCTTTGCTCCAAATCCAAGAGGAAAGCTTGAAGACCTTGCTGCTGGGTGTGTGTGTCGTCTAGTTGTTTGAAACTTGTTAATTCACTCCTTAAGATGGGTTTTCAAAAATGAATGATCCAAGTTCATTTGAATCTTTAACCTTTTGAAAAGATGGGTTTTCTAAAATGCTGTTGAAATTTCAACAGGTTGAAATTTCGAAATAACAGGTTGTTTTACCTTAGTAGTTTTTGAAAAGGTTTTGAAAAGCTTGACTTTGCTGTCAAGTCAATTCAACCGATTGTTTCGACAAAACAATCAATTGTTTTTCTGAAAACCTTAACATAATCATGTTAAGTGGTTTTAATATGTTTTAAATGATCCTAACTACCTTGACTCCTTTATTAAATGTTTTTGACCACTTGGTTGGTCTATATAAAGGCGGTTTTACGCTCCTAATCTCAGAGTAAGAAAAAGAGTTTATCAAAAACAGTTTTTCTAAGATTTGAAAGAGCTTTGGATCATTCTTAAGTGTGTGGAATAGGATTGGGTTGTAATTTTGAACTTTAAGCTTTGTAATACCCAAGTGTATTCTACTCCCTTCTTCCTTGATTATTGTATTTCTGGTGTTGTGTTTCCAAGGAGTGTTGTGTGTTCTTGAGGTGTTCAAGATCAACACTTTTGGTGTGGTTTGCCAAAGGTAGTGTGTATCTTGAGGGGTTCAAGTTCACTACTTTGGTGTGTGGTGTTTGTAATCTGGTTTTGATTGCATAATGGATTATCCAATGGTTTTTGGGGACTGGATGTAGCTCTTGGTGTAAGAGTGAACCAATTTAAATCTGTTTGTGTGACTCTCTCTTTCCCTGATCTCACATATATCTGTTTTAAATTGTTTTTATTAACTGTTGATAAAAACAACCGGTTGAATCACAAAAACAACTGGTTGATTTTCTGGAAATCAACTAAAACAACTTTGTGCATTGTTTTCCTTAGTTTCTTTTTATGTGATTCTTTATTGGCTTTCATTATACCTTCAAAGTTTTCGAAAATCTTTCATAAACAATTCACCCCCCTCTTGTTTAAGGCTACATATTCTAACAGTAGCTAGAGAAGGTTCATACATATGAAAACTTGTCTGACATGTTGACCAAAGCAATTTCAATTAACAAGCTAATAGACTATTGTAAGGGAGCCAAATTGATGATACCCCTCAATTAAGTCGAGAAAGGGGATATTTGTTGGAAATTCCTCCTTAATTATTAGGAGACCATGACCAATGAATCTTGGTAATTAATCCATTGAATATATTTAATGATGGTGATTCCAAAGTCTTGGAAGTATACCTCTCTTGAAGATTATGAAGTTCAACCTAGAAAGTTGAAGATAATTTTTTCAAGGTATCTTGAAAATGTGACAAACATTAATTATCCATTATCTCTTTATGATGAAGTATTTCTCTCATTTTCTATATAAAGGGAACTTGTGAGGAAGAGAATAGCAACATAGAGAGAAAATGAGATAATTTATTTTCACTATAGTGTGAGATTAAAATCCTAGTGAGAACTGGACAGACATGGTATTCGATCCTTGTTGGATGAGATTAAGTGTTACTCTCATAAAGTGAGAGAAAAAAATATCGTAATTCTACTTTCATAGTGGAGACATCTTATGAAATAGGTCTCATGAATTTTTACTTCTCAAGTTGATGAAGTTTCGCAATGTTAAAATTCTCGATATCCGAAAGTAATGAGGTTGAGGTGTGTATGCTACAATTTGCGGATGATACTTTGTTCATGTATATAAGTTCTCTCACCAATGCAATCACCATCAAGGCCATCCTCAAGGGTTATGAGTTGACTTCAGATCTGAAGATCAACTTCCTTAAGTCAAAAACTAGCTGACTTTAAGGTGGAGAGTAACAACCTTGCGTTCTATGCGAAGATTTTAAATTGTAACCTGATGAGGGTTCCCTTTGTTTACCTAGGGCTGGAAGTGGAAGGTAAGCCAAGAAAAAAGCATTTCTGGGAGCCAATCCTAGACAAATTAAAAGCCAGACTCAGTGGGTGGAAGGGGAGATTCGTGTCCTTGGTAGACAAAATATGCTTAATCAAGTCGGTCTTTACAAAGATACCTCTTTTTTATATATCCTTCTTTAAGGTCTCGAAATCAGTCTGCAAAAGTATTATCAGTATACAAAGGAAGTTCCTATGGGGTTGGAGGAAGGACAACAGATCTATCTCATGGGTGAGCTGGGAGACTCTGTGTAAACCTAAACAGGAGGGAGGTTTGGGGTTTAAAGATATTCGAAAGTTCAATTATGCTATGTTAGCTAAATGGAAATGACAGATAACGAGTGAAAAGGAAGGGAAATGGAAAGATCTGTTGGTGTCAAAATATGGCACAGAAGCAAACAACTTTAATGTACATGATAAACATCAATCTTGGTGGTGGAGGGACTTATCAATGGTATGTTGTGAGGGAGGAGGAGCAGGTTGGTTCCAGGAGGCTTTAAGCTGAAAAATAGGAGCAGGAAATAAAGCCAGATTTTGGGAGGATGGATGGCTTGACAATTGCAATCTTAAAAACCGTTTCCCTAGGCTTTTCTCCCTGTCCTTGGACGAGGGTCTAAAAGTGGGAGAGGTAAGGGAGTGGGAAGGGTCAGTTTGGCGGTGGGGGCTTAGGTGGAGGCGCGAGAGGTTTGAATGGGAATCTCTATAGAAGGCTGATATGTTCTTGTACCGCCCTGGTGGTCGGGAGTGATGACGTGGCACCCTGCTACAGTATAGGCGTGTTGGCAAGGCGCCAGGTTGGCAAAAGGGAAGGAAGTCGGGGGGCTCGTGAAGCCGCCAGTTATTAAGTTGGCGTGTTCCGATCTCCAGCATATCAGAATAGGCGATCACCGGGTTAAATACGAAGTCGCCAGATGTGAACTCGGGCGATCAAGCAGTTGGAGATCGCCGGAGAAAGCACATCGCCGAAGATGAAGGAGAAGCAGATTATGAAGGCGGCCGGCGAGACCACAGGAAAGGTGTATGAAGGCCCCTAACTCGCCAGTTCCAGTAGAGATCGCACTCCCAAGTTAGCTATGCACTGGGCAGTACCATGCATAAGTAACTTAGCCAAAATAAGAGTAGAAGCAGCGCCAAGTCAAGGAGGCTCCAGAGGATGGCACGTGTACGACTGGATGCGAGCCACGTGTCCAGGTCTGTAACTGCTAGGAGAGAGAAAACAACCAGGTATATAAGAGTTCTCAACAAACTTTATGAGGTACGCATGTTCAGTTTATACTCTTTACGCTTGCGAGTTGTAGAGCTGACTGTGAGAGAGGATTTGCACGGTTCTTGTTCTCTTAGTATTTGGTGATTCGGTCACTGACTTGAGCGTTGGAGTGCGATCGGCCGCAGCGGCGCCGCTCTGTTTCTTTGCAGGTTCTTGAGGTGGATCTCGAAGAGGAACGGAGGTGAGAAGCGGTGCGCACGTCGATCCTTTGACGAGGCAGTTTCCAGCGTTCCGGTCAACAGGCAGGATCAGTTCTCATTATTATCAAGGGTCCCTCTAAATAGGGAGGCGAAGGATATTCTGAAATGGGGTAGCGATTCTGGGTCGTTTTTAGTGAAGTCTACATATGATAGACTTGGTACTTACACTAGTGGGCAACATAATGAAGTTTTTAGCTGTCCGTGGAAGACCAAAGCTCTTCCCAATGATTTAACTACAACTTGGAGGGTCCTGCTGGATAAAATCCCTACCAGAACGTGTCTTAGAAGGAGAGGGGTACAAGTTATCTCATCTTTATGTGGCTTGTGTCAAGTTGAGGATGAAACTAGCCAACACCTATTTCTAGAGTGCAAATTCGCTCAAAGTGTATGGTCTTTCTTTTTATGATAGACCGGCATCCTTAATTTCCGACATAATGATCCGAAACACCATTTCGTGAACTTTCATCTAGTACATATCAATAACAAACAAAATCTAGTTTGGAAAGGTCTTTGGGCAACGATAGTGTGGAGTATCTGAAAATATAGGAACGCTATTCTATTCAAGCAAGGTGTAGTTGATGTTGAAAAGATCTTTCAAAATGCACAACTTAAATCTTGGATGTGGTTGAAACACAAGGTACCGTATTATGACTACTCCTTTGTGGATTGGGTGTTAAACCCCCTTCCTTGCATAAGAAGCTTTAGGTAATGTTATGAGAGGTATGGGTAGTTTGTGCAATAATGCTCATCTCCTCTAGCAACACAATACTCTGGTGTCTATGTCTTATGCAGGTCTGGTACAAAGATCTTTCCTGAGCTGATTTCTGCTATGTTGTTTGAGGTTGGGACTGATCCTAGTGATCTTAATTACGGAGGGTTTAGCTTGAGGCAGTGTAGATTGCAGTTTGGTGCTTTATGGACATGTAGAAGCAGAGCCTTGTAGGCTCTTGGGCTATATCTATAGGGAGTTATATAGTGTACTGTGTATTGGTAGGAGTTGAAGCTCTCTGTCTTCAAACTTGATCATGCTAGTTAAATTGAGCAAGTAATAGGCCTCCAAATGCTGTAATCTTTATTGAAGGAATGCATATGGAAAATAATGCAACTTTGGTTCACTAAAAGGTAGTTATCGGTTCTCTAGCAGATTAGAAGTTAGCCATGGTCTGTGGTGGGGTGGAAGGTGCAATGGTATGTGGAGAAGGTCATGATGAAGATGGCTTGATGTAGTTAGCTTTGGATGTAACGAGAGGATGGTGCAAAGGTGTTGCAAAGGCGTTGGAGTGTATGCAACGTTTTCAGTATCTCTTGTTGTAGATTATGGAGCAATGTTTTGGTACGACCACATATGATCATGTTGCTATATTTAAAGATTCAAGGCCTAGGAATATGGGCACGATGGGTGGAGGTGGACTTAATCGCTCCATAGGTTGAGAGATGAGATTGTATAGAATTTGTGGAACTATATGTAAGTTTTGAACTTGGCAGCTGGGCCTGTTTTTAGAGCAACCATAGGTGATACCTTTATGGTCACAAGTGCACCATTTGTTTCTTAGTTAAACAACTTATGCTACCATGACCATTGGTTTTGTCTTATTGCAAAGGGCCTAAGTAGGTCGCTGTGTGGGCTGATTATGGGCCTATTCTGGGCAGTTTTTTGTTAACTATGGATTGTAATTTTGAAAATCCTAATCCATAGTGTAATAAAAGGTGTTGAACCAAACCTTTACAATTGGAGTCTGATTTTTAAGTATGGAGTGGAATGATGTTTATGGAGGAGGCTGTGAGGGTGTGTAGCTGCTAAATGCCTGTTATATCAATGACTACGGTGGATATTTGGTCAAGTTTTAGTGGTAAAAGCAATTATGCCGCATCTGAAATGGAGTGGGAATCACCATCCGATCATGTTCTTTTTGCTAAATTTGATTCGGAAGGGTGTTTGTCGGTAACAGTATAGCATCACTGGTGGTATGTTTATGTTGTAGCTGTTTACACTGCCAAGGGAGCCAAACTTTTTTGCTTTTGAGTGTTATTATAAAATAGATAAGAGATTAACATAAGAGTAAAAAGGAAGACAAATGATATGAGAATGAATATCTCTAATATTATTCTATTGAGATCAAAACAAATAGTCTGAATATATACAAGCAGTACACTCATTCTAGGTCTAGCTAAAGAGAGAAATAATCAATCAATAAATACTAGAATCATAACATCAAAACAAAATAAAGGTTATTCACCTCTATAAAGAGAAACAACTAATAATTAGAAAATACACAATTAATATTAGGATCATTCTATAACTCTGGTATCCATATCCTTTAATACCCCCCACAAGCTGGGGAGCAAATATTGATGAGACCCAACTTGGAAAAAATACTCTTAAAGATTGAGGACTTAAAGCTTTGGTATAAATGTCAGGAAGTTGTTTTGTGGTGGAAATGGGAAGCAAATGGATGAGACCCTTCTTTAATTTTTCTCTAACAACATGACAATCTATTTCTATATGTTTTGTACGCTCGTGAAACACTGGATTTACTGCAATGTATCTTGCCGAGTCATTGTCACAGAATTAAAGAGATGGTTGCTCAAAAGGAACTTTGAAATCTTGAAGAAGATAAGTTAGCCATTGAATTTCACATGTAACAGTGGCCATTGCCTTGTATTCAGCTTCACAAGAACTCTTTGATATTGTTCCTTGCTTCTTTGATTTCCAGGATATGAGAGAATTCCCAAGATACACACTAAAACCAATCATTGATTGTCTTGAATCACTGCAGGTGCTCCAATAACTATCACAAAAGGCTTTTTTGAGATGAACATAAGTGTTGGAAGAGAAAAATAAACCAAGACTTGGAGCTCTTTTAATATATATGACAATTCTAATAACTGCAGTATAGTGAGCAATTGTAGGCTTAGCAAGAAACTAAGAAAGTTGTTGCACGAAAATGTTATGTCAGGTCGGGTATTAGTGAGATACATAACCCTTCCAATCAATCTTCTGTAGACTTAAATATCTGTGAAAGGAACATTTCAAGTATAAGAGAATTTTTCATGATTATCAATAGGAGTGGGTGCAGGTTTGTAGGCTAAAAGACCTGCATCTGTTAACGATTCCAATGCATATTTCCTTTAATTCACCATTATTCCTTTCTTACTTCTTGCTACTTCTAGACCAAGAAAATATTTTAAATCTCCAAGATCCTTAATCTTGAATGTTTGATTCAAGACTTGTTTAATTCGAGCAATCTCTTCTTTATCATTTCTTGCCAATATTATATCATCCACATATACCAATAATGTTGTAAAAGATCATTCAGAAGAATTAATGAACAAGGAATGATCATTCATAGATTGAGTACATCCCATAAAAAGCAAAAATGATGGCAGTTTGGCAAACCACTCTCTGTTGGCTTGCTTAAGGCCATATAAAGCCTTTTTTAGTTTACAAACTTTTCCTGGTGGAATAGAAGTCAATCCAGGAAGAGCAACCATGTATACATCTTCTTTCAAATCTCCAAGTAAAAAGGCATTGTTTATATTTAATTGTTTCAATTCCCAATTATAGATAGAAGCTAAAGAAAGAAGCAACCTTATGGTGGTCATCTTTGCTACTGGAGATATAGTATCAAGGTAGTCAATGCCTTCTGTTTGTGTGTATCCCTTTGCTACTAACCTTGCTTTATACCTTTCAATTGTCCCATCAACCTTATATTTTATTTTGAATACCCATTTGCAACCTATGGCAGCTTTGTCCTTAGGCAGAAGAGTAGTCTCCCAAGTTTGATTTGACTCTAAAGCAGATATCTCACATTGCATAGCTTTTCTCCAACAGTCATGTTTCACAACTTCAGAAAAAGTGTTTGGCTCAACATGTGAAGAAATAGACATAACAAAAGATTTGTAAGAAGGTGATAAATTGTTATAAGACAAAACAAAATTCAAAGGATATTTAACTCTTAAGATGTATTGGAAACATTAAGATTGCAATGATAATCCTTTAAATACTTAGGTGGCTTTTTATTCTTGTACTCATTCGGACAGATTGATCATATTCATAATTTTGTTCTATGTCATGATCTTAATTGAGGTTTTGGTCTATATGGGAACAAACTTCTTCTAGAATCTCAATGTTTGACTCACATCTATTATCATTGTTATTTTCAGCATTATCACAAGGTGCAAGATGGTTTGTGATGGCTGACTCAAGACAGGTTGATCTTCAGTAAACAAAACTTGATCATAAATGTTAGGACTGCTAGTTTCATTGCTAGTATATTGAACCCTTTGATATGGAAAAACATGTTCATAAAAGACAACATCCCTAGACACAAAAATTTCTCTTGATTGAATATTCAACAAAATATATCATTTGGTCCCCTTTTTAAAACCAATAAAAACACATTTTGATTCCATTTTGATGCCCTTGGATCAAATTTTCTTCTATTTGTTGACAAAGAGCTAGCATAACATAAAGAACCAAACACCTTTAATCCATTAAAATTTGTTTCAGTTTTGTAAAGCATTTCACGAGAAGAAAAATAGTTTAAAACAGGTGTGGGAAGCATGTTTATAATATACGCAACATGTATCACAGAATATGACCAATAAATTTTGGGTAAATGAGATTATATCATGAGAGCTCTTACTACATTTAATAAATGATCATGTTTCCTTTCAACTATACTATTTTGTTGTGGAGTATTGACACATGATGTTTGATGTATTTATTGACAAAAAAATTAGTCATGAAAAATTCAGTCTCATTATCACTTCTTATTATCTTTATTGCTGCCTCAAATTGTGTTTGAACAAAAACAATAAAATGTTCTAAAACCTTGACAACTTCATATTTTTGTTTTAAAGGAAAAATTCATGTGTACCTCGAATAGTCAACAATTATGGTCAAGAAATATTTATGACCATGAATTGATGGTATTGAGGATGGTTCCCAAAATCAAATCAAAACATTTTTTTTAGATGTACTAATAGGAAATGAAAGCTTTTTTTGCTTTGCAAAATGACAAACGTCACAAACAAAAGATTTATTATATTTAACAAAAGGAAATTTATTCTTGATAACATCAATACATTTATTTGAAATATGACTTAATCGAAAATACCAAAGGGTTTCTAGATCACTAGCACTGACTTTAACAGTATTGATGGTGTGTGTAGATTTGATGGGTTTGATTTGAAGTTTCTGGTAAGATGGGATCCTGAGTATATAAAGTCTATCTTGCATCTTAGTGGAGCCAATCATCTTCAAGGAATTCTTGTCCTGAATGTGACAACCATTAGAGTTAAAGGTAAGGACACAAGATAGTTTATCAATCCATTTTGCTACCGAAAGAAGATTCAAAGTAAAGCAAGGAATATACAAAACATTGTCTATGACATGATTTTGATTGAGAAAAATACTTCTAGAATAATTGGCAATGACTTTATTACTATTTAGTAATTTGACATAAATAGGATTAATTTGATGATATGAAGTGAAATAAGTTAAGGATGAACACATGCGATCACTAGCACCTCTATTAATAATCCAAGAACTGAAGGAAGAAATAAAATTATTACCAGTTTGTGTTGACATGTTGGAAGGAATGACAGAGACTTGATTAGAAACATTGTCATTGGATTTGACCTATTGCAAAAGAGCTAATAATGTTTGATACTACTCAGGATTAAAACCAATTTGTTAAGACTCCACTTCTGACTTTGAACCTTCTGCTCATTATTAAGATTTGTATTCTGAAAAACTGCATTAGTATGACTATGATCATGGTTCTGATTTTTAAAATCGAAATGAGGTGGAAAACCATGCTTTTTATAGCATGTATCAATGGTATGCTCTGTCTTTCCACAATGACTGCAAATTTTGGGAGTATAACCTCTTCCATAGCTTCCTCTTCCGTATCCACCTCTGCCATAGGTTGTAGTATTATTTTTATAATCTCCTTTGCCAGTAGCAATCATTGCCTTGGATTGATCACCAAAAATTTGTCTCTCTTGTTGTGTAACAAGAGAACAACAAACTCTATTCAAGGATGGCAGAGGATCCATCAAAAGAATTTGAGTTCTCACAGTCAAATAATTATCATTTAGCCCCCTTATAAATTTAATAATTTGATCTTGTGCTTTATATTTAGAAACATTCACAAGAGCATAACATGTGCATTTAGAGGCACATGAACAAATAGGTAGCAGGTGAAAAAGATCAAGTTCATCCCAAATAACTTTTAGCTGAGTGAAATAGTTTGTAACAATCAACTCACCTTGTTTAAAAGAGGAAATCATGTCCTGGATATCAAAAATACGAATCATGTCTCCTTGTGATAACCTTTCCTTTAAATCATTCCATATGTCAAAGGCATTATCCAAACGGATGATGCTCTGTGCGATGGATTGAGAAACCGCCTTAAGAATCCAGGAAACAACCAGCATATTGGCTTTCTGCCATGCTGGAAACAATGATTTGGTATGATTGGGAGCTTCTATAGTCTCATCAATGAAACCTATTTTGTTCTTTGAAATTAGGCTCATTTGAAACGAACAGAGACCAATGATGATAATTTGGTCCCTAAAGAATAATATGGACAATGAGAAAGGAAGGATTATCTTATGAACTAACATGGTAAGGTGAAGAAAGATCTTGTTAGTGATCAACAACTTCACCCATGGATAAATGTAGCAACCAGAGCTCTGATATCATATTATAAAATAGTCTGAATATATACAAGCATTACACTCATTCTAGATCTAGCTAAAGAGAGAAATAATCAATCAATAAATATTAGAATCTTAACAGACAAAACAAAATAAAGGTTATTCACATCTATAAATACTAGAATCTTAACAGACAAAACAAAAATAAGTCTGGTATATATATCCTTTAATAGAGTGCTTGCATATTATGTTGTTGGTTGGTTATCCTTCAAGCATTCTATGCTGGTTTTGGATGGTATACTGCAGTTAGCACCTCAAATTTTGTTGGTCCTCATGTAGATGAGGGGTGGAAACTATAATCACGGTAAATGAGGCTTGTTTTTTAGGGATGCTTTGCTTTAATTTACAGCATAATTATGCAGTAAAATTAGGCACTCATAAGCCTTATCCTTGTTTTGTTCAAGATTGATATGTTTATGGTTTTAGTAGTAAAATGGTTAGGAATTTGTATTAGGGGTGTAACATTCCTGAAGTGTCTCTTTTCTTAATTAATAAATTCTTTACTGATAAAAGAAATCAATATAATTTTTTATTTTGTTATATTTTTTTTGTTAGTTTATTGCTTTCACAAGTGTCTATTTTATATTTATACAAGGAAGGCAAATTAGTTATTATTTTTCCACACATTGGTCATGAGATTCATCCATTACGAACTAGTTCGAAGTTTGGATTCCATGTAAAAACATGTATATATAACCTGGTTGAGGATCCCGAGATCCACTTACTAACATAGGAGATATTTCAAAGGGGAGTGAAAATTCAAAGAAGCCTTTCCCTAACGAAAATGCACTCTAGTGATTTAAAGGTTTCCAAATCTTAGAAAGCCGTTGACAAAGATCTTGATATGTAAGTGACTTATCACTTTTAGAAAAGATTACTCTTTCATGAAGATGTGTTTTACATAAATCAAGTTCTAATTTGTATTCCTCCTCCGAAATCTTGGCAACTATGGCATCATCTTTAATGCACGGAATAAGAAGCTGATTAATAAGATTTTTCTACTATATCAGTGGAGAAGAAACCTTCAGAACAGAAGAGATTTATCTTTTGGAGTTAAAACAACCAAAAAGATGATAAAATAACCCATCTTAGGGTTGGACAGAAGAATGAAGAAATGAATCTCGAATCAAATTTGAATGAAACAAGAAATTCACTCGTAAACTAAAAGTCCAATCCCAATGGTTTAACAGTTATGATAACAATATCAAATTCTTTGGTTAATGTTAGCTCCACACAAATTTGTATATGAATGACATTTTTAGTTTGACACAAAGAATCAATACCATGCCACTTTGATATAGAACCTCTAATCATGCATCTCTACAAAAGGAATGTTGATAAAACCATGAATCTACATTTAAATGATTAATAAGACAACTTCTTCCCTTCAAAATTAGACAAGTATAAGCAAGTGGTGACTCTATTACAACATTAAAGCTATACAACAAGGACATGGACAAAGAAAACGAGTTTTACAAGTACCACTTCCAACTTAAACCTAAGGACTCTCATCATCTGAACTAAAGTCATCCATCCCCCTATTTGCGATTTGTGGAGAAATTCGTTGACGCATTAAATCATGAGAAGGAGGAAGAGTATCAGAGGAAGAAGGTTTTCTAGAATGATTAGGTGTTTCTTGCTTTGCACTTTTTGCTGCTGGCTTCTTTGGTGGTGCAAGTTGTATCTCCTTGCACACCTTATCCAACATTACTAAGAAATCACGTACTATTATAAACAATCTCAGCCCTTCATCCTTCCCTGAATCCCCATGAAAGTAATCACCAGTGCTCTTCACTAGACCCATGATTTTCTTCTCCTCTTCTAGCAAACTTTTGACATCAGCCTCAGCTTTCTCCACGAAACTCTTCACTGTCTCATAAAACCCTTTATCACCCTTCACGTTTCTCATGTCATTGATTACGAAGTCTCTTGTCTTTATGAGACCATGCCCTAGTCTTGAAGTTGTTCCTACTAAGCCATCAGCATCTAAAGCTGCTGCTTTCTTCACATTCTCAAGTTCAGTGCTTAATCGTGAAACCACCTGAAGACCAAGTTCACGATAGTGGTCATCTGATTCATATGAGAAGTCCTCAAGAAGGTCTTCTGTTTTTATGCTGGAGAAACTGTGATTCTCTTTTGCCATGCGTGCAGCTCTTATGCCCTCAGTGCGCATTATCTCTTGAACAACGAAGTGCAAGAGCGTGGTCTTGCCATCTACTCCTTTTACATCAGATAATTTCAACAGTGTATCGAGTTTGAATGCTTGTGCACCACCACGGAATGTCCCATCATTCATACGATTGCCAGTTTTGAGAACAGCTTCAAGAAGCTTGAGGAATAATCGACTGCTTCTTAGCTTTTTACAAGCAACCTAGCATCATGTGAAAAGTGAAAGGAAAATTAGATCTGGTTTTGGAAGGAGTTTTTCGTAGAAGAAAAAGTGCAATAAAGTCTTGAGTGTAGAAATTCACTCTTAAGTAAAAGGAATGCTAATAAAAGGATGTAAACAACTACTAATGCATACTTAATTGTGCTTTTTTAGAAATTAACTAATCACTAGCATAAGAAAAAAAATTGATCTCACGATACTGAATAACACGATCTAACCATGGCATGTGTGCATGTGAAAGTGAAAGAAGGTGTGGATTTAAATGAAATCTGGTGGTAATCTACAGTGTACTATGAGCAATTTTGACAAAAAAAAAATTGTTTGTAGATATGTACGTCTCAAATTTTGTTTTTTGTACTGTACTTACGACATCTAGATATTTTGACACTGTAAAGTTTGAAATATGCCATATTGAAATGGAATAACACAAGTCATTTCATGATCTTGTTATTCATTAGCTTATCTATTTCTTAGGTATCATGCATCATATTATGGTATAAAGAGTGTAATCAAGCAGAAAACGAGTAAAGGGGGAAAATAGTAATGTAATTTGGAAATCGTACCTCTAAAATTGCAAAGGAATCTCGAGTACTAGTGAGATCCTCTTGAAGAGTACCCATGTAAATTAGTGCTTCCATTCGTTTATAAGCACAGGGAATGTCAACTACGGCTTTAAGGAACCTATCTGCAGGGGTGAGTAGGGCTGTATTACCAGTGAAAACTCTAAGCTTAAGTTCTTCCTCTGACGTTGGTGCCATCTTCAACAAGGTCTGAAGGAATTCTGTGGGGAGCTCATTTCCTGATCAACCAAAGAAAGGATTCAAAGCTATTATACTAGTAGAACCGTTGACAACAAACTATTTTAGTTTTACATTTCTCTGTACTGTTATCTTTGAAAAATATATGTATCATGGTTTTGTACCTAATATCCAAAGGAAAATATGCATATATTTTGGAAATCTGTCTCAGTGGCATAAAACAACTTCTTAAAAATTGAAAAAAACCAGTTCATCAAACTAGTGATAATTTGTTGTCAATATTCAACAAAGGCATTTGTGTGTAAGTATATGTATATTGTGAATAGTGTGAAATGAAACCTCAACATGATTCACTAATGACACTTGTTTGTACGTTTATATATTAGTTCAATTTCAAAACTTTTCCCCCTAACTTCATGTCATTGCGAATCTCCCTTTTATTTCTTATATACTTCTAAGTTGTCTCATATCACTCTTTTGTATCACAGTACATAGTCTACCACCTTAAATAAATGTTTATGCACATAAACTCAAGGCCAAAATAAAATGTAAGCTGAAGGATGTCATATTTAAAAAGAAAGGTAATTTACATAAATGCTTGAGAATCACTAAATCCTTAACATTGTGATATGTGACTAAGATACTTTGAAAATAATACACAAGTAACAAGAACTCCCGCATGTCATCTGCCTTAGTTGCAAGAAAATGATTTTAGTTTCAAAGGATCTACTTCATACTACCATTATGAGATTACAAGCATCTTTTGGAACACAAAAAAACCTAATAAATAAATTATTTGTTTTTATTAGACGAAACTAATATTAATATTATAACTGTAAATACTTGTAGAAAAAAGTTGTAGTAACAAAATAATCACCTTCAAGAAGTGCATCACAAACTTCATCTGAGGTCACATTCAATGCTTTTAATAGAATAGATAAATTTTGTGCTTTCTTTGAGTTAATGATTTGTATAAGTTGGGGAGTAGCTGGTTGGGAGGCAACCTCTTTTTTTGCTTGGCCTTTTCCTTTATCCGCTGCCATGGCATTATAGCCAAAGAGTGTCTCCATCATTTCTTCATTAAACCTATGGAATATTCACCATTAAGAATATGTATAATAATAAAAAAAAATTACTTTAGGAGCAAGAGAAGTTTGAGATGTATATTACTCACTGGAACGATCCTGCTTTGAGTTGATTCCATACCATTGTTTGATCTGAGTTAGCTTGAACCTTATCCCAGAAGAAAGGCTTTAACTTAGCTTTAGGAACATACCCTTCACCTTCATAGTCGGGTTCTTCCTCAACAACCTTACCGGAAGGAGCTCTTGGTGGACCTGCACCACTTCTGGGGGGTGGAGGAGGTCTAGGACCAGCACCAGGACCACCCTTGGATCTAGGTGGTGGTGGTGGTGGAGCTCTGGGGCCTTTGCCAGGAGGAGGGGGTGGTGGTCTAGGGCCATTCCTAGGAGGTGGAGGGCCAGCATTGGTGGGCTTTGGTGGTGTTTGAAGACGAGGAGGAGGAGGGGGAGGAGGAGGAGAAGGAGAAGTTGGAGCAGGTGGAGCAGGCGGAGCAGGCGGAGCAGGTGGAGAAGGTGGTGAAGGAACAATGGGATCATCAGGAGGTTTAATTGGTTCAGGAGGAGGAAGAAGATCAGGCCTTCCAGGAGGAGGTTTCAAAGGAAGCAATCCATTTACTACTGCTCTCCCAGGAGGAGGTTTTAGTTCAAATGATGGTCTTACAAAAGAAGCACTAGCAATTTCTCCTAATTGAGCTTCATGCACCGAGACTGACTTCCTCTTCTCATCAACCAATTGAATACTTGATGAGTGAATCCCAATTGGTCCTTCTTTCATGGAATTTTGGAATGCAATATTATTATTCGAAGAAGAACCTGTAAGATTGAAGTACATTTGTCAAGACTAGTCAGGTAGATGTATGTCACTTTAAGAAGGTAAGGTATTAATGAAACTTTTGTATGTACCAACTGAGTATTCATTCATGCTCATGCTGAGAAGGGGTCTCTCATCATTTTGGCTAACTTGTCCACTCCCACAAAATCGATAACAACATAAAATGAGCAATGCTGCAGCTACAAATGCCACCACTATAGGTATTGCCATACTAGTCCCAGATGCTTTATCTTTATCCTTAGAGTGGGAAGATTTAGATGCAGAGTCTTGATCTTTAATATTTGTATGTAATTTATGTTCCTTGTTTGGTATTTCAGATAGGTGCTGGGGCAAAATTTGACCCAAATATCTTCTAGATGAAGGTGATCCCATGTATGTTGCATGCCAAATCTTGGAGACAGCCTCTTCCTTGAGAGGATGGAATGGAAAATTGTTTTTTCTAAAACAGTTAAGAACATTTTCCTTCAATTGAGGACAACATGCATTAATTATTTTTTGGATGTTTTCTCTAGCTACTGAGCCAATTTCTAAACTAACTTCATTGGTGTTTCTGCATAATTCCCTTGGGAGGCAAAAGCCAAATTCGTCGACTTCTTTCTTTAATCGAATCAAATCTTCCCAACATATGATCCATAGTACCTCTGCCTGTGGTCATGAAACTAAAACCAATTTCAGAGTCCATTTAAGCACTATGTGCTTTCAAATATGAATACATAATAATCTAAACACTGTAATTTTGTACCATGTGGTCATAAGCAAAAAAAGTACTAGTAAAATCTGAAACTTGTCCTTACAAAACAGAGTGCGTGCTTATTTATATTGTGCAAAAGATTTCTAAATGTCAAATCAAAATTGGATTGAAGTAGAAGCAGGTATGTACTCTTAACTTATATCATCTCACTTGATCAAGTAAGTATGCACATCACATATTCAACAAAAATCTTAAAAGAGCTCAAATAAAACAAAAGCAATGATGTCATATAATAAAGCTTTTCAGTTGTATGATCTTTAAGATAGAACACTTGGAAGACTAAATTCTGCAAGCAAAGGATAAAAGTCCAAAAGGGAGCATAAAAGGAGGATAGCATTCATGTTGAAGATGTGTGTTCATTTACCTTTCTTATTTCTGGAAGAGGGGGAAGTAAACTGAACTTAAAAACTATCTGTATCTACAATAATTTACTAATGAAATGAGTCTTACCGTATCCTCAGTTAATAGTGCAGATGTAGGATCAAATAGTTGGCTAATGAATTCTTCTTGAGTTTTCTTCTCTTCACTGCTGACTACGGCCAAAATATGAAAAACCAAAATGCTGCAAAAGATAACCTTTGTTGTGATACCCATAAATTGTTGAATAGCCATTCCAAAGTGCTTCATCTTGTTCTTCGTATTACATCAAGGTCTAAACCAACAAGCATGCAGGTTTCCATTGTTTTCCCGATCAACATCGTTTTTCATCATACACCGTCAGTCAACCCGTTATGATGATCATTGGCTTAACAACACAAATTCGAAACCAAATATGTTGCAACTTGCACAATGCTAGGATCATACATTATGAGCCAAAGCAAAACCACCTCTTTCTACCTTCTCCAAAATTGCCAATTTGTTATTAAATTGGATAACGTTCAACAACCAGTTATGATAATTATAATAACAAGAAATGCAAAACATCCTACAATGGATCTTGGCACATGGCTGATTGATCAAATTCAACGCAATTACAAACGAAAATCAAAATTCAACAAAATGGTCGCTTGTATTCTTTTTGAATGTGACAATTGAAGGAAAGCAACAAAAAAAGCAGGTGGTAGCAGATCAATGCAAATAGAGGATGTTGTTATTGTTGATAATGAAACATTGGAGAATGTAACAACAACAACATTTGTTGTGGTAATAATAATAATAATAATGAATTATACTATGAAGTTGATGAATGCGTTTTTGTGCGTCCAGGGTTACGATGCGATGATGGAAAATTTGTTGGCGCGAGAAACCCTAGCACAAAGGGCCGTCCTATCAATTCTTCTGGATTAGGACATTGGCGCCTACTCTCCAACACAAATTCTCCTCTTTATCTTTCTTTCTCTTTCTCTCTCATCTTCTCTTTTTTTTTTCTTCATTTTTTCCATATTTTTTTTCTTACCATTTTCTAATTTTATAGAAATTACATCAAAATTTAAGAGCCATTGTAAAATCACATTTTTATTATTTCCTCTGCAATAATCTATATAATATACATACAATAAATACTGTTCGCCCACATATTATATCTATACAATACATTACTAACCTTATATTTCTTTAATTGGTATATGCTAAGTTCATAATACTTTAATAGATAAATATCAAAATTAATAAAGTGAGACAAAAAAGAAAAAAAAAACAGCAACTAAACAGATAGTATGAAGTGGTAACAGTTATTCATATTACTAATTATTAATATTACTACAAAATTATTATCCATTACTTATCAAATAATATTTTCAGTCTCATAATTCATATAAATAAAGTCGTAATTTGGACTCTTGAAGCTAGAATAAAAAATATAATAAGATTAAATATACTAATGTTAGAGTTAGTTGAATGTAATCTTGTTCAACTTTAAAATTTAAATTTTTTAGGTTAGTTGACACTAATCTAATTATTTTTTAATATTTATTTAGATTAATATTAGTTTATTTTACTTTATACATTTATTAAAGTTATTGTTAACTTATCTTTTTTTAGTATTATTTAATTTTAATTTAAGTTATTGTGGGTTTAGTGATATGAATATAATTTATTTTTATATTTATTCAATTAGTTGGCGTTAATATAATTTTCTTAATATTTATTAAATTTAGCGTCAATTTAATTAACATTGATAATTTGTAATACTTATATTTATTTAGTTAGTATTAACTAAGCTGATAATAGTTCTATTTATTTAAATTAATATAAATTTAATTATACTAGATAAATTCAATATATTAACATAACACAAAAAAAACCCACGAAAAGAAGGAAATTTTTCCTTTGAGAAGTAAGGGCACGAAACATAACTGAATTTTACTCATCGACAATGTTGGTTTCTTTGGAAGAGGTGAAAACGTTAATTATAACTTCTTCATCAGAATGAAACTAAGCATGTTACACCATCGCATTGAATATCCCAAGTTATTTAGAGTTAGCTTCACCTTAAAAATTTCACTCTACTAAAACTATTTTTAATTTTTTATTAATTTAATTCTTATGAAATGTAAATTCTTATTAATTTATTATCTTTTATAAAAAACCAATCTTATTTGAAAATATATTTTAAATGTCAACACCTCTCTTAAAAACTGGTAATTCACCACTCTACCAAAAAAATTCCTTTCTCTTTTGCTGAATTGAACATGTTTTTGGTTGATTCCCAAATGCTGAATTTTTGAGGTAGCTGGTTGAAGTTGGTTTATCCCCAACTTAAAAGGTAATGATAACTGATAATGTTATCAACACCGCCCTAAAGGACCCCACCATTTAAAGTAGCTTCACTATCTGATGTGCTACAAATTCTAACATCCATCAAGTAGATTCCAACCCCCCTTTGCCAAAAAAGCTTCTCCATCAGATGCCCCATGAATGATTACCAATGCCCTAAGCTTCATTGCTACAAGTCAAAAGTTCACAAAAATGTATAAAATATATATGTATGTATATTTCTGATATACACCCACTTTCTATTAAAATATGCTTGAATGTTATAGTTAGAAATGTATATGAGAGTAGTTTGTTTACAAAAGAAAGTAGATGAGAGGGTATGTCAAACAAATGTTTGTGGAATTTGTTATGATACACCTTTTTTTTTTGGTAAATATGCTCATATGATGGATTGAGGATGTGCATCGAGACAACACACATCCACTCCTTCCAAGGCATGCAAAATCAAGATTCCTTCCACACATCTTTTCTCTGTGGAGAGGCATGTCATGAAGAATCTGGAGTAAATGCCATGGATTTGGTTAATAACTCAACTGAAAGGCCAACTACAGGATTATAGGAAAGGACTTATATTTTCTTCTGATATGATTAAAAAATTGAATAGGGGCAATAGAAAGTTTTATAATGACACTTGTAACAGTTTATCACGCTTCAGAAAATTTAAACTTTG
This sequence comes from Phaseolus vulgaris, assembly GCF_000499845.2. Lineage (NCBI taxonomy): Eukaryota > Viridiplantae > Streptophyta > Magnoliopsida > Fabales > Fabaceae > Phaseolus > Phaseolus vulgaris. Next base: position 25,572,254 of record NC_023755.2, read on the forward strand.
TGATGATGAGCCATTATTAGCATAGCAAAATTGCAACCACTTGTATATCTGCTCTTGTTAAAACATGCACCATGGCAAAGTCCTTTGTCTTGATTTTATCATATGCAAGCAATCTACAACAAGAAAGCATCAATTCTTCATGCCTGGCACGTGACAAACAGGTAAATAAGCCGGTTGCAAAGTATCTTAGCAGAGAAAAGGAGCAAGAAAGTTGATGCTTGTCGGTGCTCAATCTGTGAATTCAGTAATCTTCTGTTCGAGTTTATGAAGTACATATACATTCATGATTCATTGAATAGATCAAAGCATGTCCCACTCTAGCTCAGTAATTGGAAAACTCTTGCCCGAGTAATATGGATGTATGGCATAAGATAGAACATGAAAGTTGAATCCCTTATTTTCATGTAACAACCAGAAAGAGGTTGAAGTATGTTTGGGAACTACTTTTTCTTGAAAATAATTAATTTGATTCTTTAAAGTTCTCTTGAAAAGTTGACAAAAATAAATGATTATTTCTTTAAAATAAGCTGACAGAACCAATACTGTGATGGCTAGTAAGTAATTCAGTAGCCACTTAAAAGAATAACTAGAGTTGCATAAACATTATTTATTACAATGAACTTAATTAAGCCAAATCATTCCCACAAAGGGTTCACAGATTCTGCTAGAGCATCTATCAGTTGTCAGAAGACTTTGACTTGATTGGTATCCCTTTCCATTTTTCACATCTTGTGTTAGACAACCAAAATGCATAGGGATACCACATATCCTTTAGCTATACGCAATATGCCTGACATGGTTTCTCTTTTGATGGAAGAAAAATTTAGAAAAGAAAATATTCCTTCATTGCTTTACAGCCCCCAAATATGCCAAAGGAATTTGTTCTGTGTTTCATTAGATGGCTTCTCTCACACTATAAGAGAAAGGTAACAAAACTCTCTCCACCAGAGCCTCACAATTATTCAGTTTTTCTAGCATAGATGACTAGTTCTAACAAGAGGCTTGAGGTTCAAACAGAAGATCAAACTCCACATAAATGGTGTGTTTCACTGGGAGAAGAGCCTTTCAAGAGATTCTTCGGCCAGACTAATCCATCAGTGCATAAGGTTTTTGGTGAAGGATCACTTTTCAGTCCACTGTTGTTTGGGAAGTTCTTTGATCCTTCTGACGCCTTCCCTCTATGGGAGTTTGAGTCAGATGTATTGTTATCTCATTTAAGGAGCTCCAGCCAAAGCACTGTGGATTGGTGTCAGACAGGTGAAGGCTATATATTAAAAGCAGAAATACCAGGTAAGACAAAGAGCTTTTCAATTACCCTTATTTTGTAAACTGAATATATGTTAAATTATGATACAATGAAACTACCCCATCATTTTATAGATCTGAAAAAAAAACTATGATCTCAGAATTGGAGGAACTATATTATATTTGTAGGCACCTAAGGAGAGCTTTCACCTTGCTTCAAGAATTTTCTTAACTTGTACTAAGGGGTAGTAATCTATGAATAAATAATATAGGCACTAATAGTGTAACACTGTCACCTAACTATATCTAATTACAAACTGTCATGTATGCTAATTACTTTGTAAAGTAAAATTAAGAATAATTTCTGATTAAGAATGGTTTCCGATTAGTTGATAGTGCAAACTTACATTTGTTAAGCTCACAAACTATAGTGCAGTGGATCTTTGAAGCAAATAACCAAATAAATGAACTTGAGCCGATTGGAGTTGATGGGGCCAAGTTTCCTTAGATTCAATTAAGAAAAGTGCTTAACTAGACAAAATTTCTGTGACACCAGTGGTTTGTCAAAACAGGAACTGGGAAAAGTAACATTCAAGTCATTGTTGATAAAGGGAAGGTTGTGGAAATTAGTGGACCGTGGAAGCAGCAAAGAGACTCAAAGGCACATGACTGGAGATGTGGCCATTGGTGGGAACATGGATATGTGCGAAGGCTTGAGATGCCAGAGGATGCAGATTGGAATAATATAGAAGCATACATACATAATGATATATACTTAGAAATACGGATTCCGAAGAGCCAACAGGGTCGTGATCTTCCTCAGGGAAAGGACGTGGCTTAAACATGCAGAAGCACTGTAAATTTAAGAAATAACAGGTGAAGAGCTACTAGAGTTTGTCACAATCTATTAGCAGCTTCTATGCATATTAACATTTAACAAAGTTATAACTCTCAAATCTCAAACTGATATCAGCCAGCATGAGAAGGCCTTCTGATGATGTATAACACATATATATGTGCTAGGGGAAGGGAATAAAAAGAAATTGTGTTTATTTAATGTTAGAGTTGTTTTTTTAATGATTATTTTGATTGACAGTGATCATTGAAAGACGAACAGAGGACTTTACTATTGTAGTAGCCAATGCAATATCATGATCCCCATCAGCATACATTTCTACTGAGAGTTTCAAGTTTCCAGATTAAATACATAGAAAATAGTAGAAAATGTTCATACTACATCAAAGAATACTGTTTCATTGGTTGCTCTAAAAAATCATAAATTTGTAATAAATTGGTCTCTGTAGAAACACAAATCGGTAAGAATCATCTAAAAATAAAGTTACATGAGAGTGGAAGATGTACCTAAAAAGATATTAAAAGCAATTTATCCAACTTAATTTTCAAACTTAAATTACCCAGATAACTGCTCCTTACAGCATAAAAAACAGACAAATCATAACAATGTCCTAAAAAGAGAAATTCTGAAGTTGTGCTAAAAACTAAGTTTAAATCAACATGAAATACATACCACATAATAATGAAAATGAAGAGATAGAATGGAATGCAACACATCTATATCTTTATATATACATATATTTTATATAGTGAAGGCCAATCCTCAATTTCTAGATGCACAGGCAACAGAACAGCATTTAATGACGCAAACAAAATTATATATGCTTGAAGTTACATAAACATTTGTTTCATAAAAATATGCAATGGGTAAAGCAGCAATTCTCATTCTTAACAAGTCCATGGACATGTATATTAATCATCACAACTCCATTGTGCATGCACATTTCAAAAGACATTCATGATTGAGTAAATGGGTTGGTTGTAAAAATTTATTGTTAGTTGAACGTGAGCCTCATGACATTTAAAGGAATTATAATCCGACAGCTGTTTTACCTGCAAAACTTAACAAGATTAGGCACCACAAGTCACACATGTTTTCTACTCCTAATAATCTCTTGCATTGTCTTCAGGGGCACCTGGTTTTACTTATCCACTTGCAACATAAAGGAAACATTATTTTGTAAGTAATAATGTGATGTAATAGACAAAGAAATGTTGTTGTACAATACTGTGTGAATAACACAATTCTAAGTATCTTGAACAGTGTCATGCAATTTTCTCACTGCCATTGTCCATCTCATTTTAGAGGGTCAATAATTCATTATGATGATCAATTAAGCATTGAAAATTGTGCCCTCACATCAGGTAGCAACAAAGGAAACGAGATAAAAAAACACCATGACAAGCACTACTCGTCCAAATTTACCTGATTCACAAATTGCATAATAATGACGACTTTCATGAAGGATTGGAGCAAAACAACATGAAAATTGAAAGAATCATCAGACCTAATGAAAGCCAGAAAACTCAATGACAAAATATACTATTCCCAACTTCAAATAGTTATACGAAAAGAACATTGCATCCATGAACTATATAAATCTTAATTTTGGTGTGTAACGAAAAGGGCTATTAGGACAAATGGACCCTAAAACACTACTGATTAATTAAAACCCGGCAAAGATTCCATATCAGCTAAATAAGTAAGTGAAGACAAACTCCCCTTACAAAGTAGGTTTTACATGATTAAATTATATCTTCTAAACCATTTTTGATATAGCTTAATACTAAGGCACCCTCACAAAAATGTTAACAAGGGAGGGGAATTTCATCTCTTATGGGCACTTGTTAAATACAAAGAAGGCAATGTATAGCAATTATATAGCATAAAGAGCTGAAACTTTTTGAGACAACCTTATCAATGAAGAGGCCCAATACACCTGGTTGCGTATGATTTCTGAAAATATAACTGTCCCAGAGGCAGTTTTTTCCCGAACATGTAAATGGCATTAATTGGACACAGTTACGTGTAAGCCATAAACTTTGTAAGACACATTTAACGGCTTGCCAAATGACACTGACAGAGACAACTCAACTGTTTCGTGTAAAATAATCAAAAGGAAGAATTTCTTGCAAAAACAATGTTACTGTTTTTTCTTCTTCATCAGAATACACCAAAGAAATGTTACCAGTACCTCTCGCATGCTAAGCGAGCGCTCTACCATATGAGCTACATCCCCATGTTATTTTCATTTGGAATTATTCTATAAAACAAATATAATATCTTATTTCTATTGTATGTTTATGGATAATGGATGAGAATATATAAGATTAATTAGCGAATGATCAAATAAATTTCTGTTCAAATATCGTCGATTCTGAATTAAAATCTTTGAATTTTGAAATGTTAAATATGCGATGAAGACAAATTTGCCTTTTCATGGTTTTCAGAGTTTTTGAATACCGAGTGAATTACGTTTTCAAACTTGTTTTGTTCGACTCTTTTAACACATTTCACTCTCTCTAAATTTAGTTTATTTTATGGGTGTTAGTATATTTTAAAATTATAAAATATAATTCAAATGTTTTTTAGATATTTCAATTAAGAATTTATAAAAAAAAATAATTCAAAAGAAAATTTTAATTTGTCTTTTCTATTTATTTGATATCTAAAATATTGGAAAATAAAATTAAATGAAGTAATTATAATAATTTAATAGCAATAAATATGATATGATAAGATTTTGTTTTTTACTTTCAGAAAATGAAATGAAATTATGAACTGAAAACAGTTAAAGTCATAAATGATTGAGCAAGAAAATCATGAGATTGATCAAGTCTTTGTGTTGAATGCTGACTTCATTTCCTTCATTTTCAATTTTTTTTATCATAAATATATAATAAATTAAGAGAAAATTTAAGATTAAGCCCAAAATTAAAGGAGTGAAATATATCTTATCTCACTGTAAGGAAATCATGAAATAAAAATCAATTTTAAAAGAAAAAATAATAATTAGTTGCTATAATGACTACATTAGAGATCATTTTAGAAACTAAAAACACTTTTAATTTCTAAATTAATTTTTATTATTGTTAAATGATTTTTAAATTTGTATCTAATTAGCAACTAATGATTTTGTTACCAAATTTAGAATATAAATAATTGGTAGTTAAAACCTGATAGCTAATTAGATACCAATTTAAAAACTATTTAACAATAATAAAAACTAATTTAGAAATCAATTTTTTATTTACTTTTAAAATGTCTTTAATTTAGTTACTATAGTAATTATTTATTTCTTATTTTTAAAATTGATTTTTATTTCAGAGTTTTTTTTTTTATTGTGTGATAAGCTTTAATTTTGAAACCATAATAAATGTCTAAAGATAAACAAACAAGAGAATTCCAAATTCCATGTTGGTTTCATCATCCAGGTTCCCTAGAGCAAAACCAAGCAGACCAAAACACTCAGATATGGCTTCAGTTTGGTCAAACCAAGGTTCAACTTTCATTGTAAAGTACTAGCTAGGTTTCAGGATAATCTTCAATTCATGACACTTGGAGAAGTCACTGTTCAGATTACTGCAGGCCAACAAGTGCAACCAAAATTCTCTACTTGAGTTGATTTCAGTTTTAATTAGTCTACTCATTTTGTCCCACACTACCTTGGAATTGTTAAACTAACATTAACCCCAAAAGCTAAAGTGAATAATCAAACTTAGTTTACTCAATGATCATGTGAAAGTCAAAGGGCCACACATAAAAAAAAATGATGCCATATACCATTTATAAACCAACAAATTTTAAGCTACATGTGCTCTTTGTTATATGTAGAAACTTATGTGTGACCAAGAGCTTTGTATTATACACCCAAATGATAATTACAATGTCAATAGTTATTGGTAGATCAATGAGCCGATGGAACAATAAATATGCAATACTTACTAAGCAATTATGTAGTTATTACTCATCACACCTAACTGATAATATTCCTTGCTGCCTCCAACAAAGACTTAATTAACCTTTCCACATACTTAAGAATCAAGCACGGAATTGCTTGGCAATCTAGCAAAGGAAAATTATGTGGTTAAAATAGTATTTGTGACAAGCCTAAAATCACCAAAAATTTCCTAAACGCACTTTCATTTGTGGTAACACAGACCAATACTTAATGAGAATTTATGCAAAGCAAGACCAAGCAAATGGTGTGTGATTGATCTATTATTATTCCCTTGTAATTTTGCCGACAGTGCCAAAGGGCAAGATCCGAACATCTAGAGTGAGATCGTGACACAAAGAATTTTGAGCTTTATTCTACTTAACATGGACAATGATGTCCACTATATATATTATTGTAGCAATGCAATGCAATGGAATGCAATGAACACGCTTAGGACAAACTTTCTTTTGGTGCATAGAGGGAGGAGGATAAGTCAAATCAAGAAGCATAGTTGAAGAAGAAGGCTCAAAGAAAAGAGGGGGTCATAAGAAAAGGACAAGGAATGCAGCTGAGTACCAAGAAGTGAATGGAAACACCAACAAACAACTACTTGTGTTGAGTCATGTATGGTACCTTCTTCACTGTTTCCCCTTTCATAACTTGGCACTTGGCAAAGGGTGTGCAGGCTAATTAACCTCTCTTGGCAAAGTGTAAATTCTTAACTCGCTTCTGACACAACTCAGATAATTGTTTAGTGGTCTAAGAAGGCTGCAAAAGTTTGGATTTAATTAATTATTAGGATTTGGATGATGTTCTGTTGGATCCTGCTACAGCAGCAGAATGAACTAATAAGGTAATTAATTTATTCTTTTTTATTTATTTAAAGACTGTTGAAATGGATTTTATTCATTTATTTGTGTCACTTGTCTAAGGTCTGTTGCTCCTGCAGTTTGGGAATAAAATTACCATCAAGAAAATGTTTCTTTCTCCCTAATCATCTTGTGTGATGGAAAAAACACACAACTGTTGTAGCAGTTTAGTTAAAATGCTGAGAAAAAAATTATTGGTACAGAAAAAAAATTCACCCAGTTCCACTTTTTTAGATGTGTCTTCATCATTTTTTGTAATCCAAACGTTGGGATTATAATAATGTATCACGCGACATCACTGCTAGCTTTCAAAAATCATAGACAAATAGATATTAAAATGAAAAAAACAAGAGGTTTTATATGGTTTAGCTATTTATTTTGTAAAAGATTATATATGAATCTAAGGTAAATGAAAGCATTTCGTATTCCTGAAGGTAACTTCAGTGCTACCAAACCATCACTTTCAAGCAAATATTACACATCCTTTTTCAATTTGTTGAAGTCTTCATCAACTGGTATTTAATAAGTTTCAGTTTAACCCTCTTTATAACAATACAACAAAGGCAATACATGTAGTTTGTATAAGATTCTTTAATGTTAACAGATAATATGCAGTTGTGTTAAATATTTAGAAAATAAATATTTAACTTCCCTGATATGGTATAAAAAAAAATAACTTGCATAAAATTATTTAAAATAAGTGAGAAGACATAAAGTTTAGTAAATATTTAAATTTAAATTTCTTGGGGTAATTAATGTATTGCATGGAAAAACGAATCTTACACGTGATGGGCAGGAGGTGATTTAAAAAGTTGAAAATGTGAGGCAGTAAAAAATCTAAAGTAAGTCCTCACTGACAAACAGTACCAAACACAACACAACACAGATCTACAATTCATTGGAAGTCCACTTACCAACACAACAATAACAACAATCCATTAACACTTTTTCACCTCTTTTTTTCTTTTTAAGGATCCACCTCCATTTTTCTTTCTCCTCTCTCTTTATGCTCTTTTGTGTTTGTGTGTGTGTGGATTATCACCAATCTCTTCTTCCTAAAGCAACTTCTTTCATCTCTTGTTAGCTTTCAACACAATCCATGACATGACCCCACAATACTAGTTCTTTCTTTCTCTCTTTACTGCAGTTAGTGGAGTGGTGAGCGTCAAAACGGAGACTGATGCCAACCATCATTCACATACACACCTTCAACCTCTTCAAGGTTCAAAGGTACCTTCTTTTCTCATGCCCATGATTTGTTTTTCCCTTTTTCACCCGAGTTTCAGTCACGGGGTTGTGTTTGTTAGTTTCCCGTAACATTTTCTCAGTGCAAGTTAAATATCACGGTTAAAAAAGTTATCTTTTTGTTGTGGTTTTCCCAGTTTGTGGGTAATGAGCTCCTCATAGACAAAGACCAGCGAGCTGGGTCAGAAAGAAGAGATGGTGGGAACTCCTATTAACGGAAGAACAAGGCCAGCTTTTGGGGTTGTAAATGGTGGCCATGATCTTGGCCCTAGTAGTGCTCCACCAAGCAATGCTGGCTCAGATTATGGCATTATAGAGTTCACCAGGGAGGATGTGGAGGCCCTGCTGAATGAAAAGGCCAAAAGGAAAGACAGATTTAATTATAAGGTTAGTTGAAGTCTGTGGCTTGGCTTAATGGTCATTGAGTTTGTGTGATATGTATTTTATTTCTAGGTTGTTGGCATTGGCTATTTATGTTTGAGATCCAAGGGTTGCCAAGGTTTTGGTCCTTAATTAGGGTATACTTGTATATATGGTAGTTCTACTTGAATTACTGCTTGGTTAGTTATCATTGCCTTATGTTAACATCAGGTTTTGTGCTCTTAGGAAAGATGTGAAAATATGATGGATTATATAAAAAGGCTGAAGGTTTGCATCAGGTGGTTCCAAGACCTTGAGATTAGCTACTCACTAGAGCAAGAAAAATTGAAGAGTTCATTGGAATTAGCCCAGCAAAAATGCAAAGAGATAGGTTGAGATTGTTTCTCCTTTCCTTGTTTGGAAAAGCATTATCAAGTTTCTGGACTAATGCAGTTAGATTTATTTAATTGCAGAGTTGTTACTAAAAATCAAGGAAGATGAACTAAACTCAATTATTGTTGAAATGAGACGGAATTGCACTTCTTTACAAGAGAAATTAGTGAAGGAAGAATCAGAAAAAACAGTAAGTGAGATTTTCAAGTCAAGTCAGTGGAATTTCATGGGTGAAGCAAAATGCTACGGAAAGGTTAATATTTGATAATAATTTATACTCATTATCTCTGAAAACACTAGGCAGCAGCAGAAAATCTTGTTAAGGAGAGAGAGGCCAGGCTGAACTTTGAGAGGTCACAGAATACACTACAGGAAGATCTTGGGAGAGCACAACGGGACCTCCAAAGTGCAAATCAGAAGGTAAAATAATATCAAAGTCTCAATTCAATATTTTTTATGCTTCTTGTCTTGTACTGTTAGTTGTGTCAGGAATTATTCTTATATCTAAATGTCCACATCAATGGATTTCTACAGATATCATCACTCAATGACATGTATAAGCGGTTACAAGATTACATAACGAGCTTGCAGCAGTACAATGGAAAACTTCATTCAGAGCTTTCTTCAGTTGAAACTGAACTTAAGCAGGTGGAAAAAGAGAAAGCTACGGTAGTGGAGAACCTTACTATGTTAAAGGGCCAGCTTACTTTGTCTATGGTGAGTTTGCTGCTCTGGAGTCTGAACTGTTTTAAATTCAAATTCAAGTAGCCATGGTTAAGAGAGCAATAATAGTTGATACCTACAAGTAATATGCATTTTATCTTTCTTCTGTATTTTCTTCTTTATTTCTAATCATAAGTAAATGCGGACATGTTATTATTATCCTTCCTTGGAATTTCAGGAACACATTTTACTTACCATGCAACTAGTATCTTACGTAGTTTCATTGGTTGTTTTACTAGTCTTCTCAAGAAGAGGCCACGAAACAGAAGGATGCCTTGGCCAGTGAAGTTGGATCTCTTCGTGTTGAGCTGCAACAAGTGAGGGATGATCGGGACCGCCAACTATCTCAAGTGCAAACTTTGACTTCAGAATTAGAGAAGTCTAAAGGTTCTACGGAGAAGTCCTGCTCTGAACTGAATAACTTGACCATAAAAACAAATGAAGTGGAGGTTGGTTTAATCTTGTTCTTTTCAACAAATGTCACATTCTCTTATTATTGTAGAAATCTGATTATTTTTCTGCACAGGCAAAATGTGCTTTGCAAGATGAGCGGATAAAGATGCTGCAAGAGAAGCTCACCATTGCAGAGGAAAAACTGCAGGTAATGAATTAGGCATAAGGTTAAAAGAAAAGGAAGTCCCATTGGACTTGTGATATGATACATTGTATTTTGTTCCTTATTAGGTTTCTGACATATCTGCAAGTGAGACAAGAACAGAATTTGAAGGGCAACAAAAGCTTGTATATGAGTTGCAAAGACGTCTGGAAGATGCAGAATATAAAGTTATAGTAGGGGAAAAGCTGAGGAAAGAATTACACAATACGATTTTGGTAATTCCCTGAGCCAAATATTGTTGATTATGGAAAAAAATAAAACAACATCCACACCATACTAATATCTGTTTTTTACAGGAACTGAAAGGGAACATCCGTGTGTTCTGTAGAGTGCGGCCTTTGTTACCTGATGAGGTTTGTAGCACAGAAGGAAAGGTTATTTCTTATCCCACATCAATGGAAGCTTCTGGACGGGGCATCGAATTGACGCAAAGTGGTAAGTCTCATGATACTAACCTTGAAGTTGCTCTTTTTTCTGATTGATGTATGCTTGTTATATTTTATTACTTAACTATGTAGTAACTTATATTGCTATTTCTGTTTTAGGCCAAAAACATTCATTCACATTTGATAAAGTTTTTGCACCTGATGCATTACAAGAAGAAGTTTTTATTGAAATTTCACAGCTTGTGCAAAGTGCTCTTGATGGTTACAAGGTAATCTCTTACAGTTTGTCTCTTATTCCTTATATATTGTTTCAAAATCATATTATATAGATTGCACAACTGCTGACAATTGAGTAATTGCTAGTCAGATATGGAACAAAACTAATCAAAAAGGCTTTCAAGTTTTGATTTATAATGTGATATAATGGACATTTTCTTTTCCAGGTTTGTATTTTTGCCTATGGTCAGACAGGGTCAGGGAAAACTTATACAATGATGGGCAGACCTGGACATCCAGAAGAGAAGGGCTTGATCCCTCGTTCGCTAGAACAAATATTTCAAGCAAAACAGTCTCAGAAACCCCAAGGCTGGAAATATGAAATGCAGGTGATAAAGAGTACAGTTTTCTTTATTCGTGGAACATAAACTGTGATGTTAAGGTCTAAGAAGGTTTTTGCTTCTTAAAAACTAACAGGTGTCAATGTTGGAAATATACAATGAAACCATTCGTGATTTGTTATCTACAAATAAGTCATCATCAGATGGAACACCAACACGTGTGGAAAATGGTACTCCTGGAAAGCAATACTCCATCAAACATGACGCCAATGGAAATACACACGTTTCTGAACTCACGGTAGTGGATGTTCAGAGTGTAAAGGAGGTTGCATTTCTTTTAAATCAAGCTGCTAATAGCAGGTAATTACTTCATAAGGTTCCTTATAGGTTTCTATTGCTCTTATTCAATGTAGATATTATGGCCACGTTATATTGCACATCCCTGTGATTCATAGTATAGGATCAAGAGACAAATGAACTACTAATTTTGGGAAAAAAAGGACATAGTTCTAGTGCAACAAAATATTTTGATACACTTCTAGAAGTTAAAATCCTTTGCCTGTAGTTGTTGAATTTAAATGTATTTGTTTTTCTTTTAGATCCGTGGGCAAAACTCAGATGAATGAACAATCTTCTAGAAGTCATTTTGTATTCACTCTTCGAATCTATGGTGTGAATGAGGTATGGTTGTTTCTCCTCTGATGAAAATTGAACCATTTAATGCACTCTGAAACATTCTGACATGCATTCAAATTGCAACCTGTGTTGTTCTGCTAGAGCACTGACCAACAAGTACAAGGAATTCTAAATCTCATTGATCTTGCTGGGAGTGAGCGTCTTTCGAGGAGTGGCTCAACCGGGGACCGATTGAAAGAAACCCAAGTATGTAAATTCATGATGTTTTGTATTTCAAATAGCTATACTTATTTGCTTTCTATCAATCTAAACTTTCCTTCTCTTGTAATTAGGCAATAAATAAAAGTCTGTCATCATTAAGTGATGTCATATTTGCCTTGGCCAAGAAGGAGGATCATATCCCATTCAGGAACTCAAAGCTAACATACCTACTTCAGGTGATTATTTTTTGTTCTTATTTTAAAATAATCTGTAGTACATAGTTGTTTACCGTATATTAAATTCAACACAGTCTCATAATTTTCTCGCCTTGTTGAAGCATATATTTGAATGGTATAACATTATTAGTATCCCTTTATTGTAATTTCTATACAAGAAACTATTTCATAACTAAATTATATTTCATCTATAGAAAACCAAAGAAATCATGTCATGTAGCTGGGATATTAGATAGGCAATCAGTTGAATGTTCAACAAAAATTGCAATGCAGCAGATTTGACAATTTTACTATATTGATTGCTTCTTTGTTGTCTTGTAATCATTTGAGGTGATCTAATTTGCTGTGCTCGATGGTGAACAGCCTTGTCTAGGTGGGGACTCAAAAACATTGATGTTTGTTAACATCTCTCCGGACCAAGCTTCAGCAGGAGAGTCACTATGCTCTCTCCGGTTTGCATCAAGAGTTAATGCATGTGAAATTGGAACACCACGCCGCCACACCAATGGACGTCCTATAGAATCTCGCTTGACCTATTTCTAATCTTTCCATACATCAATGAATGAATGAATATATTGTTTAACCTATTTGTGTAATCGCTACTATAGCCAAAATAACTCCAATTCTAACATCAGTGATGTTACATCACCTCTATAGATTGTAATGTATAGTAAAGAAGTTACTAAGTATTCATTTAGTTAAAAAGAGATTTCTCATTATTATAGTTCTTTTGGAAAATTCAGCTTGTTCTTATACTTGTCAGTCTTGGACATTTTTGGAGTATTTAATTTTGTCAAACGTGTAAGAATCAAAGTGATAATCATTGTTATCTTCGAGAATGTTTTATAAATCAGACGTACTAAATTCACTCTCGAAATTGTTTACATTCTATACTGTGGAGATAGTCACGTGCTTCTGTACTTTTGTGTTCTTAAAAATTGTTGGATTGGTTTTCACTCAAGCATCAAGTATGCCATTTGGGTGTAAGGTAGCATTAGCATGTTTCTAAAGTATAATGCAGACATCATATAATGGCTAGGGTGGTGATACACATCCATCAATAAATGAAATTACTGTAATAGTACTTGACACTATCATACATTTGCAATTCTTCTGAAAGGCACCTATTAACATCTTCCTATGTTCTTGATGAGCAGCCCTTCTCTTGGAATCAGTATTTTACATCAAAAACGTATAATTGGTTTTTGACAAGAGAAATAGTAACACAGCTTGGTTAAGATCATGTCAAATTGTTTCGTACAGTACATCCATCCGGTCCATGACCTCTCTAAGCAAAACTTCAGTTTCCTGATAGCATGATTGTGTCTCAGGTAGACTTTTATTCCTTGAAGCTTCTTCAAGCTGTCATTGAATCACAAAGTCACTTTGACAATTAGTCCAGCTACTATTATAGCATAATAACTGATAAAACACATAATTTTGATTGGGGAGAAAAAGAAAGAGTATTACCCTTTCAAAATTATCAAACAATTTGTTAGCCATATCAGTTAGTTGCTGCTTTTCATCATCCACTGGAGTGGCAGAGATAAGCTTGTCAAAATCATAGTATATGATGGTAGACTTGAGTCTTAGGTACTTCCTCACATAGTTGAGTGTGTCTGCATGTACCAAATCTGCCATCGCTAGAAGATCAAAGGAATAATGCTTTATCCTTTGCACACTTCCTTTCAGTCCAATATTTGGCATGAACAATCCCCTTTTAAGAAAAGAACGTGTCCCCGTTTTCTCATTTGCAATATCTAACCAAATAATAAACATTCACATCAGAAGATATGAAATGCCCTATTTTACTCATCAAAACTTGCAGTACAAAATTTAGGTAGTTTAATGTCTACCCAATTGTGAGTACAACAATTTTTACACTATTAACTAAAAGAAAAAACTGTATCAGAAATCATTTTTAAGACAGTTATTGTAAAAATGAACAAAACTAACATGTATGATTATTAAGTCATGTAAGAAGTTTTCATAGTATCTGTACACATTCTTAGCAGGTTAAACAATAAAATACCGTAATAATTGAAAGAAAGAAGTGTGAGTAGAATAAATAATGAAATTATTGAAAATTTGAACTGTTCCTTTGTTAGCCAATACTTATTGTATCTTACTTCATCTTTTAGAATACAAGATGCAGATTTTAGAGGGTAAAATAAAAAAGTACTATTGTCCCAATATGCAATGAAAGCCAAATTTGAACTCATTTTATTTGCCATGTATGTAACTATGTGTTTAAACTATAGTTACAAGAGAGCTTACTGTTAGTGACAGTTAGTCGAGGAAGAGGGTGATCTTCAACCCAGAAACCATTATCTTTGGCTAATGAAATCTTGTCATTGAATGGCCATGTGAGCACTAGAGTGGCAAGCCCTATTGCTGCTGCTCTTCTTGTGGCTTGAACTGGACATTCTGATGGTTCCTCTTGTGTTTTGCTTCCAAGAAATCCAACTACTTGTCCTCTTTTTATGCTATTGTGTGCATTTGGAAGACATGTGAGGGGTATTAAGGTTTTGGAGACTCCTCCATGCAAGTTTGTGAAAGGAGCCATGGTGATTAAGGAACTCAAATGAGTGAAGTGTGAGACAGAAAGATGGTTCATCAAAGCTTGGAAAAACAAAATTTATGTTATATCACTGATATCCTTTGCCAAGTGATTTATATCCAATGTGTGCCAATAAAATGTTTATCCTCATCAAGGATTGTATAGTAATTTCAATTTATCTCATGTATGGGTTTGCTGGGCCTGTTCTGTTATGTTGTGGCCCAATTATTTTTTTAAGTCTTCTTTTTGCACCAATTTAAAATATTAATGCATTTTAATTACTCGTAATTTATTATAACTTAAGAGAATATCTCGTTTTATTGAAGTAAAATCCTATATTTGATTTTTATAAATAAAAGTATGGTTGAAAAATATATATTTCATTGAAAATAATAATAAAAGCATTTCACTAAACATCAATGATTAACAAAATTAATAATGTAATCATTCAGAGGCTGAAATTTGGAAAACTATAATAACATCTCATCAATATCGTTCTTTCTTAACTTTTTTCATTCTTAGGTTATTTAGATTTTGGACTAACCCTTTTTTTCAAATGCATGAAAATATTATATTTCAAGGAAAAATAAAGCTTAGTAAATTAAATTGTCTAAATTTCAAAAATATTTTAATCTTTTATCTTAAAATTTCATTATTTGAAATTATAATTAACTAAATTAATTTATTTGAGAGAATAAAACTTTCTTAGTCCCTGTTTTTTTTAATTCATACAAAACTTTATTAGAAGCTTACTTGTCAGAAATTAAATAATCACGCACAATATCAACCTTATGTTAAAATGAATAAAAGTAAGAGTTAAATAAATATATTAAAGAAAATTCCAGTGTTTAAATTTCGAAGATGAAAATATACTTAAAAATTAATAATATAAATAATTGATATCTATTTTATTCTTATTACACGATGAAAAAACTTTAAATTGCAATTTTAAGCTTTCTAAATATTTTATTTGGCAGTATTTTTTAAAATTTTAATTTTCATATCTTAGAAGATATATTATGTTTCTCTAATATCTATTCTATATGCATTTTACTTCGTTTATTTTTTTTCAATTAAACTCTAAATCCAACGTATTCATTTAAGATATTTGTAAAAATATTTAATTAATTAAAGTATAAAAATATTTATAAAATTTAGAATGATATCTGATGCAATATATTTAAAGGTTCCACATCATTTAAAAGTAGGTGATAATTTATAAATATTTTCTCTTTTAACTTATCCTTTTTTTCCATAAAATAGTGATAATGAATAATAACTTGAGATGTCATAATTATTCTTAAAATTTTTATTTTTTAAAATTTTATATATAAAAATATTTGTGTGTCCCTCTAAACAGAAAATATGAAATGTTTAGTATGTCATTATAAATAGTGAAAGAGATATGAAACATGAAACATCAGATAATATTTAGATATGATAATGATGCTATTATTTAAGGCGGAAATAACATTAAAATTGTAAATGTTTAAAAATATTAAAATTACAGAAAAAATAGAAAAAAGCAAAATCATATATAAGAAATAAAAGAAGGTTAAGATTACTGTGGAATTAATAAACTGGTGTATAATCCAACAACTGGGTATGATTAAATAGGTTAAGTTACCTTATCACCTTCTAATGCTTGATAAGGTTGATACCCAATAATTTTCATGAATGGAGAGCCACATAAATATATCAAACATGAATCTGAGGGCAATAATGCCCTACATACCACAAACCCAAGTTTGTTTGATATACTATGTAAAATGATAAGGTTAATGACAAATAATAACATTTTGTACGCATTAAATGATGAAAGGGACATTGATGAGATTGTTACAACCTTAACTATATTGAGATATTATATTCGATTATTGTATTTGAAGTATTATTCATTTTATAGTTTGAAATTTTGTAAAGATTTTGTTCTTAAAAAGTGTATTAGAGAATTAAAGGAGGAATGTGTATTTAAATTATTCTTAACATCAACTCTTTAACAATGTGAGAAAGAAGGTTTTTCATCCCCATAGGCGATGTCAATGTTTCGACCTTAAATATGTTAAATAACATTGTTTGGGTCAATCAACTATTGTCCACTTTGGAGTTTGAAACTCTGTCACGATTTTGTCCTTAAAAGGTGTCTCAAGAGATTAAGAGAGGAATATGTGTATTTAAATTGTCTTTAACCTTGACTCCTAAGCAATGTGATACAATTGGGTGTATCGAAACTGAGCTTATTCACCTGTTTATTGGATTTCAAACTAGGGGTAACTACCCGCAATAATCAATAATCACTCAAAAAATATGATAATTAAATCATAATGATCAGTTCATACTATGATCATCGCTTATTTCATGATTTATCTATCCATAATGTTTCATAATACCTATTGAATATTCTTGACAATGATTTGGACGTAGAAGATTTACAAATATATGATAATTTCCAGAAAGTACACATTGAATCTTTCTTACTCACTTATATACATTGATATTTCCAAAAAACTCTAACTGACTTGAGTTGGAGAGTCTTTCTCATGTGTACCTTCCCTTTTTTTCCTTTTTCTTATTGATCCAGCCGGTTGACTAAACGCAAGAATGTTGCCTCGTCACGACCTACACTCACCAGCTTCAACACCACGTGCACTTCAAATCCTCGCTCCAGATTTCCTCTTTGAGAACCTGAAATTACAGAACGACGCCACTGCGGCCAGTGGCGCTCCGACGCTCAAGTCAACAGCAGGAACACCAAAAACTCAGAGAAAATGGATCTTGTGGAACCGTGCTCAAGTGCCCTATCTCTTAAATGAATCGTAATGAATCCCCCCCTTGAAATTCTGTTAAGTTCAGCTTTTATACCTAGGCATTTTCTCTCTCCAGACAGTTACACTTTTGGACACGTGGCTCGTATCCAACTCTACATGTGTCATCATCATCTGGGGCTAAAGTAACTCAAGCGTCATTTCTACGTATCTCGGTACGCGACTAAGTTACCCATACAAGGAGTAACCTAGCACGTAACACACTCTGGAGTGCACACCTGACAAGGCAAGTACCGGGATGCAACAAAGTACACCATCTTTGTGGTATCGTCTGTCGCAAGTGCCACCTTCTTCACTGACACGCCATGCATGTTCTAGCTAAGGAAACCTCGCTATCAATGAATGTCCATTCTGGGAAACCCCATCACCGATGAGCAAGCTGCTTCCTCTAACTCACTTCTCATGCTAGGACATGATCACCTTGTATCTTAACCTCTATGTTCTGTGATGATGTTTACACGCCTGAACCTCCTAACAGCCTTAACTAAGTTTACTAAAACATCCGACAATGTGTTTCTTACGGCGATTCCTGACCACTTGATCTTCTATTCTCAAACACAGCGATGATATGAAACTCTAGCGACAACGGACTATGTACACTAAAGAACGCCGCTTCAACGAATGGCGACTATGTTAACTTCTTGACTACTCGTCTTTCTCTCGACCACGTGTCCCTCTAAGCATGCTCCACATAGTCACTCACTGTCCACGTCACTTATCTTTTGTCAATACTAAATAACTTGACTTGCAACACAATTATCTCTTTACCACCTTAGATCTTCAACACTTCCTCCTAGTAAGAATATATATGATATAGAACAATCTCCAATATATTTTATATTTTTGTTAGCTATTTTCTACCCTTAAACTTCCAAATAGTGAACCATAAGAAATTAATAACATTTTCATATTCAAAGTCTCAAGACACATGATAGCTTTGACCAAAAGGACACTTGTTAATTTTTGTTATTCAA
The DNA here is from genome assembly GCF_000499845.2 of Phaseolus vulgaris. Classification (NCBI taxonomy): domain Eukaryota; kingdom Viridiplantae; phylum Streptophyta; class Magnoliopsida; order Fabales; family Fabaceae; genus Phaseolus; species Phaseolus vulgaris. Next base: position 25,590,876 of record NC_023755.2, read on the forward strand.
TGTCATGTATTACTTATTTCAACAATGTGTGTTGATCACGAGTTCATTAGAGATAAGATTAATTTAGAGTGTATAAGTGGAGTAATCCTCACTTTCGATTTTGTGAGGCTGAGTTAAACTTTAATTTATTTTCTAATATGATATCAAAACTTATTAGTTGGTTTTTCATGTCACTGTGAAACCACCCTCAAATATTTAACTTTACATATGAGATGTTTATGCCACGTGATAAAAACATTAAAATTCTACGTGAAATAAAACTAATTTTTAACTAATTTAAAATATATAATGGGACCATTATCACAATGTATGTTGAGTTATTCATTACTCATACTGTATACGGTCCATTCTTCTGTGCTCTGATGGTGAAACATAGCAGCATTGATTATATCGCTTTTATTCGTGTCAACCTACACTACACGAGACATCAAGAGAAGTTGATTTGGCAAATTTCTAGACATCATTCACTGTTACAAATTTTTCTCAGATATTCTAAGTGAGACTTGTGTTATATTTTAATTTAATGCATGAACCATATGCACATGATGATAACCACAAAATTGGCTAATCCATAGGCCCCAGCTTGACTATTTTTGTTGTATCCCATACACATCAATCTAAAACCTAATGACTTATTCAAGAGAACAAAAACTATTTAGTAAGATAAGATAAGTGCAGTGTTGTTCTAATATTTTCTCCTAGAGCATTTGTATTTGTATAAACCTTTCAAAGAAGCAACAGAAGCATTGAGAAATGGAGGACAAAGAGAAGCTCAAAAAGTCCAAGGTTATCAAAATAGACTCCCAAAAATCATGGGAACACTACATCTCTCAGGCCACCAATCAAAAGTACTCTGTGAGTCTCCTTTGTTCATGTGAATTCATCATCAAGCATAAATCAGTATAAATTTGCTTTAAACTATGTTTTTTTCTTTGTATGAAATTTTGCAGGTTGTGGTTCATTTCTCTGCTTTCTGGTGTGTGCCTTCTATAGTAATGAATCCTGTTTTCGAAGAACTGGCCTCCACTTATCCAGATGTTCTGTTTCTGACATTGGATGTGGATGAGGTTAAGGTAATTTGATTCCGACACAACACATGATTTGTTTGCTACAACATTACATGCTTGGTTTGGTCTTATTTTAACACATATCTCCAATTTCAATTCATTAATTTATGTGTTGTGTTGTGCCTGTAATTGGCAAAAAATGCATTGTTATCCAGAGTCAATAGAGTAAAGGGATTCCACAAAAATTCTTCCAAATTGTTTATTTTCTGATCCAAACCCACTTTCAGTTCACGTGATTCTCGTTTAATACAAACAATCATAGTATAATAACTAAATCTTATCTCTAATATAATCTTCAATAAAAATATTCACAAGGGGCTTTAACTTACACCAATGAAACTGTTGATTATACTATATTAAATGCATTCCTTTTTCAGAGAATCTTCAAATTTTTCTCTCTAATGCATTGTGTTTGCAACTAGAGTATCTACTTTCTCATCCTTTTCTTCCTTTTTCTTGCAAATTGAAGGAAAGGATTATAAGCATAACTTCATGATGAAAGTGGAATGATTGTTCATATTTGTCTTAACCCCTTTTGACATCCACTTTATGTGCATTAATTATGTGCCCTCAATTCAGGAAATTGCCTCCAAGATGGAAGTCAAAGCCATGCCCACTTTTCTGTTGCTGAGTGGAGGAACTCCTGTGGAAAAAATTGTGGGTGCAAATCCTGATGAAATAAGGAAAAGGATTGATCATTTGGTTCACTCAAATCCTTCTTACAAGTCTGAGTGAAGTTGCACATGGTGAACAATGAGTTGGACAAAACCTTGAAGTTTATTGTAGCAGGAAGCATTTAATATATGTTTTATATTTAATGTAATGATACATGTTGTTCTGTTCTTGTTTGTATATGTTTGGTGAGCCGTGGAAAGTCACTGGAGTGTTAATGTTATTTTAGTATGTATTGAAGTTTCATCATGATCACATCATTCTCTTATAATATTCTTTCCTTTCCTATCATTCCAAGTTAACCATATCATTTGGTTTCAAATTTGTATTATTCCTTTTTTTTACTCATATTGGAGATTTCATATTCAAAATGATATGTGAGTGTTTGTTATTTTTCCACTTTTCTACTTTATTATTATATTACTAGATGTCAACCATGTGATGTGCATGGTTTTACATTGAAATGTGAATTAATACTTAATTTATATTGGAATATAATTTAATGATATTTCTACTCTGAAAATGCATTAATTTAACACAGACTATATATAACTAACAAAAAATCTTGTTGGGAAGCCAATGTGGTTGAAGTAGAGTGCCTACTTAATAAAGTCATAGTTAGGGATGTACAATGGACCCCAACTTCTCTCAATGAAAAAAAAAAAAAAAAGTAGTACTGTAGGGAAAAAATGGCTAATAGTTTTTTTAGGGGAAAAAATTGAAGTGGCATGTCTTAAGAATAAAAAAAAACATGTTATAATAAATTATGATATACAAATACAACATAAATATCAAATAAGACACGAGTATAAGATAAATTCCCAAAATCAGAAAATAAATCTTTCAACTTAAAACTTCAAGGTTTTGTTGTAAGTTTTATTTTTTTATATTTATTAAAAAAATTATTTTTATTCAATATGGACTTTTGAATTAGATTCTTGACACTTCAAAAACCAGATAGATATCTCTTCCAACATGAATATTTTGGTTGTCAATAGTGTGAATGTATCACAAATGATGAGTGATAGATTTGGATTCTCTCCCTCTCCCAAAATGTCTATATCATTCTCTGATCTTTCTTCTAATAACTTGTTTTTATAATCATGATGATGGCCCCTCTTTTTTCTATTTGCTCCCATTCAACCTATTTTATTTTTCATATAGTAATATTATTTCCCTTTCAATCATTATGTATTCCATCTTAATATATCAGCTTATTATTTCGAAATGAGTTACCTGTAAAATCATTATTTTTAAAATTTAAGTTAACTCAATTTTATAAATTTTATTTTATTTTATTTTTAAATAGTATGAATTTTTCCCACCAAGCATTTTGATCAAGATTTAGTGAACTACTTACTTTAACTCCATTGAGTTTTTTTAACTACTATTGGGAGATATCATTGGTTTAGTATATCTTAATAAATCTTTAATGTTATGTTTAATATAGAGAAAGACAAAAAAATAAGTTATTTAGTTGAAAATAAATAAAATTTATTTACTATTATTAATACTATTATTATTTTAATTATTTACTATTATAATACAAAAAATACATATACAATTATAAGATTATAGAAAAACACTTTAATCTCCTATAGTCAATTATAAAAATAATCATCATCTCTATAAAAAAATTCATTTTCTTTTCCTCTGCCTTCTCTATAAGATTCTGATCACCTCACTCATCAACTTGACGATCAGAGTTCATCATTAGACTCTTGACCGCAAAGACTACAAGATTGTCCAACCATAATCTCTGATAGAGTAAGTTCATATTTGCTCTTCTATTTGAGTCAAATTTTGAACTTATTAGGTTTGTCTCTGTCTAGGCTTTGCATGTGACTCTTTTAACTTAAGGGTTAATCTCTGTTAGCTTAGGGTCCTAGTGATATAGTTAGATTTTTTTATCAGGACTCTATGGTGTAGGTTAAGCTACCCTTGAGCTTTTGGTAGATTTGGAGCTTTTAGTAAGCATCTGCTCAAGTTCAGGTAAGGGAAGTTAGTTTTAAATTCTCCAATAGAACCCTAGGCTAGAAGTTCTGGATGTGGGGGTGACGTGGTCACCAATCTCAAAATTTCTTGTAGGATTGCTTGTTTTTTAGTATATTAGAAGTTGATTGAGATTAGAATGTGAAATGGTAGATATGGTAGATGTTATAGAATTATATTGTTTTTTATTTGAATAAGTAAATGAATGTATTTAAAGAGTTTGATGAATCATTTAAAGGATAATGTTGATGAGTATTAGTCATTTGATTTTGATTTAAAAATATTGAATATGTGGTATTATAGATTTATAGAATAGTTATATTAGAGTAATTATCCAACTCTAGGAGGGAATTTGTTTTCTTTGGTTTAGTATATTTGATAACATAACAATTTGAATGAGAATTTTTGGGTGAAAATATGAAATAGATCAGATTTTATAAACTGTTTTCTACATATCTCGCTTGAATGAAAATATGAGGTGCTCTCGAGTCCATTTTCGCTCAAGCAAGATGGGATCTCGTTCAAGCAAAAATGGAGTAAATTCTGAGGTGCTTTTTGGTCCATTTTTACTAAAACGAGATGGGATTTTGTTCAAGCGAAAATGGTGAAATTCTGGGGTGCTTTAGGTTCAATTTCGTTCAAATGAGAAATATTTTGCTCAAGCCAATTTTTTTTTAAAAATAAATTAAAATTTTTATTTTTGCCTTTGAAAGCATAGTTTATTATTGCTTGTTTTTTTAAAGTGAAAATTCTAAATTTTATTTTAAAATGTGATTAAAGGAACTTAGTTATGTGTTTAAGTGAATTTTGAGATATATTTTGATTGTTTAGAAAGTTTAAAATATAATGTGATTGAATGATGTATTAAATGAAGTATGCAATGAGATGAAATTGTGATCAAGAGCACATGACTGTGTGGATGACAATAGTAATGTAGCTTACCTGTGTTGTATATGTTTATATTTAATTAGATATTGCTTGCATATTATTTATTAAATATGGATAAAAATAGGGATGTTACAATTTATCTATACATGAGTCATAATATTTATATTTCACTACAATAAAATTATTAAATAGAACTAAGGTATTGTCCGTTTTTATCGACTCTTAAGCGATGTAGGACTATTGGACATACCAAAACAAGCTTCCCAATCGAGGGCTAAGGGAACGAGGGTTCGTCTTTGGACGCCTCAATGCATCAAGGGAGGAATGAGTATATAATCTGTCTTTGGCCTCGACTTTTAAGCAATGTGGGACTATTGGGAGTAATGGAACACAATGTTCCGACCTCAAGGGTCAATCACCACATCTGAGGTATTGTCCGCTTTGGAGCTTGGAACTCTATCACAGTTTTGTCCTTAAAATGCACCTTAGTGGGTTAAGGTAGGAAGGAGTATATTGGCCTCAACTCCTAAGCAATGTGACACTATTGGGCGTATCGGAACAAGCCTCAGTCGAGGGCTAAGGGAATGAGGGTTCGTCTTTGAAAGCACTTTTCTACTCCCTTGGGGAGCGATGATTCGTCTTTGAAATCTTGCCGATCCCCACAAATGGCGCCAATGTTTTGACCTCAAGTCCGTTGAGATAACATCGATAGGGTCAATCATCGCATCTGAGATATTGTCTGCTTTGGAGCTCGAAACTCCGTCACAATTGTCCTTAAAAGGCGTCTCAGTTGGTTAAGGGAGGAATGAGTATATAAATTGTCCTTGACCTTGACTTCTAAGCGAGGTGAGACTATTGAACGTACCAAAACAAAAACTAAATTTTTATAATTTGTAAAATAGTATCTAATTTAGTCAATATTTTTTTTTCTAAAATTAGTTTCTTTTTAATGATTTTCTAATAATATTTTTAATTTATTTTAAAATTAATTACATTTATTTTTTTGCCCAGAATTAGTCGATCCATCCTTTTCTTTTATTTTCTTACTTTTATTTGGAATTAAGTACTTGGTTTATCCCTAAAACCTCCAATTTGTATGAATGTGAACCTTTAATTTTAGACAATATTTTAGGTTAGCACGTAGATGTGGCTTTGAGTTAAATGGGCTTAAGTTGTAACAGTTCACAACCTACTATCTATAAATTGGTTGTTTGAATGAGGTAGAAGGTACCAAAATTTGTGTCTCTATTATTGAAATGGAAACACTTAATCTATTTTAATCTTTTATTTATTATTATTTATACTATGTTATATTATAATAGAAGGGGGTAATTCTTTGTAAAGTAGAAAAAATTAGAACAACCAACTAGATAAAGGATGAAATTAAAGATAATTAATAAAAAAATTGTTGTTGTTCATGTTATTATTTGTCATATTAAAAAAATTATACTTTTTATTTAGATTAATACTTGAATTTTAATTTATTTGAAATCTAGTTATTAATTACTAAAAAAATGTGTTTTCACACATGAGTATTCAAATTTTTATTATTTTATTATTTTTTAATAATTAATTAAAAAATAAGAAAATAATACAATTTATAATATATATATATATATATAATTTTATGAAATTATATTAAAAAATCATGTAACGTTATTTAAAAAGATGTTATTGTTATTTTGAAATAAAAAAGTTAATAAACTATTTATTTCATTAAATAAATAATATAAAATATAATTTTGTGTGGGTAGCATATAGGCTAGATCTACGCAAAAAAAAACACACCACTTGTGTTCAGCGCATCCACCACTAATTTTACGTCGAGCATATTAACTTCCAAATCTGAATAAATGCTAATCTCATGCTAATTACATTTTTGGGTCCGTTTATTTTATCTAGTGTCCGATTTTGATCCATGCTAAGAAGGATATTTATTGTAGTGGTTTTTATTTATTAAAACATAAAATTATTTAATTAAAACATAATATCAAAAAATATTTTCAAATGAAATATGTCTTATATAATAATATAAACATATGTAATCTTGTAAAAATAACACTAGAAAATAATGTAATAGTCATTTAAAAAATATTTAATTATTTTAAAATAAAAAATATTTAATTGATTTTGTATTAAATAAATAAATAAATAAATGATTTTTTATTTATTAAAAGATAAAACTGTTTAATTGAAAAATGATACAAAAAATAATTACCAAATATGTATATCTAATGATATAGATATTTGAATTGAAAAACACGTTTTGATAATTTATGTATCAAAAGAGAAAAAGGACAAAATCCGACATTTGACAGCGAGACAAATGTATTTAATATTTACAACTTTAATAATGACCCATTTTTGTCGTCCTATTTTCCCATGTGCAACTTATGCTTAAAATAATACTTTCAAAATTAATTCAGGTTCAAACTATTTTGAGTAACTTTCATTCATTTATTTTTATTTATTTATATAAGATTCAAATTTTTATACACCAAATTAAGGCATGTACTTAACACAACCCTGTCATGAGTAGTTGTAATTTCTTTCATAAAAGTTTCATGCTTATTCTTTTATCTTATTTGTTAAAGATTTTTAAGTTTTTAAAGCACAGAAGATATTAATCTTCACAAAATATTAAGAGGAATATAAAAATAAATTTAAGGAAATATAATATTTTTCTTAAAATAACTATTTTATGCAGTAAGCATCACAAATAAATAACATTAATATAAGTGACAGAGATATAAATAAAGATACAACTTTTGTTAACATCATTATTCTTTCAATATTGATGATGACCATTTAGAAGCGATGATTTAAAAAAAAACTAAGATATTAAAATATAAATATGAGTAATAATTGTAATAAAAACATGTTTCAAATTAGCTTTTAAAATATTTTTCAAATTAATAGTGAGTTTATATAATATTCCTAGTTATATCACTTAAATAATATATTATGTAAGTAATTATCTAATTAAATATATATATATATATATATTATTTATAGTATTACAAAATATGTCTTAAAAAAATTAATATATATATATATATATATATATATTAAAAACAAAATAATAAAAGGATATAGAATACTCTATCAATTCAATATGGAGTTTTACCATTTTTTTTAATCATCAAGAGTTTTGCCACTTAGCAATATCACATGCTTTCACACAACAATAAATGAAGTTAGTGTTTCGAAACTTTCAACATAATTATAATTTTCAATCAGAAACATCTAATTTACCATTTTTCATATATTACATTTTAACAAAACAGTCATGTTTCTATAAATAATTCATGATCAACATTTCTTATGTCAAAACTCCATTGACAAACATACATAGATTCTTAACTCTACTTTTGAAAGACGCGTATGATAAACATAATTTTATTCACACTTATTAACTTTAATCATAAATTTTTGAAGTGTAATAATAAATTCATTGTTTTAATTAATATTATTCTAATTGGGTTTATTTGGGCCTTAATTATTATTTTTGTTAATTTGTATTTTTAACCCAAGTTGCTTCTTTTGGATCAAAACAGAAAACAAAATCTAAAATAAAAAATTAGAGAACTAAATCTGCAAATCTCTCAGAAAATGAACTGAATACAAATTTCTGCAAGGATATTCTCTAAAAATCCTACAATTAAAATTCCTCCGCATGGAAGGTTAAACTTTTTTTGTTGATTCCTTTGTAATTCCCCATTGAGTTCTGAGGTTTGATCAATAAAAGTTTCGCTTCTTAATTCTCTATAGCAGTATAACAATTGTTTTAATATTCTAATATCCTGAAAAACTAGTTTTTATGAGAGGTTGTACTTGAACGCTTGATTGAGAGTCTTCGTTATCTTAAATTGGTTTCTTAGTTATTTCACATTGTTCTAATTAATTTCTTGGGTGCATGATTCAAGAGAGAGGAGATGAGCATGTTAGAAAGTATGACTTTAAACTGGGGGGGGGGGGGGGTGAATGGTTTAAAGAGAGTTTTCGCAAACTTTTAAGTCTAGAATGAATTTCTTTCGAGAAAACTTGATTCAAAATTCAGTTTGCCAAAAACACAAAGCAATTTAGCATAGCACCAGAAAAACAATCGGTTGTTTCGCATAAACAATCGGTTGTTTATACCAGTTCACAAATATAAACTGAATTTAAAGAGTTTAAGGGAAGAGAGATTGAACACACATGTTTATACTGGTTCACTCTTAACCAAGAGCTATATCCAGTCTTCCCAGAAATCACTGGAGGAATCCACTAAGCAATCAACCCTATATTACTTACAACACCACCAAAGAAGTGACCTTGATCCCCTCAAGACACACACTTCCTTTGGCTCAGCACAAACACCACTAAAAATGTTGATCTTGACAACCTCAAGAACACACAACACTTCTCAGCTTCACACACAAAGTTTACAGAAGGTACAGAAGGATTACACTTGTTACAGAAAGATCTGAAATCAATACAAGATGAAAATCCTATTCCACACTCTCTTGATCCAAGCAATCTCAAAGCAAACTTCAACTCTTCAAAAGAAAAATCAGTGAAAAACTCAAATATGTTTTTCTTTGATTAAATCTCAGTTCTTGTTTGTTACATGAACATAACAAACTATTTATTGCTTTCAAAGACTGGTCAAAGTATTTAAAACTGGAGCGTAATCAGTTATAAAATCATTTAATGCTCAGTCAAAGCACAAAACAGTTTTCTGTTATAGTCCCAAAACAAACAATCGGTTGAATACTCGAATCAATCGGTTATTTTGGTTTGACAGCAAGTCAACCATCAAAAACAGTTTTCAACCTTTCTAAAAACACCTAAGTATAAAACAATCGGTTGTTTCGACAAAACAACAGATTGTTTTTCACTTAGTTTGAAAAACACTTTCAATATAAAAGTTTAAGAATGCTTAAGCTTTGGATTCAATCAAGAGTAGATTTACACAGATAATCTACCCCAAATCCTATTCTAAAACACATCTGCAACAACAAGCATAACCAGCCTTCCATCAAACTTCAAAGGGTTTGGATTCTTCAAAGCTTGAACACACTTGATTCAACAATCTCCCCCTATTTGATGAAGACAAATCACTGGTTGCTTGTGTTGGATTTGATTGAATCTGAAGCAGTTCCTGCAAAAACAACATATATACAATCCAATGCTTTCTACAACAGCAGGTTAGTTTTAAACATATTCAAAACAAGATTCCAGAAAAACAATCGGTTGTTTACACGAAACAATCGATTGTTTCTATCAGCAGAAGCATAAACAATTTTAATATCAGAGATTTCAGCAGTTTTAAACAATTCTAGAGAAAGATACACAAGAACCAATCAATTCTCCCCCTATTTGTCTTCACAAATAGACTCTAACAGCTATTAAAACAGATTTAGGAAAGATTTTGAAGGTCAAGGATACCTATCTCATTTCGCAAAAAGAAGAACCTCTCTTTTGGTAAAGGTTTTGTGAAGATATCTGCTAGCTGCAGTTTTATCTCGACAAACTTCACTTCACAGTCCCCATTGCTCACATGATCCCTGATGAAATGATGGCGTATCTCAATATGCTTAGTTCTTGAGTGATGAATATGATTTTTGGTAAGATTGATAACACTTGTATTGTCACACATCAAAGGGAACTTGCTGATTTGTAATCCAAAGTCTGCAAGTTGTTGTTTGAGCCATAAAATCTATGCACAACAGCTTCCAGCAACTATGTACTCAGCCTCAACAGTAGAGAGAGCCACACATGCTTGCTTCTTGCTATGCCATGATATGAGGCTTGAACTAAAAAGGTGGCAAGTGCCACTTGTGCTTTTCCTATCTAGCTTGCATCCTGCAAAATCAAAATCTGAATAGCCAATTAAATGAATGGGAGAGTGAGAAGGACACCATAACCCAACAATTGATGTTCCTTTGAGATATTTCAGAATTCTCTTTGCAGCTTTGAAGTGTGACTCCTTCGAATTTGCTTGATATCTTGCACAAAGACATACCGCAAACATAATGTCCGGTCTACTTGCTGTTAGATAGAGCAAAGAGCAAATCAAACCTCTGTATTTAGTTTGATCTATCCCTTTTCCAGCAGCATCTGCATCCATGTAGCAGCTTGATGGCATAGGTGTGCTTGCTTCCTTGCAACTTTCCATTTCAAATTTCTTAAGAATCTCTTTACAATACTTTGATTGGCATAGAAAGATTCCATCCTTTGTTTGCTTAACCTGCAATCCAAGAAAGAAAGACAATTCTCCCATCATAGACATTTCAAACTCACCTTTCATAGAAGCCACAAATTCTTCACACAAACTATCTTGTGTAGTACCAAAGATGGTGTCATCAACATAGATTTGCACAAGGATAATTTCAGAATTTGACTTTTTGATGAAGAGAGTCTTGTCAATCATTCCCCTTTCATAGCCATGAGACAACAAGAAGTTGCTAAGACTTTCATACCACTGCCTTGGAGCTTGCTTCAGCCCATACAAAGCCTTTTTCAGCTTGAAGACATGATTGAGATATTGGTAATCTTCAAAGCCTGATGGTTGATCCACATACACTTCCTTATTGATGTAACCATTTAAAAAGGCACTTTTGACATCCATTTGAAAGAGTTTAAAACCACTCATACATGCAAAAGCCAGCAGCAACCTCACAACTTCCAATCTTGCAATAGGGGCAAAGGTTTCACCATAATCAATTCCCTCATCTTGATTGTAGCCTTTGGCTACTAGCCTTGCTTTGTTCCTTGTGATCACACCACCCTCATCAAGTTTGTTTCTAAACACCCACTTCGAACCAATGATGTTCATCTCAGCTGTTTTAGGGACAAGAAACCATACTTCATTCCTTGCAAACTGATTCAGCTCTTCATGCATAACTTCAACCCATTTTTCATCTTTGAGAGCTTCATCATTTGACTTTGGTTCAATTTTAGAGACAAAAGCAGTGTGCCTGCAGAAGTTTGAGATGGAGCTACGTGTTGAGACACCTTCCTTTATCTGCCCAATGATGTTCTCCACTTACAGATCTCTAGGAATCCTCCATTCTATGGGCAACTCACTCTGCTGCAGAATTTCAATCGGTTGTTTCGAGGAATCAACCGGTTGTTTTTCTGCACAAATGTCCATCTTCTCCAAACTGATGTTCTGCTCATCCTCTTCAGCACTGTTCTTCGAGATTTGAATGCTTTTGCGATCCACTTCATCAAAGACAACATGAACAGACTCTTCTACAATCATTAGCCTCTTGTTGTAGATTCTGTATGCATGACTAGTTAGAGAATAGCCTATGAAGATACCATGATCAGCTTTTTCATCAAACTTCCCTAGGTTTTCCTTTCCATTATCAAGAACAAAACAGTTGCAACCGAAAACTCTGAGGTGATTGATGTTTGGCTTCCTTCCATTGAAGAGTTCATAAGGAGTCTTCTTCAGAATTGGCCTAATTAGCACTCTATTCATCACATAGCAAGAGGTGCTAACTGCATCAACCCAAAAATACTTAGGAAGAGAAGATTCACTTAGCATTGTTCTAGCTAGTTCTTCAAGGGACCTGTTCTTCCTTTCCACCACACCATTCTGTTGTGGAGTTCTTGGAGCTGAAAAGTTATGCAGAATTCCCATCTTTTCACAAAACTTGCTGAATTTTTCATTTTGGAATTCACCTCCATGATCACTTCTTATTGAGCCTATGTTGTTATTCTTTGTATTTTGCAATCTTCTAGCAAGCTTCTTGAATGCAGAGAAGACATCACTTTTTGATTCCAAGAAGAGAGTCCAAGTGAACCTAGAAAAATCATCCACAATAACAAGAGCATAGTAGTTTCCACCAAGACTCATGGTTCTTGAAGGTCCAAAAAGATCCATGTGAAGTAGCTCAAGAGGTTTTAAAAAAGAAACAACATTTTTTATTTTAAAAGAGTTTTTCACTTGTTTCCCCTTTTGGCAAGCTTCACAAATATGGTCCTTCTCAAACTTGAGCTTTGGCAGCCCAATCACAAGATCTTTAGAAATCAACTTGTTCAAGTAATTCATGTGAATGTGAGCAATTCTTCTATGCCAAAGCCAAGACTGATCATGCTTGGATAGAAGACAACGAATTGAACAAGGAGATGAGATATCTAAAAGATAAACATTATTGATTCTCTTACCAATCAACATTACCTCTTTTGTGTTGGGAAGACAGATTTCACAGGAGTTTGATTTGAAGATAACCTGATATCCTTTGTCACACAATTGACTAATGATCAGCAGATTGTGCTTTAAACCTTCTACATAGAGAACATCATGGATGACCAAGATATCTTTATCTCCTATGGATCCTCTTCTAAGAATCCTCCCCTTGTTGTTGTCCCCATAGGTAACGTGCCCTTCTTGCTTAAAAGAGATGCTTAGAAACCTTGATTTGTCCCCAGTCATGTGCTTTGAAAACCCACTGGCCAGGTACCATTGCTGCATGCTCTCCTCCAAGGTTTCCTACAAAGAAGATTTTCAAGTACAAAGATTTGGTCCCCTTATGAATGTGGGTCCATTTGGTTTATATTCATCATTTGAACCTTTACTACTCTTGGGAATCCACTTCATAAAGCCCCTAGGAACAACATATTTTCTGATTTTACAGAATCTGACAGAATGGCCTCTTTTCATGCAGTAGAAACATGTAACAATCGGTTGTTTCGACAGATCAATCGGTTGTTTTTCTGGCAGTTTCGAAAATGACTTTGAAAATCTATCTTGCTTGTTATGTGGGTTAAAACCCAATCCAGCTTACCAAAAACACAGTTTTGAGATGTCAAGACATTCTCAAAGTTGGATTGACCTTTAGAAAGCTTATCCACAGTTTTAACAAGATAATGAACTTTCTTTTCAAGATTTTCGCAATTTTCACAAATAAGAGTATCACACTTACAAGAGGAGTTTTTGTAAACTATTTCAAGGTTTTCAAAATCTGTTTTTGAATTTTCTAATTCCTCTTCCAATGTTTTGACTATGTTTTCAAGCCAGTTATTCATTCCCTTTAACAGGTTGTTCAAGAGGGCCATTTGGTTAGCTTCTTCATGTGTTTCTTGAAAAGCTTGGAGCAATTGACTGTAATTTTCATAGTTTGAGGAGTTAGAAGAACTTACACTACTTGAGTCATCTTCCTTTTTGGCCATGAAGCAGAGGTTGAGGCTTTTTTTCTGTTTTGCCTCATTTTCCTTCGTGCTTGACTTCTTGACCTTACTTCCTTTGATTCATTGATGTTCTCATGAGTAGCTTTGAGTGTGTCCCACATCTCTTTAGCAGATTTGCATTTTGATATCCTGAAAAACTCATTAGTATCTAGTGCAGAAGCTATTATGTTTTGAGCAGTACAATCAAGCTTGGCCATTTACATTATTCATTGGTCCATCGGGACCAAGGTTTTGCAATAAAAGATCCATTCTTTTTAAGCTTTGGAATGAAAGGGCCATTTTCGATTGAATCGCAAATTCCTTGATCAATGGAATCAACAAAGATTTTCATTCTAGCCTCCCAATACTTATAATTCAAACCACAGAATAAAGGTGATTTGTAGATTGAAGCACCTTCCTCAAAAGATATTTTTCCAGTCATAGAAAAAGATTTTCAGATCAAACTTGATTATCTTTCAAGTACTAAGCTCTTGATGCCAATTAAAGATGGTTTTCGCAAACTTTTAAGTCTAGAATGAATTTCTTTCGAAAAAACTTGATTCAAAATTCAGTTTGCCAAAAACACAAAGCAATTTAGCATAACATCAGAAAAACAATCGGTGGTTTCGCAGAAACAATCAGTTGTTTATACCAGTTCACAAATATAAACTGAATTTAAAGAGTTCAAGGGAAGAGAGATTGAACACACAAGTTTATACTGGTTCACTCTTAACCAAGAGCTACATCCAGTCTTCCCAGAAACCACTGGGGAATCCACTAAGCAATCAACCCTAGATTACTTACAACACCACCAAAGAAGTGACCTTGATCCCCTCAAGACGCACACTTCCTTTGGCTCAGCACAAACACCACTAAGAATGCTGATCTTGACAACCTCAAGAACACACAACACTTCTCAGCTTCACACACAGAGTTTACAGAAGGTACAAAAGGATTACACTTGTTACAGAAAGATCTGAAATCAATACAAGATGAAAATCCTATTCCACACTCTCTTGATCCAAGCAATCTCAAAGCAAACTTCAACTCTTCAAAAGCAAAATCAGTGAAAAAATCAAATATGTTTTTCTTTGATGAAATCTCAGTTCTTGTTTGTTACATAAACATAACAAACTATTTATTGCTTTCAAAGACTGGTAAAAGCATTTAAAACTGGAGCGTAATGAGTTATAAAATCATTTAATGCTCAGTCAAAGCACAAAACAGTTTTCTGTTATGGTCCCAAAACAAACAATCGGTTGAATTCTCGAATCAATCAGTTGTTTTGGTTTAACAGCAAGTCAACCATCAAAAACAGTTTTCAACCTTTCTAAAAACACCTAAGTATAAAACAATCGATTGTTTATGTTAGAAAAGATGGCTTTAAACTAGAGGGGGGGTGAATTGTTTAAAGGGGTTTTCGCAAACTTTTCAAAGCTAGAATAAATTTATCTCAGAAACCAATTGATTCAGCAATTCAGTTAGCCAAAACAACAAGCAAAAACTGTAGTACCAGAAAAACAATCGGTTGTTTTAACGAAACAATCGGTTGTTTATACCAGCAAACAACAAATAAACTGAATTTAAAGAGATAGAGATAGAGAGATTGTACACAATTGTTTATACTGGTTCACTCCAAACCAGAGCTACATCCAGTCTTCTCAGAAACCCTGAGGATATCCACTAAGCAATCACCACTTGATCACTTACACAACAACCAAAAGAATGACCTTGAACACCTCAAGAAACATACTCTCCTTGGACAACACTAAGATTGTTGATCTTGAACACCTCAAGAACACACAACCAATCTCAGCAAACACAGAAACGAATTGTTCAACAGATTACAAAGATTACACTTGTTACAGATGAATATCTGAAATCAATACAAGTAGAATCCTATTCCAGCACCTTGATCAATCACAAACTCTTAAGCAATCTCAGCACTTTGAAAAACTCTTTAGAAAAACTTTGTCAAAAAAATCTTCTTAATTCTCAAATCTGTTTTTCTTAATATATTCAAAGATGTATTTGTTATCAAATCTTAACAAACTCTTAAATTGCATTAAAAGATTGGTCAAAGCATTTAATGATTGGAGCGTATTCAGTTAAAGCATTTAAAGCTCAGTCAAACACAAAACAGTTTTTCTGTTATGGTTCCAAAACAAACAATCGGTTGTTTCCTCGAATCAATCGGTTGTTTTGGTACTTAACAGTTTCTACCATTTAAAAACAATTTTCAATCTTTCTCAAAACACCTAAGTATAAACAATCGGTTGTTTCGACAAAACAATCGGTTATTTCAACTTAGTTTGAAAAACATTTTACTTTCATAAAGATTGAGATGCTAATTGCTTGAGATTTAATACAAGGGTGGATTACAACATATAAACTACCCCAGAACAAAGCTTAAACCAGCACAGCAACAACAAGCAAAGCAGAGGCTTCAACATCCTTCAAAGGATTTGGATTCTTCAAAACATTGAACATCACAAGGTTCAACAATCTCCCCCTATTTGATGAAGACAAATCCCTGATGCTTGTGTTGTACCTGATTAAATTTGAAGCAATTCCTGCAAAAAAACTTTGGGCAATACATTGAACTTCTGATATTCTGTTAGCATACAGATAAACAATTTAAAGCTTAAAACATCTAACATCAGAAACATATTACATATTTCAAAAAGTTTTATCAACTTTAAAACAGAAACTTAAAAACAAACTCGAAACACAATATATATCTCCCCCTATTTGTCTTCACAAATAGACAAAGATAAGAGATAAAACAAGATATTGTTTTCATTACATCAGAATAAAACAACAACAACAGAAGGAAAGAAATTTTAAAACCAGAAAAGAACAACAACAAAAAATCGATTGTTTCGATGACCAATCGGTTGTTTTTTCTTCATTCTTCTTCATCAGCAAACTGAAGATCAAAGATTTGATTCTGGACAACTTCAATCTTTTCATCCTGAGTCATAAACCTTGCATCCATGTTGTCAAACGTGGTGTCAATTCTTTGGAAATTACTAACACAAAGATCATGGAGACTCCTTTGATTTTCAGCAAAGCTATCAAGCCTATTCATCATGATTCTTTCAAATGACGACATGGTTGGCATTCTTTCTCCTTGATGTCCATCAGCAGCACTAGGTCCTGCATCTTGAAAATCTTCAGTTGGATCTTCATGTTGAACATCCATATTAGCAGGTTCATCTTGTTCAAGATTTGCAGCACCACTGGATGAGGCACCATGATCACCATCCTTGCTTATCCATTTCCACCTACTTTTGTAAAGCCCATCTTGCTGAGTGATCCATTGTTCAACTCCTGAGTTGACTTGACCAGCTCAGAAGTTTCATCTTCAAGATTAACTTCAAAAAAGTGTAGAAACTTAGATATTAAAACAGCATAGGGATAATGATAATCACCTAACCTCATGGCTTTTTGCATGTGTTCTTTGATTATATGAATCCAATTGATCTTGATTTTCTTGGTGATGCAGAAGATATAAACCAGATCTTCTTCAGTTAGCACAAAGTGGTTACTCCCCCTTGGAGTTAGAATCCAAGTTACAATGAGAGCAAGCAACCTCTCATCAAGCTTCAAACCTCCAACCGAGCATGTACTAACTTGAGATTGATTATTCTTCAAGCAACTTTTGTAGAACTGGATTTTGTTAAAATCCTCCACCACACCAAGGTTTCCCTTGTTGATTCTCAGACCAGAAAACTTAAGCCCAGCAACAGCAGCCCAAACTTCATGAGTTATCTCCATTTGCACACCTTTCACATGAGAAACAAGATTGTTTCCCTCAAACTTCAAGTTGGTGTAGAATACCCTCACCAAATCTGGATAAATTTTTCCCTTTATCTCTAGGAACTTTGTGAGAGATTGATCCTTGAGCAGCCTTCTCACATTATCAAGCTTTTGACTTTTCAGCCAATCAAAGCATACAACCTTGGGGTTGTTTATCTTCTTGATACTTGTCTCATATCTATACTTCTCAATGAGATCATTGTCTCCAGAAAACCAACCTTCTAGCCTTCCTCCAGATGTTACAACCCTGGTTTTGACTCTCTTGGAGGTGGGAGGGGTTGATTCCATGACAGCAGAGACGAAAACAGAGGATAACACACTTAACAGACAAGAGATATTGCAAGAGATGTTGCAATTGGTTGTTCTTGTGGAAGAATTCTGCACTGGATTTTATAGCAGTAAGAGAATCAATATGAATTTAATTTCATTAAAGGGTACCTGATTTTCAGAGAGAGAGGACTTGACTCTGCTCTGCACAGAAAATGGTCTTCACATGTGATCTTTGACTAGTCATTAAGGCTCTTGAATTTCCAAGATTTTGGAATATATACCTTTATGACTGTTATGACTTCTTTCTGAACATGATCAGCTTTCAACACAGATCATTTGACCAAGATTCTCTCTTTTAAATTGATCTGCAACGGATAGAAATTCAAAAAAGCAATTAATTCAATTTCTTCATAGTGCTGTCAGACTCAAAACAATCGGTTGTTTTTCTGCATCAGTTAAAAACTTGATTTTTGAAATTTTAACCATGAGCAGAAGCAGTTTAAATAAGATGACATTGATTAAAAGAAATAAAGGAAATTCTTATCCTTATGTTGATTCTTCAATGAGCCAATTGCTTGTTGATCAAGAAAACCCTTTTCACTGTTTTGATCTTTTGCATAGCATTGATTCAGCTTCAAAGACTGCCTTTTTCTTCAACAGCTTGATCAGATGGCTCAGTTCTTCTTTTTCTCTTTATTTTTCCTGCATAAATAATTTCAAGTAGCAAGATTTGGTCCCCTTACAAATTTGGGTCCATTTGACTTTTCTTTGCTGTTAGAAACATCACATCCCTTAGGAATCCATTTCATAAAATCTTTAGGAACATAATATTTTCTAATTTTACAGAATCTAACAGAGTGGCCTTTCTTCATGCAGTAAAAGCATGTAACAACCGGTTGTTTCGTCTTAACAATCGGTTATTTTTCAGATTTTCTTAAAAAGCTTTTTGAAAACCTATCTTGCTTGTTCTGTGGGTTGAAGCCTAAACCAGCCTTTCCAAAAACACAGCTTTGAGATGCCAAGACATTCTCAAAGTTTGATTTCCCCTTTGAAAGCTTGTCCACAATTTCAACAAGATAGTGAACCTTCTCAAGATTTTCACAATTTGTGCAAATGAGAGTATCACACTTGCAAGAGACATTTTTGAAATGATTTTCCAATTTTTCAAAATCACTTTTTGCTTTTCTCAGATCCTCTTCAAGTGATTTAACTTTCTTTTCAAGCCCATTGTTAAGATCTTTCAATCGGCTGTTTGAAAGAACCAATCTATTAGCTTCATCATGTGTTTCTTGAAAAGCTTCAAGTAATTCACTATAATTTTGTTCATTTAAGGAAGCACATGAACTTACCTCACTTGAACTGCAAGAATCATCATCATTCTCAGCTACCAAACATATGTTTGCTTTTTCATCTTCACTCGATGAAGAACTTGATGATGACACCTCATTTTCATCCCAAGCTATGTAGGCTCTTTTTGTCTTGCCTTTCTTCTCCTTGTAGCTTGTCTTTTTCTCTTTGCTCTTGTTAGGACAATCTTCCTTTATGTGA
Organism: Phaseolus vulgaris; assembly: GCF_000499845.2. Taxonomy (NCBI): domain Eukaryota; kingdom Viridiplantae; phylum Streptophyta; class Magnoliopsida; order Fabales; family Fabaceae; genus Phaseolus; species Phaseolus vulgaris. The sequence continues at coordinate 25,610,297 of NC_023755.2, forward strand.
CCTTGCTCACCACAACCAAAACAAGTATAGTTATTTGAATTAAATTCATTGGGTTTCTTGTTTCCATACCTATCCTTGTAGTTGTCTTTGTTGCGGTTTCTCTTTAGGAATTTGCTGAACTTTCTTGACAGCACACTAAGATTTTCTTCATCACTATGATCACTTGAATCTTGCTTTCCCTTATGTTTGGATGCTTTCAAGGCTATGCTCCTTGTGTGCTTATCTTCACTCTCTTGAACATTGAGTCTATTCATCTCTAGCTCATGTTCCCTAAGCTTTCCAAACAAAGAAGCAACACTTAATGATGTTAGATCTTTAGATTCGGAAATAGCAGTTACCTTTGGTCTTGTCTAGGCTCATAAGGTGATTGATGATGTGTGTAAACCTTTTCTGCACCTCAGCTATTGTTTCTCCTTTAAGCATTCTAAACATCTCATACTCTTGGATGAGAGCATGCTTTCTAGCTCTTTTCACCTCATTTGTTCCTTCATGAGTGACTTCCAAAGTGTCCCACATTTCTTTTGATGATTTGCATTGTGAGACCCTGAAAAACTCATCAGAATTTAAAGCAGAGGTTATAATATTTTTGGCAATGCAATCGAATTTGGCCTTTCTACTTTCTGCATCAGTCCATTGAGACCATGGCTTCTCAATGACAGAACCATCTTTTTCAAACTTTGGGATAAAAGGACCATTTTCAATTGCATCCCAAATTCCTTAGTCAAGAGATTCCATAAATATTTTCATTCTAACTTTCCAAAACTGGTAATTCAAACCACAAAACAAGGGTGGTCTGTTAATTGAGGCACCTTCCCCAAACGGTAGTCTATCATCCATTTTAAAAATATTTTTAGGATCAACTTGAATAACTTTCAAGAACCAAGCTCTTGATGCCAATTGTTAGAAAAGATGGCTTTAAACTAGAGGGGGGTGAATTGTTTAGAGGGGTTTTCACAAACTTTTCAAAGCTAGAATGAATTTATCTCAGAAACCAATTGATTCAGCAATTCAGTTAGCCAAAACAGCAAGCAAAACCTGTAGTACTAGAAAAACAATTGGTTGTTTTAGCGAAACAATCGGTTGTTTATACCAACAAACAACAAATAAACTGAATTTAAAGAGATAGAGATAGAGAGATTGTACACAGTTGTTTATACTGGTTCACTCCAAACCAGAGCTACATCCAGTCTTCTCAAAAACCCTGAGGATATCCACTAAGCAATCACCACTTGATCACTTACACAACAACCAAGAGAATGACCTTGAATACCTCAAGAAACACACTCTCCTAGGCCAACACTAAGATTGTTGATCTTGAACACCTCAAGAACACACAACCAATCTCAGCAAACACAGAAACGAATTGTTCAACAGATTACAAAGATTACACTTGTTACAGATGAATATCTGAAATCAATACAAGTAGAATCCTATTCCAGCACCTTGATCAATCACAAACTCTTAAGCAATCTCAGCACTTTGAAAAACTCTTTAGAAAAACTTTGTCAAAAAAATCTTCTTAATTCTCAAATATGTTTTTCTTAATATATTCAAAGATGTAGGTTGTTATCAGAGTGGATTGGTAGGGATTACACAAACATCATTAAATCCCTACATCAGAGTGGATTGGTAGGGATTACAAAAAATAATGTGAAGAACAGGAAAAAAACATGTTTGTATGGGCTCACTTTGGGGTTCGAATAGCACAATAGGCTAAAGTAAGTTCACATAGCATAAAAGGAAGTGTACTTAGCGAAATGGGCTTGTACGAAGCTCATTTTTTCAAGACAAGGCACCTAGAAGTAGGGTTTTAACCTACCTTCTAGAAGATGTGCCAAAAGGGGTGGTTTTGACTTAGATAACACCCTATGGTTGCCCCCTCCCTTTGTCCATTTTACCCTTCCCCATCTTGCCCACCAAGGCACCCATTCCTATAAATAGGGTGTCTTGCCTCATGTATTGAGACCTTGAATTTGAATAGTAAAGAAACTTTGCAGGAGTGATTTTGTGAGACTTGTGAGCTCATGTCGGGTCTTATCTTGATGGAGATCAAGCTCAAGTGGACATGGAGGCCAATCATCAAGAGCAAGAAGAGGATGAGGCTCAAATAGAAGACGCCCATGGAGGTCAAAGCCCACCTCAAAGGCTTACTAGGAGCATGTTCAAAGCTTTAGGAGCTAATGGACGTTTATTTTCTCTTTTTATAATTTCTTTGTTTGAAGGTGCTTAGAAGGAAACATTAGAAACCTCTTTTGTTAAAGCATCTTTATGTCTTTAGAATAGGAGTCTTAGGGGGGGTGCGTTAGTAGATAGGTGTAGGAGTAAATAGGGAGGTGCCAAAGTGAGAGAGAAGGTCACACCTTCTTCATGACTATAGTTGGCGCCACTTTCATTTGTTTTTGGGGGGAATTTTGAATTCATTTAGCTTTGCATTTCAGCACCTCTAGGCTATAAATTAAGGTGCTGCCTTTGTATTTTTCAGATTTGAAATTTGATTAGAGAAACTATACTCAATTTTTGAGAGAGCATTGGAGAGCTTTGTGCCTTCCTCACTAGTCTTATCTTGAGAGTTTCCATGGTTACCTCAAGTGGCGGCTTGCACACTCATCTTGGAGTCACCATCCTCTAAGTGGCGTGATCATCCAACCATTCCTCCATCTTCATGAGCTTTCTCTTCTCCTTCCTTCCTTCTCTTTCAATTGTTCATGTCTTAGCTTGCTTCTCTTGAATTTTTGTTCGACATTTTCATTTCTTATGAGCTTTGCTTCGGTTCATTTGTTTACTTGTTGTTCTTCATCATTTCTTCTTCATTTCTAGTCTTTTGTTCGGTGCATTTCTATTTTTGTGTTGTTTAATCAGTGCCTTTGCCTTTTCTTCCAATTCAATCGGTTCAATTTGACAAAACATGGAACTTCCATATGAGTTTGGGTTTGGTACTAGTCTTGGTGAGTTCTTGTTCATAGAACCTTGATCCAATTCTATGATAAAGTTCCTATCTCATATCCAACTCAAGATGATTCCTAAGAATGTCGAGAATCATTCAAAGTGTGCTAGTGGAATCATATCATGTGGTATCTAGAGTTTAGGTGTGTTCTTGTTTAAATTTTGAGTTGTGTTGCACTTTAATTTCAAGAGCTCTTTAATTTCTTGCAATTTACGGTTCTGTTTTAGGCTTATTTGAGTTTTCTTACTGTTTTCTTAATTGTGCCTATCATATGTTTGAGTATTTTCCTTTTTGAATCCATACAAGTTTTGTCTCAGTATTGTTTTTCCATAATTGTCATCACTTCTTGTAGTACTTTTATTGATTTTGTTGTTTCTTGTTGTTCCGTCTGATTGACCTGGGACGTCTTCGTGCGCGACCTCAACCGTTAGCTAGGGACTCCTTCCCACTGGTTACCTGTGGATTCCTGCAAAGAAGGACAAAAGGGCGCCCTAGCGGCCGTTTGCACTCCGACGCTCAAGTCAGCCAGCAAGAAACACCAAAAACTTTGCACCTCCGTATCGGAGCACCGTGTATGGCACTCTGAAGGTGGTATAAAGGAACTGTTTCTAGTGTATATTTTCTCGTTCTGGCCAAAATCCTTCCCTAGTCCCTTGTGCGTAACCTCAAGGCTCGAGCAAGCAACTAGAGTGTTTCTGGAAAATTAGCCAAAAATCCGAACCTTGTTTCCAACATTCAAAGCGCTATTTAAGCTACTCCCGCATTCAAAGCGCCTTAAAGCGCATTTAATTATAAAACGTAGCGCATTTAAGACGTTTAAACCGATTGGGAGCATTTATAGTACCTTAAACGCTCGAAATGGAAAATGTATTAAATAACCTTAATTACCTTGTACTTGACAAAATGGCGTTTCTAATCTGACCTGGCTGCTGTACACGTGGAGGGCCTCACAGCGCCGTGACCCATCTGAGGGTATCTCCTCGTGTGAGTCCTCCTACCTGGGAGTGCGTCTGCGCTAGGGGTGACTCTTTGGGTGCCAACTCATGCCCCCAACATCTAGTCACTCACTACGAGAGCATATCTACCTTCCTCTCGTACCCCGCACCTGTCTACCCTGGGCGTGATCCTCCTCGTGAGTCGTATCTATCCCAAGGGCGTCTCTGGGGCGGCAGGGGCACTTCACGAGTCAGGTTGCTCTACATTGGCGCTGTTACTATGGCCTTGAAGCCACCTTTCTCTTCTCTTTATTACTACCCCGGATCATTGATAGCTGTCGTTTTGCTGTCAAATTAATATGATTCTAGCGTAGACTTGTCTAACACTAGAGAGATGATAATATAGTTGTGGTCAGATGACCCCAAGTCGTCTCCCAACGAATCCAATAGTAATTTCAGTGAATAGAATTCAAAACCTATCTGCAAACAATGAAAATTAGCAATAATGGTAAAGAAACAGAGGGGTTGTGATCGTTTAGCAAGAAAATATAAATGATAATTTGAATCAGTAAAGAATGCAGATTGACTCCCAAGTTCTTCCACCAATGAATTCTTCACAGGCTCTCTAAAGATTATTCTTTTCTCAATCCTCAGCAGAGCTAAACTAGATTGAACATGCGCCAAACCTAATTCAACTGAAGCTCACCAGTAAAGCATGCGTCTACCGGTTTAATCAATACCCACTTTGTTCCATGCGTATACTCCATGGGAATGCTTATCTCCTCTCTCTTGAATCATGCGCCCAAGAAATTAATTAGAACAATACGAACTAACTAAGAAACCAAAGTTTAAGATAAGGAAGACTCTCAATCATGAGTTCAAGTACAACCTCTCACAAAAACTAGTTTTCCAGGAGATTAGACAATAAAAACAACTGCTATAGAGAATTAAAAATAGAAACTTTTATTGATCAAAACCTCAGAACTCAATGGGGAATCACAAAGGAATCAACCAAAAGGTTTAGCTTTCCATGCGGAGGCAAAAGAATTACAAATAAGAAAAGAAACTAAGAAACCCTATGAAGCTCTCTCCCTTTCTACTTGATGCTTGTGTCCTTTTATAAGGCTTTTCTGCTCCAAGGATCTTGGGAAAATATTGCAGTTTAGATTTTGTAAACAGTTTCCACTTTCAATAATTCTTTTTATTTTTGCAGAAGATTTGCTTCCAATTCTGTTTCTGGAATCTTGTAGCTTTTATTTTCTCTTTCTTCTCCTCAAAATTTGTTTTCTGTTTTGATTCAAAGAAGCAACTTGGACTTTTGCATATTTGGCCCATTCACAAGGGTAGATGCTTCAGATCATTTACCCTAAAAACACAAAATTAACAATAATAATATATAAGGCCCAAATAAACCCAATTATAAGAATATTAATTAAAACAATGGATTTATTTATTATTATAGTCCAATAATCTATGATTAAGGCTATTGAGTGTGAATAAATATATGCTCATCAAATACCCCCACACTTATCCTTTTTGCACTCCTGGGCAAAACACTCTACAAATATTTAGAAAGCTAAAAGGAAAAATAATGAAAACTAAAATGCAGCAAACCAGAACAACTATATCAGCATGATACATTTTCAAGACAATCAAGGAATCAAAACCAGCGTGAATGGAATCCTATGAATTGAACTACAAGTAGGTAATCGAATTCAAAGGTGAATCAAAATTTGATAAACTTCTCACCAAATGCTCTCTAACTCTTAAGTGTTTAGGTTTGTATTTACACTCAGCACCCATGCAGACAAACACTACCATATGCTTAGCAGGACTCAAATATTCACAACCATTGAAAAATATGCAATCAAAGATCAAGAGGACTTTATAAGGGATGTAATGGGGCTAAGGTAAAGGTAGGTAAAAGTGGGAAAATAGGCTTAAAAACCATATAAAAACAAAGGAGCAATGAAGGATAAGTCTAAAAACAAGTGTAAGTATTATCACAATTCAACTCCTCTTTTTATTTCAAGATATATTTTTTTTTTCATATAGTAGATAGTCAATCCAATGTATTAGAAGATCTACTCTTATTTTGTTTATTTTGCTTTGCTTTTCTTTTTCTTGTTGTATTCTTTTTTTTTCTATCCCTTTTTTTTTAAAAAAAAAAACTGAAGAGGTAAACTATGAAAATGACATACACCCCCACACTTATTCAAAAACCTATTCCCAAATTATTTCAAAGCTCCTTTATCTTCTAAGGTAGGGACAAACATGGTTTTTCTTGTTTTGAGGCTTGTAATGAGGGTTAAAAATAAGAAAAAGGTTATAGGCTCAAGGGGCTAACAAATGGATTATCATAAAGGTAGGCTAATATGGCTAGTGGGTTAATTTAAACAAAGAATGCCTCTATCATATCAGTTCATGCACGTAAATCACAGTTGTAAAACAAAGAATCAAGCTAAGTTCTAGAGTATAAGCAGACACAAGTGAAAACACACTAAAAAGAATATTAGACAATCTGTCAATGAAGCTCAAAATCTCACCTGGGACAGTTTATCACAAAAGATTCAACTCTAAATTTCTCATAACCAACTTATTTTTCAAAACTTTTCTAAGAAATCCACACAACAAAGATCAAGAAACTCAAAATTTATCTAGAAACATGCATAATGCTTGTATTAGATGCTCTAAATGTTTGCTAGAAGAAAACAAAAAATATTAAGGAATTTTTATTTGAAAGCAAACCAAGTAAACTCCCAGGAAAGAGAGGTGAGTCACAAATGGACAAACTTAAATACCAAGTCTTTCCTAGCCAGAGTCTTCCCTGGATCACTTTTCAAAATAATTTTTTCTTTAAATAAAAAAAACATAAATAATGAATAAAAGAAAATAAAAATAAAAATAAAACAGTAAAACAAATCCTAACTACAATTCTCCCCCCACACTTAAATCATACATTGTCCTCAATGTAAAAACAATTAATATATGTGTATGATAAAAGCAAGGGAAGAAATACTCCCTCCTCAAGCTTGAGGGTAATTCGGGTGCTGCAAGGTAATCTCTTCCACCGTCTCGTCTTGAGGAATCTCATGAAAGAGCTTTAGACGGTGTCCATTCACCTTAAATGTATTGGTAGACGTCAGACTCTGCAATTCTACAACACCATGAGGGTGGACATGGGTGACCAAAAACGGTCCAATCCATCTTGAACGCAACTTTCCAAGCATGAGTTTTAATCTGGAGTTGAACATTAACACACGCTGGCCGACAACAAACTCCTTTCTAGTGATGAAGTGGTCATATAGATGCTTGGTCCTTTCCTTGTAGAATTTGGAGTTCTCATATGCCTCCAAACGGATCTCGTCCAACTCTTGCAGCTGAAGTTTTCTCTGTTCTCCTGCCTTGTCATAATCCATGTTGCAAGTCCTTATTGCCCAGTAAGCTCTGTGCTTGATCTCCACAGGTAGATGACAAGCTTTTCCAAAGATAACCCTAAAGGGAGACATCCCAATAGGTGCTTTATAGGCTGTACGATGGGCCCAAAGAGCATCATCTAAACGTTTACTCCAGTCCTTCCTTGTTGGCTTAACCATCTTCTCCAAAATGCGTTTTATTTCTCTATTAGAGACCTCAGCTTGACCATTTGTTTGTGGATGATATGGTGTGGACGCTCTATGGATCACCCCATATTTCCGAAATAGGACATCGAGTATCTTGTTGCAAAAATGTGTGCCTTGGTCACTGATGATGGCTTTAGGAATCCCAAATCTGCAGAAGATGTTAGATCGAATAAAAGCTGCAACAACATGGGAATCATTAGTTCTTGTGGCTATTGCCTCCACCCATTTGGAGACATAGTCCACAGCAAGAAGGATATAAGTGAATCCAAAAGAAATAGGGAAGGGACCCATGAAATCAATACCCCACACATCAAAGACTTCACAAAATAGCATGGGTTGTTGGGGCATCTGTTGTCTTTGGGAGATGGCAGTGCCTGCTCTTTGACACTTCTCGCATGTGGATGAGACGGTCCATGCATCTTTAAAAATGGTTGGCCAAAAGAAACCACAATCCAATACCTTTCTTGCAGTACGTTGTGCAGCCAAGTGTCCTCCAACAGATGAAGCATGACAGAAATTTAGCACAGATGGGATCTCCTGGTCAGGAATGCATCTGCGTATGATCTGATCACTGCAGAAACACCATAGTATGGGTCATCCCAGACATAGTATTTGGCATCACTCTTGAGTTTGTCTCTTTGTGCCTTTGTTGCCAAATGTGGAAAAACAGAAGCAACAAGGTAGTTCACTATGTCAGCGTACCAAGGTATAAGTTCAGATGTGCTAGATAATCTAGAATATGCATTAGATGCTCTGGTTGGACCGTTTACTGATTCCGTTATAAGAAGAAGATGTTCATCTGGGAAATCATCATGGATGGGCTCTGCATCTTGTTCCTTCTCAATTCGACTAAGGTGATCTGCAACATGATTACATGCCCCACTCCTATCTTTAATCTCCAAGTCAAATTCTTGGAGCAACAACATCCACCTAATCAACCTTGGTTTTGAGTCAGTCTTCTTATTGAGATATTTCAGGGCAGCATGATCAGTAAAAACAACCACCTTGGATCCTAGGAGATATGATCTGAACTTATCTAAGGAAAAGACAATAGCCAACAACTCCTTTTCCGTGGTGGTGTAGTTAGACTGAGCAGCGTCTAACGTTCTAGAGGCATAATAGATCACATGTGACAAACCATCTACTCTTTGTGCAAGGACAGCTCCAAGTGCATAATTTGAGGCATCACACATGATCTCAAAAGGGAGTGTCCAATCAGGGGTTTTTATAATTGGAGGTGTCACAAGTGCTGCTTTAAGGGCATCAAATGCCTCTCTGCATCTTTCTCCAAAATCAAACAATACATCCTTCTGTAGCAAGTTAGATAAAGGTAATGCTATTTTGCTAAAATTCTTGATGAACCGTCTATAGAATCCTGCATGACCAAGAAAAGACCTAACCTCCCTCACAGAAGAGGGATAAGGTAGTTGTGAGATAACATTCAGTTTAGCAGGATCTACCTGAATACCTTTCTCAGAGATAATGTGACCCAACACTGTACCCTGTGTAACCATAAAATGACATTTCTCATAACTTAATACTAAGTCATTCTCAATGCATTTGTCAAGTACTTTGACCAGGTTAGCCAAACAATCATCAAAAGAAGAACCATACAGGCTAAAATCATCCATAAAAATCTCTATGCAATGCTTAATTAAATCAGAAAATATGCTCATCATGCATCGTTGAAACGTTCCTGGAGCATTACATAGGCCAAATGGCATCCTTCTATATGCAAAGGTTCCAAATGGGCAAGTAAAAATGGTCTTGTGTTGGTCCTCTGGTGCTATACATATATGATAATATCCAGAGAAACCATCCAAGAAACAATAATGCGTTTTACCTGCTAGACGTTCCAACATTTGATCAATGAAAGGAAGAGGAAAGTGGTCCTTCCGAGTGGCTTGATTCAAGCGTCTGTAGTCAATACAAACTCTCCAACTGTTCTGCACTCTAGTAGGAATAAGTTCATCATGCTCGTTCTTTATCACTGTTATCCCAGATTTCTTGGGAACAACCTGAATCGGACTCACCCAAGTGCTGTCAGAGATAGGGTATCTGATACCAGCTTGTAGCAGCTTAGTGACCTCCTTCTTCACCACATCAAGAATCTGGGGATTAAGCCTGCACTGAGGTTGTCTCACAGGTTTTGTCCCTTCTTCTAGTAGAATTCTATGCATACAAATAGAAGGGCTGATACCTAGAATGTCTGCCAACGTCCAACCAATGGCTTTCTTGTGCTCTCTAATCACCTGCAATAATTTTTGCTCTTGTTCATCAGTTAGAGAAGTAGAAATAATCACTGGAAGTTGCTCCCCTTTTTCCAAATAGGCATACTTAAGATGATCCAGAAGTGGCTTCAGTTCAAGTGATGGCGGTTGGATGATGGACGGTACTGGTCTAGTGCTGAGAGAAACTTTCGCAACCTGCAATTCGTCCTGGTTGATATCATCTAATGTCGCTAAGTGTGAATCAACAACATCTACATCAGTTACAAAACCTAGAAAATCAAACACATTATCATCCACAATATCATCTAAAATGTCAAGATGATACACAGAGTGATCTTCAATTGGGTGTTTCATAGCGTCTAGGATATTGAATTGGACTAAATTGTCTCCAAACTCCATAGTCAGTGTGCCTGCATGAACATCAATCTTGGTGCGGACTGTCTTCAAGAAAGGTCTGCCCAAGATGATGGTTGTTGAACCAGAATTTGAATCTTCTCCACCCATGTCCAAAATGTAGAAATCTGCAGGAAAAACAAGTTTATTTACTTGAATAAGGACGTCTTCAATAAGCCCTGCAGGTTGGACTGTGCTTCTATTAGCGAGCTGAATGACTATGCCTGTGGGTTTAAGAGGACCAATAGACAAAGAAGTAAACACAGATAAAGGCATAACATTTATAGATGCTCCCAAGTCAAGCATCGCATTTTCAAATAGGTTATTGCCTATTACGCAAGGAATGGTGAAAGTGCCTGGGTCTTTGCATTTTTCAGGAATTGTTACCGCAGGCTTTTCAATGAGAGCAGAAACATTCCTTCCCATGTTTACCTTTTCGTTCTCTTTAAGACGCCTTTTATGTGTGCATAGATCCTTCAAAAACATTGCATATTTAGGAATTTGTTTAATAGCGTCTAGCAGAGGAATGTTCACCTCAACCTTTCTGAATGTCTCGAGAATCTCCTTGTCAGTTTTTTCCATTTTTCTGCTCGTTTGAACAACTCTTTGTGGAAAAGGAAGAGGAATAGATGGTTTATCGAGACTAGCATTTTCTCGTTGTATATCAACTTCATGAGACGGTCTAAGAGGAGCATCCATGTCATTATTCCTTGTGTTGACCCTCCTTTGCTCATCATTTTCTGGAGGAGTAGTAATGTTGGAGGTGTTAGACGATCTCAGTTGATCGTCTACTTTGGTGGGTTTTTGCACAGGTGCTTGTAACTGAGTACCACTTCTCAGAGTGATGGCACTAACATTATGTGGATTGATGGCCGTCTGGGAGGGAAGCTTATCAGACCCTTTGGAATTCATCTCATTCATACGAGTGGCTAATTGACCCACCTGATTTTCCAAGTTATGAATGCTTGCCTCTGTTCTCTGTTGGAATTGCGTATTAACTTCAGCCATATGCTTTATTACATCCTCTAGAGAAGATCCACCTTTTTCTGATACAAAATTTGGTGGTGGGGATGGTTGTTGTTGCTGTGAGTTACCCCATCTAAGATTCGGATGATTCCTCCAACCTGGATTATACTTATTAGTGGACAAATCATGGTTGAATGGTTGTTGAGGTGGGTTAGATAGTCTATTATTGAAGAGAAAATTAGTAGACTGTCTACCACTATTAAAGATGTTTGCAGCATAAGCTTGAGGACATTCAGCATTGTTTCCTCTTTCAACTTCTTGAAGAGTGGGGCAAGCATCAGTGGCGTGGTTAGCGGTGCAAATTCCACATACCCTTGCAACCATCTGAGGCATAGTTAGTTGCTTCATCATGGATGTGAGATCGTCTAGTTGTGCCTTCATCTGAGCATGATCAGCTGCATAATTGGTTGTCATCTCATGAACTCCACGAACAGGTGTTGCAGAGTTGCTACGTGTTTGGAATTGTTGATTGTTAGAAGCCATGATCTCAATCAATTGTCTTGCAGCGGCTGGCGTCTTGTCAACTAGAGCTCCTCCACTGGCAACATCTATCATTTGTCTATCAATAGCTATCAGACCCTCATAAAAATATTGTATTAGAAGTTGTTCGTGAATCTGATGGTATGGACAACTTGTACATAGCCTCTTGAATCTCTCCCAGTATTCATAGAGACTTTCTCTATCTTGTTGCCTGATCCCGCATATTTCCTTCCTTATTGATGTGACTCTGGATGCTGGAAAGAATTTTTCAAGGAACACTCTTTTCAACCCTTCCCAATTAGTCACTGATCCTGCCGGCAAATAATATAGCCAATCTTTAGCTGCATCTTGGAGTGAAAAAGGGAATGCTTTAAGCTTGATGTGCTCCTCTGTGACCTCAGCTGGCCTCATGGTGGTGCACACTGTGTGAAACTCCTTAAGATGTTTATGCGGGTCTTCACCTGCAAGGCCATGAAATTTAGGCAGCAAGTGTATCAAACCAGATTTAAGCTCACATTGCTCATCTGGGTATTGGATACACATAGTTTGGAAGGAAACATCTGGAGCAGCAAGTTCTCTAAGGGTCCGTTCGTCCATAATTCCAGAGTTAGGGCTTCCGACAGTAGTTGGTGATGAACTAGAAGACGAGGTTGTACTAGACATGTATTTCAATTGAATATTCTATTAGACCTCTCAGAGCAAAATCTTTTTTTTTTTTTAAAGAGAGGAAAGAGAGGTGAGTCACAACCCAAGTCAACTCCCAGGAAAGAGAGGTGAGTCACAAATGGACAAACTTAAATACCAAGTCTTTCCTAGCCAGAGTCTTTCCTGAATTGCTTTCAAAATTTCTTTTTAAAAAAAAAACAAAGAGTAGCAACTGAAGTGTCTACCCTAAATGCAAGATTTAACAAAAAACTAATGTAATTACTACACTTAATGCTTAAAAAAAACGACAAGGAAAAAAATGTAAAAATGAATAAATAGGGAAAATAAAAAGATCAATAATAAAAATAAAACAGAAACAGAAATAAATAAAGAATGACAAAAAAAATAACTAAAAACAGAATATATATAGATAAAGAAAATAAAAACAAACAAAATAAAGATAAAAGATATAGGAGACAAAATCAAATCAAATAAAAACAAAACAAAATAAAGATAAAGATAAAAGATATAAGAAAATAAAATAAAAACAAATCAAAACAAAATAAAGATACAAGATATAAAGAAAGAAAATATAAAACAAATCAAAACAAAATAAAGATAGGAGATATAAGAGATAAAATAAAAAAATAAAAAGATGTTCTGAATATTATATTTTTTTAATTTTTAATTTTTCATTTTTTTATTTTATTTTTTTGTTTATAAAAAAAATAAGAAAAAAAAAGTTGAATATTAGATTTTTTAGTTTTAATTTTGTTTTTGTTTTTTAGGGTATACTAAATAAATAAAAACTAATAAGAAGAAAACAAAATTTAAATATGAAAAAAAAAATTAGGAAGGAAAAAAAAATAAAAAAAAAATTATATAAGAAGAAAAACCTGATAACCAAAATCAAATTGGAATCCCCGGCAACGGCGCCAAATTTGATAGCTGTCGTTTTGTTGTTAAATTAATATGATTCTAGCGTAGACTTGTCTAACACTAGAGAGATGATAATATAGTTGTGGTCATATGACCCCAAGTCGTCTCCCAACGAATCCAATAGTAATTTCAGTGAATAGAATTCAAAACCTATCTGCAAACAATGAAAATTAGCAATAATGGTAAAGAAACAGAGGGGTTGTGATCGTTTAGCAAGAAAATAAAAATGATGATTTGAATCAATAAAGAATGCAGATTGACTCCCAAGTTCTTCCACCAATGAATTCTTCACAGGCTCTCTAAAGATTATTCTTTTCTCAATCCTCAGCAGAGCTAAACTAGATTGAACATGCGCCAAACCTAATTCAACTGAAGCTCACCAGTAAAGCATGCGTCTACCGGTTTAATCAATACCCACTTTGTTCCATGCGTATACTCCATGGGAATGCTTATCTCCTCTCTCTTGAATCATGCGCCCAAGAAATTAATTAGAACAATACGAACTAACTAAGAAACCAAAGTTTAAGATAAGGAAGACTCTCAATCATGAGTTCAAGTACAACCTCTCACAAAAACTAGTTTTCCAGGAGATTAGACAATAAAAACAACTGCTATAGAGAATTAAAAATAGAAACTTTTATTGATCAAAACCTCAGAACTCAATGGGGAATCACAAAGGAATCAACCAAAAGGTTTAGCTTTCCATGTGGAGGCAAAAGAATTACAAATAAGAAAAGAAACTAAGAAACCCTATGAAGCTCTCTCCCTTTCTACTTGATGCTTGTGTCCTTTTATTATAGTCCAATAATCTATGATTAAGGCTATTGAGTGTGAATAAATATATGCTCATCAATCATCGGGATTTGAGGCCTTCCCACGGCGTCGCTCCCTCCATGGTCTTTCCTACACATGGGTATCGGGGAGCCACACTGTGATTGCCTTGCCTTTGTGAAACTTGACCTTGGCGACGCCCTAGTTGGGCGACGCCTTAACTGGGCGATGCTTTTACTAGGCGACGCCTTACCTTGGCGACGCTTCCTCTTGGCGACGCTGGCACTTGGCGTCTCTTCACCTAGGCGACGCCTTATGCTGACTTTGACCCCCGACGTTGACTTTGCCTTGACTTTGTCAACGCCTGGATACGAGACGGTACACAAGACCCCCAGTCTTAAGCTGAAGACTTGTCTTCAGCGCAAAGATTAAGGTCTCGCCCACGCCGTCCACGTGTCACCCTGGTGACGTGTCATTCCTTGTTGACTTAACACTTCTCGAATTATTGACGTGACACTCTCTGAGTTAGGTCCCTCCTCCATGAGTGTATCTACCTCGGGCGTCCCCCTCACGGGTGTGGCCTCGTCAGGCGTTGACCCGGCGGGCGTCGCCTCAATCATCGATGTGTCCGCACTGGGCGGACGCTCAAACACCATGAACACGCTTCTCTTTGTTTTCAGGTTGTTTTCATAACACTTCCGCGCCTCCTCCTGATCTGACTTGATGACTATTACCTTGCCGCTGAGGTCCGGTAGCTTCATCTTCATATGGCGCGTGGAGGCTACTGCGTTCAGCCTATTCAGTGCCGGCCTGCCCAACAAAATATTGTAGGCGGAGTTGGCGTTTACGACCAAGTACCGGATGCTTTCGGTACGCGAGGTCTCTCCATCCGTGAACGTATTTCTCAACTCTAGGTAGCCTCGGACTTCCACATGGTGATCTGCGAAACCATATAAGCACCCTATGGAGGGCCTCAAAAGGTCAGGAGACAGCCGCAACTTGTTGAATGTCGACCAAAACATGACATCCGCTGAGCTTCCTTGGTCGACAAGAACCCTGTGCACCTTGCGGCCCGCCGTGACAACTGAAATGACCACGGGATCGTTGTCGTGCGGCACCACGTCTCGGAGATCCCCCCTCGTGAACACGAGGTCCGACTCCCACGGTTCACCCGAGATCCTTTCTTCAATCGAGTTGACCCCCCTCGCGTATTTCTTTCGCTGGGAGGCGGTGGGTCTTCCGCCGGAAAAACCTCCAGCAATGGTGTGAACCTCGCCGAGAACGGGCATCTCGTGCGCTTGTTCTTCCGTTCGCGTCGTCAGGGCGACGGTCGTGGCGGGTTCTGCAACATAATCCTTCAGAAAACCGCTTCTCATCAGCTCGTCTAGCTGGTAACCCAACGACAGGAAGTTGTTGATGTGATGACCAAAAGCCTCGTGGAACTCACACCAAGAGTCTTTCCGTGGCCCCAACACCTTGTCAGTCTTCGCCGGGCGCCTCAACCTCTCAGCTATGTTAGGCACAGCGATCAGGTCCTTCAACTCCACTACAAAGTTGTATCTCGCCGGCCTTGCCCTCTCCCTAGCCGGGCGATCGCCTCCTGCTGGACCCCGGGGCTGGGGTTTTCTGGTTTCGTAGGGGCGCCTCCCCTCCTGCTTCTTCCTTCCCGTCGTGGTCTCGTTGACAAATGTTGAGTGAACCGCTGGCAGGGTTGTTCCCCGACACCCATGGGAAGGAAGGGCCATGGAGGGAACGACCCCCTGGAGGGCTTCAAGCTTTCCCAGCACTTGGCGTTTCTAGACACCCTGAGGACGATACGGCGCTGCTGTAGCAGGCCTCTCCTTAGGCGTGGGCGCCGGGCACCAAGAATCAAGGGACAAATCGCTTTGGTGTTTGAGACACCCCATGGACGATACGGCGCCGTTAGGCAAGCCTCTCCATGGGCGTGGGCATCGACGCGTGACCTTATCCCAAGTGTTTAGGACCCAGAGTAGGTCTCAACTTTTGCGTTGCGGCAATGGTAAAGCCACTGACGCCTTCACGAGGCAGAGGCCTCATAGATACGAAGGCGGGACAGTTTCTGAGGAACACGATAGGGGCAAGGCACCGGGCATACAGGGTCGCCCAACGCAGCGAAAGAAACGGGTAGAGTACAGGCAAAGCAATCGAAGCACGTGAAGGCGAAAAATGAAGGTAAAATCATACAGACGGAATTCGATAACTCAAAGGTACAAAAATTGTCATCCATAGTTGTAGCGAAAGGGCCGATAGTTCAAAGAAGTTACAAGTTCATCAAAAGGGGGCAAAAACAAGTATAAAGTGCAAGGGAGTAAGGTGGCGGTTGAGGGCGGCGGTTCAGTCATCCAGCTCAAAGGGCACGACCTTCCCGTCGACGATGTGATGAGTGGAATCGCAGTTGGAAACGTCGATTCCCGGGTTCTCGCAGACGGCCTGGGCCAGAGCCTCTTTGAACCCCTCCTTGAAGGTGCCCGCCATGTCATTGATAAGGGTTTTCTTGTCCTTCTCCAACTTCTCGATGGTGGCGTCCCCAGAAGCTACCTGTTTCTCCAGAGCCTCCTTCTCCACACGGAGCCGGCTGACCTCGATCTGCAGTTTGTCATGGTCAACCTGGAGAAGGCCCAAAGCCTTGGCCTGAGTAGCCATCGCCCCCTCCATCCGCTCCAGTTCTTCAGCCTAGGCTTTATAGTTGGTCTTGGGGGGAGAACCGGAGCTTGATTTCGGGCGCACCATGATGCGGATAAATAACTGGAGAAAGAGGAAAGGAAAAAGGTTTAACAAACGATGCCAAGGCAGGAAAGAGAACAAAACCCTAGAAAAATGCCACCCACGCGAGGAAACCCGGAAAGGAGGAGAAGAGAACGGAGAAGAACGGAGGAGCGGAAGAACCCGGAAATGCAGAAACATAAACAGTCCCAGGCAGTTCAATACGCAGCGATGCAATGCAACGAAGAAGAGTCATGGAGATGGAAAAATCATACCTTTGATGTCGAAGTGTGGAAGGAAGGAAAGCGCGAAGGAAAGAGCAGAAGTTGCACAGAAAGGGCTCGAAGGCGATGAACAGTGCATAAATGCAGAGAGAATGGATGAAACAGTGGTTTGAGCGCGGGGTTTTGGGTAACTTGAACGTTACATTTGCAACCCAAGAGGCGCTAATTGGGGACCGTGTGATCGTGCCGCGTGTCAAAGGATTAAGCGCTCAAGGGGAGCGCAAGGGACTCTAGAGGCTGGCCGTGTGATGAGCCACGTGGCACGCGATTAAGTGTGGCCCCAAAAGGTGTTACTTTCCCCGCTTCAGAGGATGTCTAATCAGCCATTAAGGGCACCCCCATGGTTCAGAGAGTGTCACGTCAATAATTCGAGAAGTGTTAAGTCAGCAAGGAATGACACATCACCAGGGTGACACGTGGACGGCGTGGGCGAGACCTTAGTCTTTGCGCTGAAGACAAGTCTTCAGCTTAAAACTGGGGGGCTTGTGTACCGTCCCGTATCCGGGCGTTGACAAAGTCAAGGTCAAAATCAACGTCGGGGGTCAAAGTCAGCATAAGGCATCACCTAGGTGAAGAGACGCCAAGTGCCAGCGTTGCCAAGAGGAAGCAAGGTAAGGCGTCGCCTAGTTAAGGCATCGCCCAGTTAAGGCGTCGCCCAACTAGGGCGTCGCCAAGGTCAAGTTTCACAAAGGCAAGGCAATCACAGTGTGGCTCCCCGATACCCATGGGTAGGAAAGACCATGGAGGGAGCGACGCCGTGGGAAGGCCTCAAATCCCGATGATCCGGGGTAGTAATAAAGAGAAGAGAAAGGTGGCTTCAAGGCCATAGTAACAGCGCCAGTGTAGAGCAACCTGACTCGTGAAGTGCCCCTGCCGCCCCAGAGACGCCCTTGGGATAGATACGACTCATGAGGAGGGTCACGCCCAGGGTAGACAGGTGCGAGGTACGAGAGGAAGGTAGATACGCTCTCGTAGTGAGTGACTAGATGTTGGGGGCATGAGTTGGCACCCAAAGAGTCACCCCTAGCGCAGACGCACTCCCAGGTAGGAGGACTCACACGAGGAGATACCCTCAGATGCGGTCACGGCGCTGTGAGGCCCTCCACGTGTACAGCAGCCAGGTCAGATTAGAAACGCCATTTTGTCAGGTACAAGGTAATTAAGGTTATTTAATACAATTTCCGTTTCGAGCGTTTAAGGTACTATAAATGCTCTCAATCGGTTTAAACGTCTTAAATGCGCTACGTTTTATAATTAAATGCGCTTTAAGGCGCTTTGAATGCGGGAGTAGCTTAAATAGCGCTTTGAATGTTGGAAACGGGGTTCGGATTTTTGGCTAATTTTCCAGAAACACTCTAGTTGCTTGCTCGAGCCTTGAGGTTACGCACAAGGGACTAGGGAAGCATTTTGGCCAGAACGAGAAAATATACACTAGACACAATTCCTTTTTACCACCTTCAGAGTGCCATACACGGTGCTCTGATACGGAGGTGCAGAGTTTTTGGTGTTTCTTGCTGGCTGACTTGAGCGTCGGAGTGCAAACGGCCGCTAGGGCGCCCTTTTGTCCTTCTTTGCAGGAATCCACAGGTAACCAGTGGGAAGGAGTCCCTAGCTGATGGTTGAGGTCACGCACGAAGACGTCCCAGGTCAACCGGACGGAACACTTGCTTTGGTGTCATATAATTTTCTGAGTTTGATACTTGATCCTTTGTGCATTTTCTGTTTTAGTTTGAGTTCATGCTTGTATTCTAGACCTATACAAGTTTCTATACATCATTTTCCATTATGTCTTTGCTAGTTCATAATTCTATTTTTCATTCCTATTAGGATTCCTCTGTTTTCTAAAAACGTGCTTACTGTTTTTCCTTATTGCAATTGATTTACTCACTGGAAAATTCTGAAATTATGGATTTGTGTTCTTCAAAGTGTTAGAAAAGAGTAGAAAAGAAACTTTGCAGGAGTGATTTTGTGAGACTTGTGAGCTCATGTCGGGTCTTATCTTGGGTGAGTAATATCTCAAGTGGCAGCTCTAGTTATCTAGGTCTTATCTTGGGTGGGTAATATCTCAAGTGGCGGCTCTTGCATCACTCATCTTGTCATTCCTCTACTCTAAGTGGCATGACCTCATTTCTTTCCATAAGCTCTCTTCATATCTTCCCCTTTTTAATTTCCTTTTGCGCCTTCCTTTCCCCTTCCTCTATGTTCATTCACGTTGTCTTTAAATTGTTGGTTCTCTTTATCTTGTCATCTTAATTTCCGCCCCCTTTTGCATCATTCACACCATATTATTTTTTTTTCTCTTTTCCCTTTTGAAGTGAACTTTCACACTTACTTAATCACTTGGTTAAGTTCGTGTCCAGTGGGGATCTTCTTAGGGTTCTCACCATAATTGCTAAATCAAAAATCATAAACAAAGAGAAACTGATAAAATGTGCAATCTTAAAACCAACTCACATCAAGCCCTCATGGTGGACGTCATTGATCTGCATTTGGAAAGGCTTATCACAAGGTTTGAAGGATTAACTGATATCCTTGAGAGGGGTAGTGATCAGTCAGATAGGCTATGTCATATTGCTGAGTGACAAGCCATTTCATTTGAGGTTGTTGCTTTGTCATCACAGCGAGTGGCTAATGCTACGAAAGAAAATCTGCAATATAATAGACACCATGTTGTTGCAGAAGAAGAACGAAACTCCATATTTCGTGAACACACGCGCACACTCCACCGTACATTGACTTTCCAGTACTCTGAATCTGATATCTGAGAAATGTTAGTGGAGATGAACATGCAGGATGAAGATTTGTTGGATAACTGTTACGACTTCTTGTGTGGTCATCCTAATGCGGTAAAACAACTCTTTGGCCTGCCTCTCGAGCGACGAATGAGAAAGCTGGTGAAAATAATGACTACAAATCCCTAAACTACATAAAAATTTGGTTGTATTTTATTATGCATATGTATTTTTCTTTTGCGATCTATAATCTTATTTATGATACAAATTCCTAAACAAATTAAAGACTTCCACGACTCTTTTGAATGATACATATTTCAATGTATTATTCATATGATTTTTTTGAAACATTATTATTATTATTATTATGCATGAACTTTATCAATGAATTTTTCTTTAATAAACTAAAATATTGCGTTAATATTTATTTCATAAAAAAAATTCCTTTATCAAATTATAGCTCCAACACATTATCATAAATAATTTGTTCCAGTACCGAAAATAATCTTTTAACTGCATATAACTATAATTGAAAAATAAATAATCTACAATTACAACTTTGTTCTAAATAAAGTTTATGCCAATCATAAATATGGTCAAAAAAATTTACATAATTTATATTTTTTCGAAGTTAGCTTGGAAACAGTATCGAAAATAATGTTTCAATTACTAAAAATAATATTTTAATTCAAAAACAATTATAATTCACTAATAATCAATCAAATTATTTCTTAACAATTTTTAAATCTAAGGGCAAATGTGAAAGTTACATTTTATCAATTAAAAAAATACAATGTCAATCACACTCATCATATCACTCACAAACTTACATAAATTTTCTTTACACTTTCCCTTCAAATCATCTCAAATTGAGTCTCTCATTTCCTCTCTCTAATTCAAACAAAATCTTAGTGAATTTTTAAAAAAAAGTATATAGAATAACCAAAAAGGGCAAAATTTTTCCAATAAACATGACTAAGTTGATCACTTTTGAAAGATAATATCTGAATTTAATTTTTGTATAGCATATTTAAAAAGAAGTAGAGAGTCCAAGCGTGCGAAATTTTCAACTTAAAAATAATGTTACGATTAAACAGATATAGATAGAAGTTTTTAAAACACATGAAAAGGGTTCTAAGAAGAAAAGAAATGCAAATTATAATTATTTTTTTATTAAAGAAAGTAGGTGAGCCTTGACAAAGCTAGGGTGCATTAGACATTTTGATTGTATATTCTACATTGAAATATGCAAGGATCATTTTATTTAATTTTATCGTTTACTTTTTTTTATGATAACAAAAAAATAAAAATTTAATTCTTATCATAATTAGTAAAATAAAAAATATTGTCAAATTTATTAAAATATATTCATAATAAATAATTATAAAAAAATAAATTTTATAGTTTTATTAAGTATATTTTTTATTATAGTTAATTAATTAAATTTAAAAAATAAAATAATAAAATAAATTGGATTGGTAAATGTACTGGATCAGACTTCGAACATCGGCATCGACATCAGACATCGACACCTGTGAAGTAGGTTGGCTATGTGGTCTGGTCGCGATAATGGGCCACGTAAGTGGGCCCCTAGAGATGCATGTGTTGAAACTCGTATATATGAAAGACCTAGTCAGCGAGAAAATGCATGCATGTGGTGTGTATAGTACATTCCGGTCTAGCACAAACAAATATCCCCCGAAGACGTCAAGGTCAAAGAGCGCTAGGGTTTTCAGGGAAAAGTTGTATGCATGATAGTAAAGAACTAGGGTGCCTACCGAATAGATGGGCCCCGTAACGTTGGTAAATGAGTTGGTAGGTGACCATGTTGTTAAGATTGTGCACCCCAAAGAGGAAGATTCTGTGCAGTTGTTGTGCTAAGATTGTGTAACAATCCCTCTCTCACCAAAGCCTTATCTCTAGTGGAATTTGGTTACCTCATTGTTTCTAAGACTGAAACTTGCTTACTTACTCATTGTTTCTATAAGCCCTGAATTGACTTGATCGTCGAAGTGCAATCAACAGGTAGAGTCCCTTCTGTTTCAACGGAGTCGCTCTCCAACATCCAAGAGGAAGCAGAGAATCCACCAGAAATAAAAGGAGTCATCGCTTACCTTTGAAGTCAACCGACGAACCACTTCAACCGGCTAGAAGAGTAAAGATAATCTAATAATGAATTTTTTACATTAACAATTATAAAACGCTTAAGAAGATGGTGACAGTGTTGCTGTTTGCTTGTGCGTGCAAACTGACATCCAATTTGAACCACCCATTACAAGATGCAAATGCAACTAACAAAACCACTTTTTATTAGGGTTGGATTTAGATCCAACAGTTCCCTAGTACATCAATTTATGTTGTTTTATCCTTTTAGGCTTAACATTTTTCTATAACATTTAACTTTGTCTATATCAATTTAGAAACTTTTAGAAAGATATATTTTTTTTTCATGCAAAAATGGATAAAACTTTAGATTCTAAGAACAAGATTTAGCAAATTTGGCCTTTATAAGAGTGGGAATTGGTGATGTGATGAGTGTGCTGGTTGTTGGTTGAAGTTAGGATTTTGATGGTGTGAATTGTTCATTGATGTGTCATATCATGGGTCACTGTAGAGGCACAACCATAGATTAGATTCCCCTTTTCCAAGAACCCTTTCTTTTTCTCTCTACCCTCCAACGTGCTCTCCTCCACACTGCCCTGCACCCATTCCAAATCCTTCACTCTTTCACAATATCTCTCCAAATCGGAAGAAAAAACAAATAAACACCCAAAATTCACGATTTTTCCGGGAAAATCCCAACCAGACATGGTTTCCCCGGAAAACAGCAATTGGCTCTTCGACTACCCGTTGATTGACGATGACATTACCGTCGGAGACGGTTCCTTCACCGTCTCCGCTTTCTCCTGGCCCCCACCTCCCTCCAATGTCAGGTATTCGTTCATTCCCTTAATTATGATTTCTGTTTCAATCCCAGTCCCCTAATTTGTGTTTTGGTGATGCTGTCTGCTTCCAGTGTTGAAATTGATGCTTCACTCGTTGATTCTGATGGCCTCAAAGATCCTGCCTTGAAAAAGAGGTATGCAATTCTCCCCCACATTTTCTTTCAAATACTTTCAAATTAAAGAAAGAATTATAACCCGTAACACCATGCAATTATATCAATTAGTGTGTGGAATTTTATTTCATGTCTGATTCCTGAATATATTTATTCGGCTTAAGTTGGCTTGTTTTCGATAGAAGATAGCTATTTTTTTCAATCCAAAGAGAAGAACACATAATCCCCAGCTAGCACTTTATTGGATTTATTTTCCAATTTCGGCTGTTTGGCCTGTGGTAGAGTCCAACTTATTTACTTTCCCAATTTTTTTCTTTAGCTTTGATAACAATTGAAGACTGAAATTAAAAGGCTGCATGGACTTTTTAAATGATTTAAAAAGACAAGCTATGCTATTCATAGGTTGATCATCGATTAACTGACAGTTGTGAAGTAATATAATTAAGTGAAATGGTGATTCAACCATGTTTCCAATATGAAGATGATAAGTTCCTCAGCATTAGTTCAGCAGCATCGATGGAGAAATGGCTACGACTATCCTATTGCATGTAGCATATATGTTATTTTGCTTAAGTATGATATTGTGATGTTTTCCCCTATTTTCTCTAGCCACTCTCACTGTCTAGAACTTAAAGATTGTGGATTCAATCCAGATGCTTATTCGTGGATGAAGTTGTGCTATATCTCTTGTTTATTCCTGTTGCAGGGGTAGATCTGATTTATGTACTGCTTCTAGCTCTAAGGCGTGTCGGGAGAAGTTGCGAAGGGATAGGCTTAATGACAAGTAAACTTTTGAATCCTTGCCATCTTCCTACTGTTCATAACTGTTTTGGGAGCTTGTATCTAATACGATTGACATGCATAGATTTGTTGAATTGGGCTCCATCTTGGAGCCTGGAAGGCCTCCCAAAACAGACAAGGCTGCCATTCTGATTGATGCTGTCCGTATGGTGACACAGCTGCGGGATGAAGCCCAGAAGTTGAAAGAGTCAAATACGGGTCTTCAAGAGAAGATTAAAGAGTTAAAGGTGAGACCTCAATTTATATTCAATACATTTCTTTTTAAGATTGAAGGACTGGTTTGGGATGCCCTTATTGTATGTCATTTTCATTTTCCTAAATATTTTTGCCCAGTGGGTAAGCATATGTTGAATTTTGTAGCCGGACTCGTCTAGTGGAATAAGACTTTGTTGTTACAGTAGTTAGTAGTAGGTGTGATGGAAACATCTTGAAAACCAAACCTTACAAAGTACTAACTGTTGAATTCCCATATACTATGCAGACTGAGAAGAATGAACTTCGTGATGAGAAACAGAGGCTTAAGGTAGAGAAAGAGAAGTTGGAGCTGCAGGTAAAATCAATGAATGCCCAACCTGCTTTCTTGCCACCCCCTTCTGCAATCCCGGCCGCGTTTGCTCCACAAGGTCAAGCCCCGGGCAACAAGTTGGTGCCTTTCATCAGTTATCCGGGTGTTGCCATGTGGCAATTTATGCCTCCGGCCGCAGTGGATACATCACAGGATCACGTACTCCGTCCACCAGTTGCCTAAGTTGCTTATAATTATTTGGGCTTCCATTTTTTTGCCTAAAAGTTGTATTCATTTTACCATAGCTTCTAAGTATTCCAAGTAACTGGATTCAGAGGTGACTTTGACTGTATTTGACATCTGATACTATTATGAAGTAATCGCTGGTATTTGCATGTAAGTGTTCATAAGCTTGTCTGGCTGTCTTCGCGGGGGCTTTAATCTTTGTTACTGGTTTTGATATAAACCAAGTTCAGAACCAAAATAATAATAAAAATCAAGCACAGCAACTTGTTGTTTCGTATTCTTTTTATGCCCCAAAAACAGTAAATGCTCTTTTGGTTTAAAATTTGTAGCAGCCACAGGCCACAATTTTAGGAGAAAAAGTAAGGGAATAAGTTCTGACTAGTGGGAGCTATCCATCATAACAATGGATGTCAATTGAGATGCCTGCGAATAAAGCAATGTGTTAAATTGACATTGTATTATTTTTCAGGTGTATTTTAATTTTAACACAAGATTTAAGTAAAAATTGTCTCTGTTTACTTAACTTCCCATGGCAGTAGTAGGTTTAGAAGTTATATCCGTTATCCTCCAGCACATGTTGTACTATTGGGTGGTTGGGAACAACCGGTGCATGCTATTACCTTATCCGGATAGAGTTTTGTTGATTAAAACAACTCTTTCATATCAGAACTCTAACATCTTACAACTCTGTAAAACCATAAATGGCATCTTCCTATCTCAGCAGACCTCATTTCCAATCTATCCAAATTTCCAAGCCATCTTCATGTCCGCCTCCACACTCGAATACTAAGATCACATCAATTTCTTTTCCTACTCAATATCTGTACAACCACTGCCACAACTCCTGCATCAACCCATGTTCCTTTGTTCCCCTCAAAGCTACATCCACTTCCATCCATTCCTCCCTTTCTTCCCTTAAACCACCTATCTCAAAGGAGGAGGCCATACTTCAGGCCAAAACATCCCTTTCAACAACCTTAGAGAAACCCCTCAACAATCCCAAACTGATAGGCAAGTTCAAGAAACTAAGGCAACCCAAGTTCCGGGTTGAAATTCCAGTCATTGATGACTCACCGGATTCACTATCCCAACTTGCCCTTGACTTTTTTGGTGATTTACCAATCAAAAGAAAAGGTTCTCCCACTAAGATCTTAATCCTATGGCCCGATGCTAGCTTGAAGGAATCTGCCACTGTTGCCTTTCAGTCTCATTCAACTATTGAACACATTGACATTCCTTCAGTGGCCAAAACAGACCCCAGAATCTTGAATTCTGCAGATGTCGCAATATTTTTGGCGCCTGATAGCTCCCAGTTGGCTTTGATAAAAAGAGTTAGTGAGGCCTTTTATACAAAGCCAGTGGTTTTGTTTAACCCAAAATGGGCATTTGAGGAAGAGAGCAACTTTGGTGATCTGAGTGGCTTTGTTGGGTCGTTTGAAGTGGTTTATTCTTTCATGGGGTTGGAAGTGAGAGGGATCTTGAGCAAAAGAAAAGGGGTGGTTTTTAAGTGTGTCAGAGATGGGGTTGCGAGTGGAGAGAGATGGAACGTTTTTGTAGAAGAGGGAGAAGAATTGAAAGTGATTTCCTCATTCAAGGCCAGACCAAATATTGCTGAAGTTGAAAATGTATTGTACAATCTGATGGCTATCAATTCGCCCATAACCAAGTCTGCGAAGTTCATCAAGGGATTGGTGTCCAATGTGACAGGGAGAAAGTAAGTGAAGCAGAAACATTGGTCTTCAAGATCTCTCTATTCATATAAATTGTAAGAAGAACATATTAGCGAACATGTTACAGTGATTGGAAGTGCACTAGTATGACCATTGTATGAAGTGCACACACCAATTTTGAAGGAGAATTCATATTATTTACGAGGACTATGCCTTAAGTTATTGATGGTGTGCGCGCAAGATACCAATGCCTGAACATGAATTGCATGACAAGAAGCTCTGTGTTAGCTTGTTGTATTATATGTGAATTTAAATGAAATAGGATAACATGGTCCTTTGATCAATCGTTTGCCCTGAACTTTATATATCTCATCTTACAAAAGCGTACTCTTAAAAACCTTGAACTCGAAGGTTTGTTTTCTCATAAAGAGTAAAAAAATAACTGTTGTTTTAATACATGTATATGATCTACAAATACTCATACTTACAATATGGATTTGAAGAGGAAAGAATCCGAGAATTTCAATTGAAGACAGAGTTAAAAAAATAAATTTTCAAAGCAAGAAAGGAGCATCATGGTCATCATTTTTGTCTCTTTGATGTGGTGGAAGGCCTGATGCTTGAAAGAACTCTCTCGTTTTCCTTTTCCCCCGGATGCAAATTCCATTTCTTACACTCATCAACGAGGTCATGTTTTCTTAAGATATTAGCTATGATGCCCTAATGTGACAACTTTTGATGAACTTATCTGAGAAGTCAACATACTTCGTCCACAATTTACTTAGTTGTGGAAAAGCTATTTCTAGCCATGGCTTTGCCCTGCCATTGTAATGGACGACACCAGCACTCTCAGCATCAACAAAACTTGTATTTTCCTGATATCCCAATCCCAGCATATGCCAGAAAGGATCAATAACGTGGACATGGCCATGAAATGCTATCAATCCAGGAGGTAATGTCCCTAGCTGCCACAAACTGAGGTCTGATTTGATATTCTACATGAAGCAAAACAGAAATATCAATAGATATCGACTATCACTCTTATGGAAACTCAATTCTAATGACACATTTGAAATATCCTAATTTTAGTTTTTTCTATTTCATTATATTATCATGGTACAACGGAAGATATATATATATACCTGCTCAACCCAGTAATGGTAAATATTGCTTATATTAGTCTTCCGCCAAGCCTCCAAATCGAAAATGTTCATGCCATAGGCCCAGGCACATTCATTGGGATTAAAATTTTTGGATATTAGAGGGTGGGAGAAGTTCAAATAGCTTTTCAACTTCTTTGACATCACAAACTTATCTTCTCCTGTACATGTTTCTACAGCTCCATTCACTTTTCCATTCATTTCAATGTCCCACAGAGGTGAAAGATCAGTTTGTACAACGATGTCATCATCGAGGAAGACCACCTTGTTAAGACTAGGAAACAACTGTTGAGAAAAAAACATTGTGGTAGTAAGCATCACAGTCATCAAAGACTTACCTGATTATGATCTATCGTATAAAATCTTTACTTGGTATACTATTATTTTTATTTGTTACCTCTGGGAGATGTATCCGGATGTGGTTCATCACTGAATTATACTTGGGACTAAGTGCTTGCAGTTTTGCTGCAATAACTTTTGGCTTCTCAGTTGTATTTGCAATTATAGCTGATGATCCCCCTCTAAACTGTGACCTCACCTTTTGATCCTGCTCCATGGCTTCCAGAACAGGCACCTTTCCCTTTGTAAACCAATCAAAATGGTGCAATGCCTTCACCTCAATTATAGCAGGAGACAAAGAATGCAATGAGAACCAAGCCTGCATGGGGTAATAAGTCTTCCTGTCTGTAATTATGTGCAGAACAACCTTCTGAGGTCTCAAAAAGTTGCGAACAAGCGATGTTGCAACCACTGATGCAGCCAGCACATTGTCTGAGGCAAGGACAAAATGGAAGTAGGAATTGTCAACCAGGGCAGGGACTAGTTCTGCAGAGGGGAGCTGAAGGCGTGCTGCGGCGTTGTTGGTGTGTTCATTGGCCAAACTCAAGGAAAGGCAGTGAAGTTGTTTTGGTATACTGCTTGATGCTACATGTCGATACAGATATTCTTGGATCTTGGCCATTCTGGTCCTTTCTTCCATAAGGGTCACCTAAAAATGTTCAGATTTGTGGTTAATGGAGAGTCAACTTGAACAACTAATAAATGCACGAAATGAACTTTCTTCCTTTTCAAGAGAATTGGAGAATGGTACCATTTCTCGAAGTTTAATTGCAAATGTCTTGGCATCATATCCACCACTCTTCATTTCAGTCATGAACTCTTCTAAGGTTTGTGGAATATCAAATCTACCCTGAAGTTCAAGTTTGCCAAGAGGTTCATTTAATGTTTGGTATATCACTTCTGGGACCTATCAAAAGCCAAGTAATTATTCTCAGTCACCAATGGAAATTAACGTCAATCAAAAGCAAAAAGCATTAAGAAGTTCATAAATATAATTAGAAGAGTTCAGGAGATTACAGTTGATTCAGACCGTCTCCCCAAAATCCTTGGTCCTAGTTTTTTTCCTAGGCAACCTACGAATATGATTTGAAAGTAAATCAAAATGTCAAATATAATGATATAATAAACATATTTTCTGAAATTGTGATTTCTAGCCATAAAATTCATGTACATGGTTGAAAAAGTCAGGTTTCCTTTCCTTTTAATAAAAAATAAAGTCAAGAATCTATGGTTTCCTGATTCTGAAGTTCATCCTTTTTCATTGTGTCTTTAAGATCAGGAAGCCTATCAAGTGTGCACGTGAACTGGTACTGTAATATACCTTATCTACACTTTAAAATGGAAATCTTAAATGGATGGTCAGATTTGCCCCGACAACAACTGTTAACAAATTCTATCCGCCAATACAATACAAGATAGATAAAGACCAATTCTCACAAAAGGGATGGTATAACAAAACTCAAATAGTAGACTTACTTAATAGTCTAATGCATCTCTTTCAGAGATTCACAGTTTCCACATGGATCTGTAGTAGGCTGGTTAAGATAATATACAGATAGATAAATATTTCTGATGTGTACACCAACAAAGTTTAAAAAAAACAAGCATACAAAGGTATATGCATCTTTTCCAAAATGTGGCAGGTTCCCTTAATTTATCAGAAATCTCGTTAGTTACAAAATTTTTAAATCAAAGGTCGGTGAAGATTTGACGATTTGTTCGAGGAGTGCTAAATAGTTATCTAAAATTATTATATTTCAAAGCTTTGAAAAATAGCAATATGCTTTGATATATGTGAAATCCATGCCCTATCCACCCGAGTGCACCTGTTTGTGTCTTTATGTCCATGCCTGCATGTGTTTATCTTTGTGATCTTATATGTGTGTGTGTGAGTGTGAGTGAGTGCTTGTGACAGAGAGAAGGAGGAGCTGATAGTGTGTACCTATGGTAGAGCATTTGTTTTCTCCATCAATGCCATCCACTGCTGTTAAGACAAACACAAACCGAAGAAGAAAAGTGAAGAACAAGAGAAAATAGAAGAGCATCCGATAAGAGACACGCCTTGATGCAACCTTCACTTTGATAAACTCCTTGAACCCTTTGCCTGGAAACACAGTGACATGCCTCAAACTTGGAGATATGTGCAGCTGCATATTGTCCTAATACAAAAGAAGAAAACACCAATAACAACACAATGAGTCAAGGCAACACCAAAGGGGGCCTTGAGTTCCTCCTCTTCAGCTGCTATAGTCCTTATTACATTTGACAATTCAACAGCAGAGGAGAACTGCAAGAACCCTTGTCAGGTTATGGTATAAAAGGAAAGGCTTTGGTACGCTTAAGGTTGCTATCTTCCACCTAACCTTGCTTAGCATTTGGGTCAGGCATGTCAATGGTGTTTGAGGCTTTAATATTTTATCTTTATGAGGTGAGAACTGAGGTGGTTGTTAAGGAGAAAGAGACATGGGACTAATAAGGAGGGTGTTGTTTGGTTCAAGTTTTGGGTACTGGCTTGGTTTTGAAGGAGGGAAGTTTGAGGAAGAAAAGAAAATTAAATTTGAACATTGTGTTTGTTTGTTTGTTTGGTGTATAGTTGATGTTTTGGCTTTGCCTCCACATGAAGCTTTTTAATTAGTGTATAGAGTTTGGAGTTTGAACTATGACAGAAAAAAAGGACTTGTGTATAGAAAAGGACTAATGCCCTCTCTCTCTCTCTGGGGTGGGGTTGAGATGTGGTTGTTGGAGTGAAAATTCAGTAAACCTTATTTATATTTCTCTTGGAAGCATATGGAAATATATGGTAGTTCAAACCCTTGTTAGGCTTTTATTAGCAAAGGGGTTATTGGCAATTAGGAAAACCTTCTTTGACCAGATTCAATGTTGTTGATTTGTCTGTAATAAATGGTGTAGGGAGAATAATTTGGAATTTGCATTTGGTGCAAGAAATTGTGTTTCATCATTTTCAACTTCGTTATCACCAATTCTATCTGCAGGACTCAGAGAAATGGTCCATGGCCTTAAGTACTACACACAAAATCTTTCATTTCTTTTCACAAAAGACCAACAACTACTGAAAAACTCACTCAGTCTTAATTTCCTTCCAAACCATCTAGTGTTCTACACCCATATATGAACTTAATCAATGGTATGCTGTGATTTTAATACTTCATTTTTAACAATTTTTTCATAGGATAATTTTATGTCTTTAGTCCATAAAATTTAGGATAAATTTCTTTATAGTTTCCATTTTTTTAAAAGAATGTATTTTATTTTTTTTAATTTTAAAAACACGACTGCAGTCTCTCCAAATTATAACTTATAGACTAAAATGTTGTTTTGAAATTAAGTATTTTTTTTAAATTAAAAATTTATTATTTTTAAATATTCATTGCAAATTTTTAAAAGTCTCTAAAGTTTATTTTATGTATTTACTTTTTGCTTATTTCTTCAATCACATTACATACTTTACTAATTATTTTCTTTCTTTCATTTATTTATTTATATATATATATATATATATAATTTTTTACTGAGAAGAGAAAAAAGACTTATAAATTAAGTTAATGAGATATTATATTAAATAAATAATATAATATGAATAAATTTAACTGTCTATAAATATTATAGAGTAAATTATAATAACATTCTTTGATATTTTTTCAGATTATACTTATCTTTTTTTTTCTTTCTTATTCTTTTTATCGTGATTTTATACACTGTAACTTATAAGAATAAGTGTAATATTTTAAAAATTTAAAAAGTTAATATTTACATAAAAGATACAATTAATGTAATAGCTTAAAATTATATAAACAATGGTTTTGTATACACCATGTACAATCATTAAATAAAAATTATTTTTGAAAAATAATAATAATTAATTAATATATTAACGGTACTGGTGTGGGTCGGACGGTCGTCTCGATTCAGTTAGCGTTACAGATCATTTGATCACTCACGATAACAAAAACCGCAAGGTAGCGCGCGACCGACCGACCCATGGCAACGAGTCATGAGTTGATCAAGTCAGAGTTAATCCATAATTAAAGGTTACTTAAGGCAACCCTAAACACGAACCAACCCCCTAATTCATCCCAACAACGAAGGTCCATCAAGGTAATATAAATAGCGCAGATTCCAAGAACCAGGTACGTCATTATCTACAGTGCTCTGACAACTGAGACACGAGTCCTTTGCTGACTTGATCGTCGAAGTGCCTTCTGCAGGTACCATCCGAGCATGTGCTCCCGAGCGACTAAGAAGTGAGACGAGAGGGAAAAGAGAAGTTTGCGAAGAGGAAGATTGAAGATCAAAGTGACCGACCGGCAGGTGTATCAGGCAATCGTTCTCTAGCCCCAATACCTGAACGAGAACAATTGGCGCCCATCGTGGGGCCCGAGAGAATTATAGTGGAAGAAAACAGTAAATGGTGTCCACTTGAAGCATGGCAGGCGAAAAAATGTCTGAGGCTGATCAGATGACGATGTTGATGGCTCTACAGAAAGAGATGACTGAGGTAAAAAGGAAGTCGTTAGGAAGAACGAGGAAGAGACATAAGCCTCCGAAAGGAGAATGAGAAGATGAAGAAGTTCGTTGAGGGCGACCCGTCTGTTGGACCGACCAATGTGGTGGGAAGGTCCTTCGTCACCATTGTCGTACCGAAAGCTACCGGGGAGCCGAAAGACAAGGTTCACACCTTGGAGATGGGTGACGAATCTCATCCCAGCAAGTCACTGAACACTGTCGGGACCATGGGTATCAATCGCCGACATCCGTTCACTGACTCCATAATCGGGACTCCATTGCCAGATAAGGGGAAGGGGTTCAATAGGGATTGCTACGACGGCACGACCGATCCCGATGAGCACATGGATGCGTTTCCCACTTCTATGAAGAGAGGAGCCTTGAGTTGGTTCACCAAGCTTCCTCCCAACTTCATAGATTGCTTCAAAACGCTAGTGGTCAAGTTTGACACTCAGTTTGCGACCAGCCGACCACATTACCTGACCTCCATCGCATTGGTTAGTATCCGCCAAGAGAAGGGAGAGTCACTGAGGAAGTTCATTAATAGGTTTGGTAAAGTAGCAATGAGTATCCGGAACCTCAACCCTGATGTAGCAATTCATCACATGCTTGCGATCCTCCGACCGAGTCCTTTCGCAGACAGCCTGTGTATGCAACCAAGTCGCTAAGTTCATGCAGTTGGAAGAACTGCGCGAGTTCAGAAACCAAGCTCGAGCGGAAGCAAGCGGAGAAAAGAAAGAAGATAAGGACCGGCAGGGAAAGTCTGGGTTTGGGCGCGAAGACTCAAGGAAAGACAACCGAGGACCCCGGTTCTCTTGGTATACACCCCTCAACGCTGATCGAGGGAAAATTTTGCAAGAGGCATTAAGTGCAGAATTGATGCCACCACCAAGAAGGGCCCTAAGCCCCGACAATGCCGACCGTAGCAAGAAATGTCGGTATCATCAGAATACTGGTCACACGACCGAAGAATGTCAGACCTTGAAAGACAAAATAGAAGAGTTTATCTAGGCCGAGCATTTATGCCGGTTCGTGCAGAGTGGCCAAAGCACGAGGTGTTCACCGCGTAAGGAAGAACACATCGCGAAGAGAGATCGCACTCCTCCAAGGTTAAGGGAGGATGACCGACGTCAAGAACGTCTTACAAGGAGGGACGACCCTCCAGGGAACGACAGACGTGGCAATCAGGAGGTGATAAACACGATTGCTGGAGCATTCGCTGGAGGCGGTGATGCAAACAGCGCAAGGAAGAAACACCTTTGCATAGTACATCAGGTAAACTATGTTGCCTTCCGACCAAGAATGCCCCCGATCACGTTCACAGACGACGACTTCAAGGGCGTTGACCCCTCCCAGGACGATCTGATGGTGATATCGATTTCTCACATATTTATAAAACTCCTTATCATTACGAACAGATGTTATAAAACAATTAACATTTCAAATATATTCCCAACATTCAAATATGTTAAGCATTATTATTTAGGACAGATGCTTAGAAGTACTTTCCTGACAAATCTAAGGATCAAAATCATGAATAAATGTTCAAACTTTAATAATAAAATAACAATATCAATCATCAATCAATAACGAAATATTATAAATAAATATCACTTCAATACATAAGAGTTTGAACAGATTACTCCCAATACCAAAGACAAGAATTAGCCACTCATGTTGGTCATTACAAGCATGAAAAATAAGAAAATAAGATACATGATGTTTCTCCTTGACACATGCCTCCTCTAGGGTTTTCTATCTTTCTCTATTCTCCTAATGATGTCTAGGATTCTCCCAATGATCTCTCTCTATTTAGCCTAATTGGGCCTAGGCTAAGTGACATCTCACTCAAGCGAGATATTGCTTAAGCGAATTTGACGAGAAAAAGTTCAACTTCACTAGAGTAAACTCGCTTAAGTGAGCCTTGGGTGAGTTCCTCTAGAGTGATCTTGCTTGGACGAGTTTAGACGAGTTTCTAATGTTCCAACTTTGTCTTTTCATCTTGTTTTTAACTTGTTCATTCTCTTTTAGCCCTTTTATCTCCATTTTCCCCTAGAATCCTGAAACTAACACAAAATTGGGAATAAATCATTCACATTCATCTTATGATCCAAAAATGTGTAAAAATGTTTAAATTCCTAAAGTTGGGATTGAATTATAATTAGTTTATCAATAAAAATTCATAAGGAGATATCTTTTTATATGAGATATTACTGAATTATGGCCCTTATCATATACACAAATATGCATAGAGATATATTTTAAAGTCTTACACATTTATAAAAAAGACAAGACAAATAGTTTAACAAATGTGGGGGCTGTTAATAGTAGGATTTTATTTGGTTTAATGTTTTTTCCTTCTTTTATTAGTTTAGATTTTTTTTTTAAATTGGTTTAGCCTCCCATAATTAAGATTTGGTTGATTTGGTTTATTGTTTGGATTTGTTGTGTATTTTTATTTCTTTTTATAGTATTTATGTAGGATAACATATGATTGATGACATTGAAGTGTCTGATATGTTAATCTTTCATATTGATACCTAATAGGTGAGTTTTAATAAAATAAAATTACTTTTTATTCATAAAAAAATTATAATACCTTTTTGACAACAAGTTTATGCAAGCTGTACAAAATCTAAGAGATTTTTTTGTCTTGTTTTTCAAATATTTATTAGATTAATAAATTAAATGAGCAAACATTATAAAATAAATCTTTTTTTTTTATTCTTTTATGAAAATATATGGAGGACATTTAACACTAATGAGTCATGAGTCAACCGAGATCATGATACTACTTATATAGTGTGAGTTTTTCTCATTTTATTTAATGTGTAATTTTTAATTCTTACTTAAATTCCTAAACTCTTTAATTTTGAAGTTTAACTATAAAGAGGACATTTTAGCTAGCTACCAAAATCTCCCTTCATTTATTATAGTGTTTATTAACTATATTTGTTTCAGTAGTTTAAATCTTGGCGCAAAATCACATGTGACAATTTTCTTATTGTTAATGTTCTTAATTTCATCGGTAAGGTTTGACCAATGTTGAATTATTTGAAGTATAAAATTGATTGTTCACTTGGTGAATGGGAGAAAGTGATATGAGATTATATGATTCTTAAAATTTATTTTACATGTAATTTTTATATTAATTATTTAAAAGTTACTAATCATATGTAGAAATCTATCATATTACATAAATTAATTTGGTTAGATGGATTTAGGTGCTGAAACTAATTGGATTGGCCCATATGAACACCCCAACCCCCATTGAAACGTGTGGAAAGTGTTGTTTTTTAAGTCAAGAAAGGGAAGCCCATTAAGCTAAGCTTTCGGATCAAAACTCCTTTTTTCTCCAATCTTATTAATCACCAAAATATTTGTGTCAATTTATAAAAAAAAAGAAGAGAAAAACATTTAATTTAAAACTAGAGAAGATATAAGTGTTTTTAATATAACAATAGGAAGGTAAATACAATTATTTATTAAAAAAATTAGTATAACAAATAATACTTTTACATATATTTTGAGTTCATCTTATAATTTAATCTTCATTTTCATTTATCGTCAAACGTCATATAATTTATTAAAAAATGGTTATATTACATAATAAAAATTATTTTTATATAATTAAATTTCATTAAAAAATAGAATTTTAAATACATAAATATAGTATAATTATAAATTATAGTAAATAAACATTTTTAATATATAATAAATTATATTTTTAAAATTTCACATGAATAATAAAAACGAATTTTCTTAAAAAAGTGAGAAATAGTAGAAAAGGTTCTCCAACATGTATACTAGTTAGGAGATGTGAAAGATAAGAAGATGTTTAACAAATAACCATGAAATTAAATGCTGATTTATCTTCACACCAACTTTGAAGTTGATGTACTAACTCAAATGAAAATAACTGATACTATATATGTAAGTATAGCCTCTGATAATAAAAATAAAATACATGAAAAAAAACTTTATACTCCTTTAAATTAGCTTAAATAACATTACAATACTAGGATAAATATTTGTGCCAAAATTAAGAAAAATTTAGCATTGAACAATTAATAAGCATCTAATAGATAAAGAAATGAATCTTGAATCACATAAAAACACAATTAAAATGTTTTTGTTTTGTTTTGCATGTTTTTTTGAATGAGAAATAGAGTAACGTAACAAGATCATGGTCTTGCATTCTCTTGAACCTTTGAAGACACTCTTGTGGACAGTTGAAGCAGCCAAAACTGACCAATTTATGGTAATTTTACACTCCAAAACAAAGGAGCTTTCAAATACTTTATTTGTATGTTTCTTAAGTACAAATCAATCCTTATTACATTACCTTTATTTTTCTCATAAGATTCTTGGAACACATTCATCAACCCCCTTTCATCTTATTATTTGCGTAGGTAATGATACATTGACAATTTCAATTTTTTATACAATCACATTACAACTCTCAATACATTTTAATATTTTTTATATCATTTAATTACAAATTTACCCCTTTACTATATATATTTATTTCTAAACCTATCACATCAAAAATTGTATACAATTTCAAGAATTGTCAAACTATCATTTTCCTTATATGTGTACATAAACATCTCACAACATAAATGGGATAACCGATTCCTTCACCAATGGTTTTCAACCTACGTTCAATCAATTTCTCAAATTTTAGAATTGTCCTTCATTCTAAAATTTAAAATTCAGAATTGAGAAATGTATTTTGAAAATGAAGATTTAAAATAGATTTTTTTTTTTCATTCCAGAAATAATATTTTGAAATAGAATTGAAAAACCAAAATCTAATTTCAAAAAGACAAATTTGAAAGAGAAATAATACATTCTAAAAAGCAAAATCCAAAATCATATTCTAACAAATAAAAATCCGAAAATATGATATTATGAAAAACGGATCCAAAGAGTCTAATCCAAAAAGTGTTTTGAAAATATATTTTAGAATATCAAAGTTGGAATACATTTTGTATAAGAAAATGATAAAAAATAGTAAGAAGAAGAGATGTTTTTTATTCTCTTATGTGTATATTACATCACTTCATGTATAAGAAATATATAGGGAGTTTCTCTCCCCAAATTACAATCTAATTAGGTAGATACTAATCATGAGATTCTATAATTATTAAATTAATTGCATATAATTGAGTACAATATCGTCAAATATTGCATACAATAATTGCATATAATTTGATAATTATTATTTCCTTAATACTCCCCTCAAGTTGGTAGGTGAAGATCAAGAACCCCCTAGCCTAAAAAATCGTTCCTTGCCCAATGCCTTCGTAAAAATATCTGCGAGCTGAGGTACATATGAAGGACAGATTATCCCAGCTTGTAATTTTTCTCGCACAATGTGGCAGTCTATCTCAATGTGTTTTGTGCATTCATGAAATACTGGGTTTGCTGCTATATGTAATGCCGCTTGATTGTCACAGAAAAGTTGAGCTGGCAAGTTACATGGCACCTTTAAATCCTGCAACAGATATCGCAACCAAACTATCTCCAAACAAGTATTGGCCATTGCGCGGTATT